>NW_023601754.1:25913525-26473525 GCF_014898055.3 Talpa occidentalis | reverse complement strand
GGTCACTGTCTACTCCCCTTAAAGACAAGGTCTCCAAGAGGGAGTAGGAAGAGGGCCCATTGGTCCTTGGTCAGATACCAGTGACCCACCTGGATAGGACCTCCATACCAGGGCTTCTCCCTAGTGGGCGCCACCCTCCCGGTCAGCCCGTGCTGATGTGTCTGTGGTGACCGAGGTTTGCCTGGACAATCAAGGCTATTGTGATCTTTTCAGTAAATGTCTCTTCAGGCATGTAGCTCTTCTTGGAGCAGTTGGTCTAAGATTTCTGCTTTGGTAACCATTGGGTTTGGTCTGCGTGAGGATTTCTGTGTGGTGGCAGATCACACTGCAGCACCTGGAGGAGTCTACACCTGTCAACTGGTGACTGGGTTGTCAGAGAAGAAATACCTAAGTGGGAGGTGGTGAGGTGCTGGGGAAATGTGTGGATAGAGCCTATACCTATTTGTGCAACACTTGATCCTAATTTCCTTTCTTCTAGTCAAAGGATTACTCTTAAAATCATTATAGTGAGAAGAAAACTATTAGTTTTACCATTGTCTGCCATAATATAAATTATACTTCATTGGGGTTTCAAGAGATAGAAGTCCAGAAAAAGCAATAAAAGATCTACCCCCACCCCCTGAAAAAAAAAAAATTCCAGGGCCAGATGGCTTTACAAATTCTATCAAACTTGTAAAGAAAAAGTTCATGTCCATCTTGCTCAAATTATTTCCAAGAAAAGGGAACAATATATAATACATCAATGATGCCATCATTACCTTAATACCAAAGCCAGATAAAGAGAGCACAAGAAGAGAATATTAGAGACCAAAATTCTTGATGAATATTGGTGCAAAAACCATCAACAAAGTACTAGCAAATCAAATCCAGCAATATATTACATGGATTGTACATCATGATCAAGTGGGGCTCATTCTAGGGAGACAAGGATGGTTTAATATATGTAAATCAATCAGTGTAGTACATTATATTGACAGAAATAATGATAAAAATCATGTGGTAATATCAATAAATGCGGAGAAATCATTTGATAAGATTTAGCACACATTTATGGTAAAAACTCTTAGCAAGATGGGAATAGAAGGAAACTTCTTCAACATAATAAAGGCCATATATCACAAATCTACTTAATGTTAAAAAAAAGAAATCTTTTTCTTTAAGACCAGGAACAAGATAAGGATGCCTACTGCCCACATTTCTGTTTAATTTAATAGGAGAGGTTTCAACTAGAGCAATCAGACAGCAACAGGAAAGAAAAGAATCCAAGACAAGAGAAATGAAACTCATTATTTGTAGATGATATGATAATACATAGGAAATCCTAAAAACTCCATCAAAAAACTATTAGAAACAATAAATGAATACAGCAAAATGTGAGGTTACAACATCAACATACAAAAATTCAGGGCATTCATATATACAAAGAACAAATGAAAAGAAATTAAGAACATACTTTAATGCACAACCACTTTGAAAAGTATCATATACCTCACAATTTACTAAACTTGTGAAGAACCTATGCAACGAGAGCTATGCAACATTTTACATCATTAAGGGATTTACAGTATGATATGAGAAGATTGAAAGACATTCCATGTTCATGGAGAAGGAGAATCAACAGAATCAAAATGACTATTCTACTTAAAGTGATATGTAAGTTTACCAAAATCTGCATAAAAATAGCATCAACATTCTTCAGAGAAATTGAGCCTTTTATGGAATCATAAAAGGCTTAAATATATTTTAGCTATACTGAGAAATACATCAAATACATTAAATACATAAAAGTGTATTGACCCCCAGCATAAATACTGAGAAATACTGAGAAAAAGAAGCAATACTGAGAAAAAAGGAGAGAAATGGATTAATTTACCTGATTTTAAACTATGTTATAAAATAATAATATTCAAAACAATATGGCATTGGCATACATATAGATACATGGATGACTGAAGTAGAATCAAAAGCCTGGAAATAAACCCATGTATATATCAATATTTAAATTATGAGAAAACAGCAAGGACCATAAGAATGGGGAAAGGAGTCTTTTTAACAAATGTTACTGGGAAAACTGGAATACCACATGTAAAAGAATGAATTTGGCTCACTCTTTGAATCCATCCATAAAAGTAAATTCAAGGGCCTCCCCTGGTGCCGCAGCAGTTGAGTGCTGGGTTGTGAGGCTGCCCGCAGCCTCTGCAGTGCCAGTTCGATCCCCAGCCACCAGCGAGGGTCCCACCAAAAAAAAAAAAAAAAAAAAAAGTAAATTCAAAATAGATTAAGAATTTAGATATAAGACCTGCAGTATTGAAATATATAAAAGAAAACATTGGCTCTATTTTTCATGATATCAATGATAAAGTTTTTTTTGTGGATTGGGTCCCTATGAACCAAGGGAAATAAAAGCAAAAATAAGTAATTGGGATTACTTCAAATTAAAAAGTTCTTACACAGTGAGAGAAAATATAATTAGATTAAAAAGAATCCTAAATAACAGGAGAAAAATTTACACAAGAGACAAGGGATAAATATCCAAGATATATATCAAAAAGAAAGTACAACTCAACAATAAAGAAAAATACCACATTTAATAAATAAGCAGTAGATCTAAAAGACAATTCGCCAAAGAAGATATCCAGAAGGCCAATAAATGGAAAACCTTAGCCATGACTTCTGATAAGGGAGATACAAGTCAAAACTCAACGAGATATCACCTCACACCAGTGACAATGACACATATTAAAAAGTTCCCCAAAACAATTGCTGATGATGAGTCAAAGAAAGAGAAATCCTGTTACACTATTGTTGAGAATGTAAACTGGTGGAAACAGTTTGCATAGTAATTTGTCTTTACCTTAAAAAAGTAAAAATGGAAATTCTGTATGATCCACCAATCTCACTCCTGGGCATCTGTCCAAAGAATGTAAAAACATCAAATCAAGAAGCTATGCTGTACAGTGTTGATTGTAGCACTATGGACAGTAGCCACTTTGCTGATCGAATCCTGTAAGGGATCTGGCTCACTCCGGCTGGGGCAAGGCCCTCCGCCCCGAGCCACAGGACAGCCAGTGAGAACTCATGGGGCGCCCAGACCCCAGCTTTCCCTCCCCATGCAAAGTTTGGGTTCTGGTTTCTTATCTCTTCCTATTGTGACTGCACTTTCACTTGATTGTAGGGTAAGTGACAATGACAAGGAACAAGGAGGCACGCTGTCTCCCAGCTCTGGACATGTCCTCAGGCTTTGGGCAAGGCACCACCTTAGCTGTGGTCTAAGTCCTCCATAAGTGCCCGCTGAGCTCACTAGCCAGGCCTCCCAGCATGCCCAGACCCTGCAGCACAGCCAGACCTCGCACAGCCCCTATGTGTGCTGTGCACCTCTAGCCTTGGGTCCTTGTTCACACAGATCCATCCGTATGGAAAACCTGCCCACTCACCACCCTTACTGCCATCTAGCTCAAGCCTGGCAGAAGCCTGCCCTCCCCTCAGGCCCAGCTCAGAGAGCAGGCTCTGGGAATGGCCTTCTCTTCCATGCAGCTGGCCGTCTCCTGTCCTTTGCCTACTCGTGGTCCTGGCGGTCACGTGAGCCTTAGCCCAGTGGTGTCCTCTGTGCACTGAGAGTCCCTGGACCTCTAGCTCCAGTGGTGAGCAGCAGAGACTGAGGTGCAGTCCCTGGATGGGTGAGTTCATCTAGCACCAAGAGTCCTACTTGTACCCCAAGTGGAAGGGGAATGGAAGAAATGGTTCTCACGGGAAATTAAAATACCAACTTTAAGATCAAGGTGCTCCCACATTTAACCTCTCTGATAACAAGAGAACAAGATCTAAGTGGCTACGATATCTACAAAATCAAGGTCCAAATTGCCACTGAGGACAAAGAGACTCAATAGCCCGGATTAGACCCCACACACACGCTCAGACTCACTGGGGAAATCCCGAGGCCTCCATTCCTCTAGTCTCCCAGCACACAGGCTATGAGAATGACAAAAGACAGACATTATCTACATTCTAAATACATATAGGTTAATGAAAAGATCACTATTTTCTGGTAATCCATAATTCTCCCGAGATAAAGGACTCCTTCCTGTACATTCAAGAGCCAATAGCCACTTGGGCTGGAGTGGCCTTGGTTTCAGCTCGTGGCTGTGTTTTGACATTTCAAATTTGTAGAGGTCATGTGTGCAGCAGGAATGGCTGGCTAGAACACTGATGATAATATTCCTGGCAGGCGCAGGCGCTGGAAATTCCGGTTTCAAGATATCTCATTATCTGCAGGTGCCATAATGGGAAGCTGAATGCAGTGCTGTCAATCACAGAGGAACATTTGGAAACGCAGCAGCCACATAAAAGCTTTCCCTGACTTACCCCTCTGCTCAACGAAGGAGGGAAGGAAGCTCAAAGAAATCATCTTGCAAGCAGTTCAGCAGCATCAAGCAAAACATGGGTGGACTTGGCCATCTGAGGAACGTAGTGCTTGTGAATGCAGCGTGCACAGAGCCCCCACACTCCTGCTTTCCTCAGAACTGAACCTCAGGCAGGCACCCCTGTCTGCAGAGGTGGTGCGGATCCCCTGCCTCCTGTCCCTGGGGATTTTACCAGTAAGACCACGCCAGGGCGGATGGTCGCAAAGGCACTGCCAGACCTGGACTCTGTCATGGGCTCCCTGGAAACTAGCCCATATGGCTTCTGCTGATTGTGGCCAGTGAGGAGTGGGGGGCATGGGGCATGGCAAGGGGAGTTTCCTTCATACACACAGAAGGTACTGGCAAGAAAGGGTCTTGGGGACACCCGGAGAAAGTGGAGTGGTTTGGCTTTGCACTAGGGGCTGCTCTTGAGAAATCTCAACAATTCCCAAACAAAACTAAACTGGATGTCCTCTGACTTATTTAAAAAAGAAATCTCAAATCGGGGATAACAATTCAGTTATCCCGCTTCTGGGGACTTGCCTGAAAAATCCAAAAAACTCTTAATTTGAAACATAAACATGCCCCTGTTTACTGCAGCTTATTTACAGTAACCAAGGCCTGGAAGCAACTTAAATGTCCAAAGGCAGAATACTGGATATAGAAGATGTGTGGGATATTTACACATGGTGGATACTATTACTATGTAATACTATTTAGCTGGTAAGAAGAAATCCTGCCATCTGCATCCTCGTGGATGGACCTACAGGGGCATTATACTAGGGGGAACGTCAGGGGCAGAAAGACAAACATCCTGTGATTTCATTCATATGTGGGACATAAAGAATCAAAGCAAATGAATGAACAACATTTTAGACTATAAAGCCAAATTAGTGTTACCAGAAGGGAGGGAATAGAGGGCTGGGGAGATTTGGGTAAAAAAGTGGCTTGTCTGCAGAAGGACAGAATTGGACTCTTAGTGGTGAACTGAATACAGTATGTACAGACAATGATGTATAATGATGCACTCCCAGAACTTCTGTAGTATTATAGGCAAAGCCATTTAATAAAAGTTCTAATAAAACAAAATAAAATGAG
The DNA here is from genome assembly GCF_014898055.3 of Talpa occidentalis. Classification (NCBI taxonomy): domain Eukaryota; kingdom Metazoa; phylum Chordata; class Mammalia; order Eulipotyphla; family Talpidae; genus Talpa; species Talpa occidentalis. The sequence goes on along the minus strand of NW_023601754.1, from coordinate 26,468,027 downwards.
TCGAGACAAAAAATAAAGATAGAAAACAAATATCCAATGTTGGAGCAGTAGGTGGAGCATAGCCCTGTCACTCAGCAAGGTTTTACTAACTTCTGTGCCACCCACTCTGTGAGTCCCAAGCACCCTTGGGTCACTTAGGTGACTCCCAGGCTCCCTAAAGACAAGATGGGGGATTAATGTATCTCAGGGCTGGAAGTTTGCACAGGGATCCAGGGGCCAAGATGAATGAATGAATTCACTTAGTTCTTGCTCAATGTTCAGGATTACAGAAAGGGGGTCCACAGATCCTGACACCTCCTGGGACAGACAGAGGTACACAGAGGGCTTTGGGGTTGGTAGGGGTCACCTCGAACCTGAGATGAGAGGCCACATCTAACGTGGGAGCTGCTACCCAGATCTAAACAGCTTCTGCCAGGAAGAAATGGTTGGCCAGATCCTCCAGCTTTTCAAAAAAATTGGAAATTCAAACTATTACTTCATTTAAAAAAAATCTGGCAACTGATTTAGACTTCTAAGAATAAGAAAATAAAAATACTGTGCTTTAGACCTCCCATTTACTACTTCTCCAATGAGCACTAAAAGATAGTTCCCAAATGATAGCAACCAAGAATATCACTGGGTTATCTCTATACTTGGCTAATAATTACATCCCAAATCTTTTTACTTTTTCCTCAGAGGAAGTAACATTGATTATATGAACAGCTTTCTTTTCATATAGGGGACGGAATTTTTATCCCTCATCGAGTGCTTCATTCATTCATTCATTCATTTGCCCAGCCCTGCCCGTGTCATACAAGGTGTCACTGAACACAGGTGAAAACTCTTCTCTAGGACCTCAGCGTCCAGCTGAAAGAGAGCACAGGCATGGGGAATGTTTGCTGGATGAAATATTTGTGCCACAGCCTGAGACCCAGCCTCCGGGGGGCAAGGCCAGGCCTTTGGTCTCTAAAAGGGGTGTGGTAGTTTGAGATCTGTACCTCTGACCCTTGGGAGGCTCACTTGCTGCTTCTAAGTGTTGGCGGGAAGTAGTAGCAGGGAAAATGCCCTGTGGTGTTTGTTTACTTACATGTCACTCACACTGTTCTAGAGGAAGGTGACAGGGCTTTTGGACAATGAGCTACTTTGCCTGGAAAGATGAGACTCTAGGAGAGGCTCAGGCTGGGGTGAGCAGGTGACATACATGTGTGTCTATGTGTGTGTGTGTGTGTGTGAATCTATCTATATGAATATGTCTATATGAAGATATATATAGAATATTCACATATATGTGAACAGATATTCATATACATGTTTATTTTTACATTTTTATTGGAATATGAATTTTGGAATATGTATATAACTGGAACATATGCATCTATCAATGAGAGAGAGAGAGGGCTTCTCTTTTCGTGAATATATATTCCATGGGTTCTGTTTTTCTGGGGAAGCCTGACTGATACACTCGAGGAGAGAAATTAACGTTGCCCTATCAAGAGGACTGGGTAGAAGAAGAATGGTTCGAAGCTCAAACGCAGAGAGAATTTGGAAGTCAGTGGCTCTAAAACCGTATCCCAGTCTCACCCCTTTTGAGCACTGTGATCCCCAGCAAATTGTCTCTTTGAGTCTCAGTTTCTTCCTCTGTGAGTGACTCCTGTAAGAGATAAATGTGCAGGGAGTGTAGCCCAGTGCCTGGAATGTCGAACGAGTAAATGTTTCTATGGGCAAACAGAAAACTGATCTTTATTTAACCCCCGCTCTCACAGCCTGCTGTCTAAACGGGCCACAGCCTGCTTGCAGAGTAGTGAGTCCCCATTGTTAGAAGTGACCGCTTGGTGGCTAATTAGCAGGGACACTTTTCTTTACGCAGGACTTGAATGATATTTGTAGAACTTTACACTCCTTTTCAGTTCCGAGGCCCCAGGAGGCTTAGGGAAGAAGCGGGCACTATACAACTGTGTGTGCCTGTAGCACACTGTGTGCAGATGCCCAGGAAGCTCAGTGGGACCGCTACCCATCAGGCAATTAAAACAATAAAACGAATGAATGATTCAAATAAATGGAATTCACCCTAATTTTTAATTTAAATATCATAAATATTTACCACTGATACTAGCACTCTTTCAGAAATGAGCAGGTGTTGCATAATCTCCTCATGAGGTCAAGGGAGGCTCCAGCAGCCTGGGTTCCCTGGGACACCCCAGCAGCCCAGAGGAGAGATGCATGACCAGGGGGGCAGCCTGCGGGGAAGGCAGGCAGGGGACTCCCTGTTATGCTGTGCACTATCTTCCTAGATGTCAGTCCCTGAAAACGTCTTGCCTGGAAACCATACCGGGTCGTTTAATGATGAGTGATGAACGAGAAGTAATTTAATTTTGTAAATTAGAAAAGGAAAGAAGGGTGTCAGGTCAGTTTTTGGTTCTCTCGATTCCCACTCCTTGAGGCCTTTGAGGCCACTGTCTCTTCCCGCCCTTCCTGTTGTATTTAATGCCCCACCGATCTCTTCTATGGCTACTTTCCTAATTTAAGACTCTCATACTGGAGCTTACATAACTGAAAACACGTGGTGAATTTTTGCTGAAGGTGCTTGTATGGGAAGAAAAGGAAAAGTCCTAGGCCAGAATTGCTTCTGATGGGCAGATTTCTGACTGGTGGGGAGATTTAGAAGGGGTCACCGAGGCAGGCAAAAGAACAGGTACTTCCCCAGCTCTTGAGCCCTCCCCATGTCGGCTGCTGTCTAGATTCTGAACATGTAGGGATTTGAGTCCCCAAAGGACCAATATAAGAAGAAACCACTTAATGTGTTTTCACTCCATTGGTTGGGTTTTATTCTGGAGTTTCATGAAATTGTCCTTTTATTTGAAACCATAATTTGGTCTTGGATTTATTAACTAACTTTTCCCCGGGAAGAGTGACTCCCAACGTTCCTTGGCTGTTGACCTGGGACAGGTGAGTGGAGCTGAATCCACTGTGGCGGCACCACCATCCACCCTCCCAGCAGCTACCCTGGCCACCTCCTCACCTCCCACCACAGACTTGACTTGAAGGTAGTATGTTAACAATATCTGAAGATACTGCTGAAAAGCTACCCTGTGCTTATGAAGTGGTTTTTATTTCTGTTTGTCTCTCTTTTTGCCTTGTTAAAAGAATGTATTTATGCATATAAGAATTGGGGTTCAGGCCAGAGTTGTGGGGGGTGAGAGAATTCACCAGAGACAGTGGGGAACAGAACAGGCAGACTGACTGAAATACACTACTGAGGGGAGCAGCGGGCGAGTCAGGAGAGCTCTGTTGTGCCGTGTGGGTCACTTCCCTGGCTGGAGATCGAACTCGTGCTGCAGTGGCTGTGGATGGCTTCATAGGTTGCATCTTAACCACTTGCACCACCAGGGAGCCCCTCTTTTTTGCCTTTTTGAAAAATGCCATACATTTCATAGATGAGGGAGGTCAAAGGATGCCGTTAGCTAGTTGCATGTCCTTAAGCAATTATAGAGTATCTCGGAACAGCAAAAATGCAGGTAACAGTAGCTAGACTGGAGGGTCACTCTGAAGATCAAATGTACTGAAAAGGCCCAAAAGACCATCAAAATGCAAACAGTGAAAGACCCTCCCTCTCCACCCCCTTTTTGATCGCCCTCCCTCCTACTCTCCCTTCCATCCTTCTGTTTTTTCTCCCTTTCAACCTTCATTTAAGGAGAAATGAATGGAATATTGAGAAACACAGAATCCACTCTCAGTTAGCCTCAGCACTCCCAGCTGGCTCTGCTCTCTTCTGCTCCTCTGCCCTCCTGCACGCAGCCAGGCCAGGGAGGACAGCCAGGCCAGGCAGGACAGCCTCGGAAGCTCCAGGCTGCGGCTGCCGGGAGGGATGCCCTGCATTAGGGAAACCTCCCTCCAGATACTGACGCACATCTTACTTTCAAATGTCTAAATTGATTGATTCTTTTTGACAACATTTTCTTAAAGCCTTTCTTACCCTCCTAATGAATCTGAGTCTTTGCGAAAGGAATGTGATTGACAGAGCCAGAGACTGACAGCTTCGGTTTCTCCAAAGATGTAGGGTTTATGGTCGCCCCTCTGGGTCGAGGGGAACAGGATCGAGAAGGCGGTGAGGCAGACATGCAGGAGCTTCGCTTTTGTTTTGGAACGCAGACTGGATTACCTGGCCATGTGCTCGGGAATTGCAACTTTTTCCTGTCTCTCTTGCCAAACGACTGCTTCCGAGGTTTGTAAATTCAACAAACATTGCATGAGTCTCCAGGTTTTGCACACTAGCTGAAGACAAGATGCAAAAAGCAAGTTAAAAGTGGTGCCCGTCCTCAAGAAGTTCCCTCTCACTGGGTCACTAAACCAGTGAACACCAAGAGGGGGGCCCCCATGGGACAGTGATCCCAGACAGGGGCGGCTGGATGGAGGCTGCTAGTCGGAACCGAGCTTTGGAAGAACAAGATGGTTATGAGTGGGAGTTAGGGTAGGGAGGGGGCAAGACGCCTCACCTCCTTATGCCTTTGTCAAGGTACGGGCCTCTGGCTGAAATAGACACGTCATCTGAGTGTGAGTTCTCTATCACGGCCGGGGTGTTAGGGATATAGAGAGATGCTATAGCCTGGGAGTTTAAATATTGGCAGGTTTGAGTGTCAGGAAAGTCTTTGAAGGGCACAGAAAAATGTTGGGGATGTGGCCACAGCCTGTGGAAAGCAGAAAAGCATTTCCAAGGAAGAGGGTGTTAACTGCCAGCTGGTGTTTGGGGAAACACGTTGGGGGCATCATGGAGGGCAGACAGGAGAAGGATGGACCAGGAGCAGCACTATGAAGGGCCATCGAGAGTGATGAGTGGCACTGTGGGCTGGTTGCTTGCTGGTCTTGGACGAGGGTCATTCTTTGTCCCATTGACCGGGCCAGCAGCTGAGGTGTTTGGTCTGCCCATGTTGATGAAGTATTGCTGCTGCACCCCAGGGGGCATGTGGAAGGGGGGATAAGTCTGGTATTTAGGAGGATGATTGGGGCTGAAGATACTTCAGATTCTACTAAATAATAAGGTGCCTCTGGGCACTTTTGGTTGAGTCAGTTATTCTAAATTGACTCACACTAATTTGGGTCCAGCACACCCGTTCTCACCCTGCTGTTTAGATTCTGGACTCACAACTTCTCCATCATCCCAACCCTCCCCCTCCTGACATTTCATTGTCTGTTTGTGTGACCGAGTTGGCCGGGCATTCACATAGGGGACTCTTGGCTTAAGAGGAAGGTATTTGCAGCATGGGGTTCCTGCCTGACTCCTTAAACCCCAGGACACCAGGTGGGGGACTCAGGACTGTTCTCAGCTGCAGTGGTTTGCGGGCATCTTGCCAGGATATGGAGAAGAAAGCTCTCCTCAATAAGAGGTCTGTGACATTCATCTATGATGAAAGGATCGGCTGCTTTCTCCACGTTTTGGGGTGACTTATTTTATTTAATCAGATGTAGTGAGATCATCCCAGTGTCAATTTTTAATTTACGACATTTAATTATGCATTTCATTTGCAGCAATTAAAAAAATGTAACCCACACACTGCCTTAGGTTAGCTCAGTTGACTAAATTGGTATTAAAAACTAAAAAACAAAAAAGGAGCTGGCAGCCACCCTCTCTGTGAGTCCTCTAGCGAATACCAACGCCTTTTTGGAGTCAGCTCAGTTCACTCATGCCCCTCCCCAGTGGGCCCGTGTTTCCTGATCCTTGAAGGCTCCTGCCACCTTAGCGTGGTTTAAAATAGGATGGGGTGAACAGCACCCCTGCTCCACACATTGTGCCTTTATGGAATTTCACCCAGAAATACAGGCAGGGAGAAAAAACAAACCAGAAAGGTGCCAGCGACCCCTTTCACTTTGCACGGAGAAATCCGAAGCAAGAGCAAATGGGCGGGAAGGTTCTCACCCAAGTGTCCGGAAGGGAATGTGGCCTCCAGAGGACCCAAGGGAAACTCCGCCAAGATCCCGGGTGGGTCATAGCCTGTCTCCCAGGCAATACTTCAGAGAGTGACATGACGGAGCCAGTAAATTACAGATCCTTCCAGGAAGGGTGCCAGAGAACTTGACATTTCACATTCACTCACACATTGGCAGCTGTCACCCTGGGTAACAAAACGCAGGCACTACCTACGGCTCAATAGGTAGCCCGGCCCCCAGACTCGAGAAGCAGCCATCTTCAGCCCTGACAGCCCTGTGGCCGGGGACGTGACTCCAGATGCAATTCTGATGAAACATTACTGCGTGCTTGTAGCGGGAAGGGTGTTTGTGCATGTGCAAGTTGGGTTAGCATAGAAACTAGAAAGCAGACGGCTTTGGGCCACATAGGTTTGGCTGCAGATATTTTTGCATTCTTCTCTGTGAGTTTTCTTATTATGAAAATAGGGCATTGTCACTGAGGATAATGGAGAAAATTCAGATGAAAGAGACAAGGAAAATTTTGAAAACGTCTGTAATCCCTGTACCCAAATATAACTATCAGGATTTTCATGTTATAAACCCTTTGCTATCTAGAGTAAGAGAAACTACAATATATAAAATTAGCAAGTGTATATTATAATGTGGTATCGTATTTTATACACATATGCCCCCACTTTCTTTCCTAAATTCAATGACATTATCAGGCATAAGAAACACCACCGTTTCTTTATTTGGAGAGGGGATGATGCTATATTAAAATAAAATGCTTCTGCTCACAATAAAATTTTCATTTATACATTCAATTTCACAATGTTATTCTTCTAAATCACAATTTAGTTGATTAAAATTGAACCTATGCTTTCCCTATGTTCTGTTGTTCTCGGCCACACTTGGTTACACCCAGTTTCATGGGAAATGACATGTTTTCTAATTCCACATTGGTAATCTTGATTCTGATAGCTTCAGAGACTTTTACAAGTGACAGCCTACCTTTGAAGAACATCAAAAAATATTAGTGTTTGGTCTGCATTTCCCATTTGATTAAACTTTTGGGTCAGTTATTTCCCCTCTAATTCTGTCATGCATTTTCTGAAGATGACGGTCTTCTCTTGAAAGTTGGTTGGAAACTTTAGGCAGAAATTTCTCCAAGAATTATCCACGTGGATGCCCGTGACTGTGATATTTTTCTGTATGTCCCCAGGGACCTGGCACTTTCTACCACCTTTATTGGCACTGCCAGGCCGGTGACGATGGCCACTTTCTTTGCCCATGTTAACATATAGGGTTCATCTCGAATCAGGTGTCAGGGTATTTTGATGGACAAGCATAGGTGTGAATTTCAGTGAACATTTTCTCCTTAATGCTGCTCCAGTAACCCTCCATGGAGGTGAGATCCCCACAAACAGGTGCACCCCATCCAGAGCTCAGTGGCCAGCCAGGTGTTCTCAGTACTGACTGCAGAATTTCAAAGAGCTCTCTGACTCCAAGCTTTTGGCAAACGTCTATACTGGTTTATGGAGACCATGGAGAGGAAATGAGCAAAGGCATGAGGACTTAGCCTGGATCCTGGCACACATGCCGGCTCTGGAAACCTTTCCTCCTCCTTCAATGTCACCTCACTTCCACCAGCAGTGACTATCTTATTACGTGTCTTCCCTGTACCCGTCTTTGTACCATGAGCTTTGCCCGCACTAACTCATTACCACTAGCCCACAAGACAGGTGTTGCTTTTATCCTCACTTACAGATGGGGAAACTGAGGCATGGTAGAGCTGTCATTTGCCCCATATTATATATCTAGTAAGTAGTGAAGCCAGAATTTAACCAGTTCCTTTGGCTCCAGAGCCTTAAGAGCTACGTGTTACTGCATGCATCTGCGTGACCTCCCTTTCCATCTTCCCTGTGTTCCTCTAGCACATTCTTTGTCTTGTACTGTGTGAAAAAAGATGATAGTTCTTAGCTGCTTCCTTAATGTTGGATGTTTAGCTCATTTGCAATGTTTTACTGTTAAAATAATGCTCTGGTCAAAACCTGGTAGTTAAATCTCGAAACACACTGAAGATTATTTTCATCTAGCAAATGGCTAGGACTGGAATTGCTGGGCTAGGTCCTCCCTAGCCTGACCAGGCCTCTGGAGTTTACTAGGAAATGGAACTTCCTGGGCTAAACCGGGACAGTCCTGGGCAAGCTAAGGTGTTTGGATCACAACGCTCTTTTGTATGTGTTATTTGCTAAAATGCTCTGATGGTTGTAGCCCCCTGAAGACAGGATTGATGGTGTGATGTAAAATGAAGGAGGAAGAGATAAGGATCGGTCCAGATGGCCATTGGACATTGGCCCAGCCATGGCCATGTTGCCACAGGGACTATGGATTTAGGTTCAGAAGGCACTGAGTGGGATGTAATGAAAGTCACAGGGACCTTTGAATACAAAGAGGGCAGGGACTGCAAGACTCACAATGCCAGGGAAATCAGAGCCGGAAGAAGGTGTCGACAACGTCATGTTCACCGCATGAGATCAGAACCTATCATAGGGAAGCATGTTTCAACTACAAGACCTGTGTCAATTTTTGAAGTCAGCAACACGTTTGGTCCATGCACGATTCTCCTTTCCATCAGTTCAGTTCCCCGCTGAGTGCCTCTGCTGTGCTTGGCACTCTGCTGGTTGCTGGAGGTCGAGACCAAAGTGTCTTTGAGAAGGAGCTTTTCAGGATCTGTGGCTCCCTCCTTGCCAGACACTTGGATCCTCGTGTTACCTTCATTTTATTCATTCATCAAGCAAATATTTACTGGTACCTGGCATATGGCATCCTTCCTGGGATTTATAGCCTTCCTCTCTTCCCCATGAAAAGCATTCTTGGGAGAAACTCACTCTCAGTTTTGGTCAATAAACCCTTCTCCAAACTAATATTTTTAAGTTTCTCATCCTAAACACACACACACACACACACACACACACACATTTATTTATATATATATTTAATAAATATATATATAATATATTATAAATATATATTTATATATAAGTATACAAATATATATATAAATATATATTTATATATATTTAGTTTAGTTTTCTAAATCAGGAAGCAGGTAAGGGAGTCCTCAGGGTGTGGAGGACCTTCCTGTCTGAGCTGGCAGCCATACAAAGACCAGCTCCCCCTTGAGAAAAGCCAAACAACCTCATGGAAAGAAAACACAGGTCCGAGTGAAGAACAAAGGCCCTGGGCTGGGGAGTGGAGAGTCCAGGGTTCAATTACTGCCCCGTTCATGCCTTCCTTGATGCTGAGCATCCAAAGATCACTCCAAGGACATTACTTCGAAAGTTCTGATCATGTATTTGCAAGAAAGACGTTTTATTCTGATGGAAGCTGGTATTTATGGAGCATCCATGTGACACCTGGTTGTGTGCATAAACTGTTCCGGCAGCTCATTTGTGAATACGTCTGATTTTATTGAGCTCTGCCAGACAAGCATTAATATATCAGTTTCTATAGATATGAAGATCACCCCTCAGACTCTCACCATAAGGTAATTGTAGTCTTAAGGTGTTGGTTCAATTTGACAAATAGCCCTCCAGACTTCCCTTCCCAGGTCTCATCTCCTCCTGAGACCGGAAAACTCTGGCCGCCATCTTATTTTCTCTGGCCACAGGAAGCCAGCTCAATGGTCCATCTTATCCTTGCCCCGAACACAGAGGCTCCCTTCTTTTATTATAGTTGTCTAATATATGGCAAATATAAGGGATGAATTTCCCACCCTCCACGCCAGGTGGCTGTATTCTTGGCAGAGACTCAGAGACACTCAAGCGTTCACCCTTAGGCGTGACGATATTCACGCTATCTTCCTGGAGAGCACTGAACATTTCACTGAGGTGAGCTCTCTACCAGCATCCGAGGATATGGCTTTGTATGCCCAGGTCATAATCAAAAGTGGCTCTGAGGACCTGTGTGCATGACCCCCCCCGCCAGGAAGTGCATCCACTGCATCACATCCACCACATTGCTAGTATCCCATACTCCAGACTGAATCCCACCTATGCTGGGTGCTCATTGAGCCTCCTGTGGGACATTGCCTCATGGGCCTGCCTTTGAGACACTGAGGTCTGAATGCCAAGGGCAGCAGCTTCTCTGTTATATTGCCTGTGAGCAGAATGCTGAGCACTCACATCCCACTTGGCAGGGAGGGACTGGCCATGCACCTGCCGTCCAGTCCCTGCTTATTCAAGGTCCCAAGGAGACAGGGACTGATGACGATACAGGGACTATGGACATTTGTTGAGGACTTCATGTTTGCCTGATCTGGTGGGGCTTGCATCCCAGACCTGGGCATGTGAAAATCAGTCTATCTCTGTAGACTGTCTATCTCTGCAGTCTATCTCTGTAGACACACCTGCTCAAGTTCTCCTGGCTAGTAAGCAACAGATCTGGGACGCCAAACCCAGAAGAGTGAGGCTGGTACTATCCTGCCTTTCCTCAACTTAGATGCGTGGAGCCCAGCTAATAGCAGAGATCTTGAATCACTTAATTTTGTGTGTGTGTTTCAGAATGAGCTATAAATGGCTGGCATTTGAAAATCAAAATCGACATCATCGGAAGTATAAAAATAATGAGGTGGGTGGTAAAAGGCACATTGGCGCGTGTGAGCAATTTGCACAACGGAGGAATGGGGGCCATTTGGATCCAACAAAGAAATGGCTTCTCTGTAGTCACAGATAATAAACGGCATTCGGTGTCGGGGGAAGGCAGCTTTTAAACAGTTACCCTTATTGTTCAGCTTCCTTTTGATTATGGCAAATAAGTTTTTCTTTAAGGGAAGACTTTTTATGAAAGGGAGAAAGAGTGGCTGAGATGAGTTTGCATTCTGGTGCAAATCATCTTTCCCCGAGGGCTGTCCTCAGGCCCAGCGCCCCCTCTGCCTGCACACTCCCCGGATTTGGTGGGGCCTGTTCGGAGCGGGGTCTCCCAGGCTGACCATCGAGGCGGCTTATTATCTCCCAGAAGCACATAATGTGTTGCACAGAGTGACTGCATTACAGCAAGCCCCTAAATTGTATTTGGACAAAGAATAATTGAACACTGGACAGAATAACAAATGTCCCGGTCAAGTTTGCTGCATGGGTTTATCGTGTTGTATTAACATGATAGAAATATGAATACTTAAATCTTATCTCAGGTATAGTTTATAACTGCATTAATCATTTACTGTATTATATATTTTTCATGTCAGTAAGATGGTGAGGAAAAGATTCAATTTTCACAGCACAGTCGGAGAGTGTGTTTTAGATAAGTAGGAGGCCAGGATTAAACCAGTGCAACATGGCTCTCAATTGCAGACCCTATAAAGGGAAGGTTAGCATATATCAAGCAATATTAAGCAGGATCCTTTAGGCTTTGGAAAAATAAATCACCAAGCCATTCGATGCCATCGCTGTGTTTGCCTGAATCAGATAAGCACTTACAGACTTTTTGCTTATACGTGATACATCCAACCCCGGCCGCAAAGCTGCTGTTGCACAGTCTGATGATCTTTGCAGCACGCGCCCCCGCCACCGGCTCCTGGAAAGTCTGGGCAGGTGTGCAGGAAGACGAGCCGCTTTTCCCACTTGGGCTGGAAGGACTCATCCCTGTGAGACTAGCCTTTTTCTTATGAAAAGGGTTTTCCAGAAAGGCCGTTGTGCACTTCGCCAGGGCCAGTGCCTCCAGAAATGGGGAGCCATTTTCTAAAACATCTGGGCAGGAGGGAGGCTGTGTGCTCTGCGCTCTGTAAGTGATAGCTCAGCCCTTGCTTCCTACCTGGCTCTCTCCTCCGGAGCCCTGTCGTGTCCTCTAAAATCCCTGAAGACATTCTTGCTGGGGACAGACATTTGTCCAAATCGCCATCTTCAACCCATTCCCATAGGGGCTAGGACGGGAGGACTCAGCGTTTCAGTAGAAACTTCCTGAAATTTTAGTTCTCCCAGCTGCCAGCGAATTCTTTTAACAACGCTCTAAGAGGCTGGTCATGGTCGGCTGTGTCCTTTAAGCCTTCATGTTTGCCCAGCAAAGTGAAGCAGAGGTCATGACATAGAATAACTTATTTCTCAAAGTTTAGGAAAAAACCAAAACAGCAGGCCATAGAATAGAAAGGTGAGATGCAAAGACACAAATCACTTCCCAGTCACAAAAATTGCCAAAAAATAGCAGCTTGCAGCTGTGCACAGCAGGGACAGAAAACATTAAACACATGTTAAATAACAAATAGGAGACTTAAATATAGCTAAAAATGGACCTTATTCTGAATAAATCATGCAAGCTGCATCTTAACCGTCCTGAGAAATGTAATGGATCATGTGAAATCTGCCAAATTTGTATTTAAAAAAAATCAATAGCGGGTGCCTCTGCTTTTAAAATGACATGCTGTTCAGTTCAGGGAAGATGCCGTGCGCTTCCGCTGCCCCCCTCGCACCCCCGCCGCCCATAAGACTACAGCTGGATTTAAGAAATTTCACTTTAGTTAAAGACAAGCAAGACATGCATTTGAATAAGTCTATTTTTTTTTTTTGGTGGATAAAAACTATTTAACATTCACTTTGCACTGCCTTAGCATTTCACAAAATTGTTCCCTCTTTCTTTTGAACATGTAAAGGAGTTGGCTCATCTATTCTGAACCGTTTTTTGAAAACCACGGAAGTTCATTTCTCCGATACTTCTCATCCATTTTTAGCCTCCACTAAGACAGAGCTATCGCCACACGGACAGAGAGGTTTCCACCCCATCTCCCTCACTGTCTGAAGGTGGGGGTATGGGGGGGTGGCTGGGGGGGTGCTGGGGGGCGCTTGCCTTTTATGACGATAAGGCAAAATAAATCTCCAGGCAGAGTATTCAAATCAATCCTGCTGGCAAGTCTCCTTCTCTTGAAGTGTTTGCTGCCTATATATTTCTGTCTTCAGAATATTTTCAATCCTTTGGCTTGCCTTCAGCACTTAGGACCGTACTTTGGATGATCCCCGTGTGTCTCTCTTTGCAGATTAATGGACCTTTAATATCACAAGAGTGAGATGTGCTGAGAGGCTTCTTAACTTTGCCTTTATTTTGTCACAATAGCTCAGCTTTTGCTCCAACCATCACACACACACACGCGTACACATATGCTCACATGCACGCACTCATATGCATACACTCACACGCACACACATTTGCACACACGTTTGCACACACATTTACACACACACACACACACACACACACCCTTGTGTGGCCAATCTATTTCTCGGTGGAGAGGTAATCTGGCTTCTTGCAGTTGCAGCACAGAATTCTGCGGCTGTATCCATATTTTTGCCATCGATAATCAGTTGCCAAGGAGTTTAATGTGGGGGCTGGGGGTGCTGCGGAGGGGAGCAGTGGTGAGAAAGCAGACTCGCTTCTCATGGGGATGAGGGACTGCCTCCTTGGGCACCGTCCTTTGTGCCTTACATTCTACCCAGTGTGCTGTTTTCATTCAGAATATTCATAATACTCTCTTAGCGTGAACAGCAAATATGTGGCTTTGAGGGCAAAATATATATGTGTGTGTTAAAAAAAGAAGCAGAGGGAAAAAATTGAAAAAACAAGGAGCAAGTAGAGTCTTCCTGGGGAGTCTTTGAGAGGCATGATTACCATGCTCAGGGGCTCCTCTCTGCCCCAAGCCACCTCTTTTGGCTGTACACAGAGCATTTCCAGAAGCTCCGCTCAGATGGGGGCTCTCCAAAGTCAGTAAATGCTCTAATGTACTGAGAAGTCATAAATATGGAATACGCCGCTCCACTGCTTCCATTTCCTGTATTTCAAGGATGTGGGTGAAATTACAGATGGTAGTACAAGTAGTGATTTTAAAAAAGGAGGAAGGAAGAAATTCTGGTTGAAAAGGAGGAAAATAAAGAAACCTGAACAAGGGGAAAGAAGAAAGAGAGATGGAGAGAGGGAGGCAGGGAGACCTGATGTTAGTTTACAACTCACATGACTTCTAGTTGCCCCAGAAGCTGCTTCAAGAGAAGGAAACTCTTTCCAAACGGGTGAGCCTCACCTGCCCATCGGCAGTAGGAAAGAGAAAGACGGGGTTACCTGTGCAGGGATATCACCTCCTTAGAGAAAGTTCTGGTCTTCTGTAACTGTGGGAAATCATCAGTGTGCTGAATCTTTTGACATCCCCTCCCCACCAAGAAGATTCCCAAGCTGCCAGCCACCCCTCACGTGTTCCCCCAAAGCATATTGTTTCGAATTTTCCAGTGGGAGATTAACTCAAGATGCAGCAGCAGAAAGCTATTATTTGCAAGGTTGGCGGCCCACCTCGGGACTGCCCTATTTTGAGGTCATTGAAAAAAATTGTTTTTAAAGTAAAAGGGGTGTTTTGGCAGCACAAAAGCCCCCCCACAAAGCTGGCTGGGGTGATAAAACAGTATCTGAACACAGCTTTATTAAAGCTCTGCTTCATCTTCCTCCGGTCACCCCCTTTTTGAATCCCCACCAGTACACATTTTGCTTTCATGGCTCCCTTTGGGTTTGGGATGGCAAAGATTTGGGGAGGGGGGGTGTGCTTTTTAAATCTGATCCTTTCTCTTATAATATTCCTCCTCTAACTTGGCCAATGTGATTCATTTCTTTGAGCTCTTGTTTTATTTTTAAGTCATCAATTACTCAAACTTTGTGAGCCTATCTATCCTCAGCCATCTGGACCCCATACCTTATTTTAAAGCATGTTCAAATAATGACAACCTTCTTTTCTCAATTAATTTATGGGCTGTGGGGACCATTTTTCATTTGTTATCATGCACTTCCATTTGATCTCCCATATCTTTCTTCTGCATCTGCAACCATGGAGTATAAATCTTCCACTCCGGCATTGTCATGGTGTCCAAGATATATAGGTATGACTCCCTATTAGTTCCATAAAACTGACCTTAATTTCTAAAAACGGTATCAGATGTGAATAAAGTTTGGTAAGATGATTTGTTTTGATTTACTTTGTACCACTTATCTTTGAGTTTTCTTCCTACTTTTCTTTTATCTAATTTAGGCACTGGAGTCTTGCAAGCTGGGTTACGGTTTATCCATTACCTCCCTGCCAATGCTGCTCCTTGGAGAGATAGGCCTGGGAGATTTTGGGTTGTGGATAATAATAATGTGGCCTGTGGACATGCTTGAGGTTGGTTTGTGTTGTTTTCTATTTTATTTAAGCTGACCTCCAAGCTTCAATGTATTTTCTATTTCAGAAATGTGAATATTTTCAAACAGCATGACTATATCAAGTTATTAGATATTGGATCTGAGATTTGCACAATAAAATTAAGCATGCAGATCCAAGTATCTTTTCTCTTCTGTTCCTCGGCTGACAAATAGGAGTATCGCAAAGACCCAAATCTCTCCCCAACTATTAGGGGAGACTGCTTCTGGATTTCTGAGGGACTGTGGCTTACAGAACTGAGTGTGTGTGTGTGTTTTGTTTTACATAAACAGACTTCCGTCCAAACGAAGGAATGCTAATTAAGCAAAAAACATGGCCAGATGTTTATTAACACTTCTCAGGTTCATGGGATTTGGAGAGTGTGCAGTTTTCATGGACTAATTTAAAAAGGGAAACACCTTTATTGGAATAATGGCCAATTATAATTGCCGACTTTGCCCATTCTTTTCTGTGCTGGTGGAGTTGGGGGTGGGGGACCCTCGTAGTTGAGAGATGAAGTGCCGGGTGCCTCCTGGCACAGCTGGCTCCAGCCCGCACCCCAGATATGGGCGTGGCCTTGCAGCCAGGCACACACTCTGCATGGGGTTGTGAAACGCACCATACAGACCCAGAATGAACCCTAACGGTTTGCTATGTGGAACTGGGCTTGGTTATTGTTTTCTCTTTTTAAATGGCATTATGAGTTTACCTTGTGCTCGCCCGTGTGGCACCTATCGGTATGGAGACGATCAAAGAGGACCCTTTGCCAAGCAATGGAGTGTCTCTGGAATGTCAGCTTAGCCGTGAGACAGGAAGAGGGGCTGTCAGGCCTCAGCATGGTGACTTCACTGTGGGCCCCAGATTCAAACTGTGGAGTAATAAAACTGAATAGCACCATATAAAACTCCGAGTTTCATAAGACAAATATTGCTCTATGCATTCATGTCCCTTGCACTATGTTAACTGTAGGAAGAAATAGAAACAGTTTTAGTGACCCCCTGGGACCTATAAAGGCTATTTCTGAGTCTGAATCTTGCTGTTTAATTTAATCATTTATTATATTAATATTCAAATGGGCTGCATCTTATTAGCTACTGCAAAGATGTTAGTATGTCTGAAATAAATACCTAATTATGCTTTTGAAGAGAGGGGTTCTAAAGACTTTGGTATGTTTGTGCTAATAGAACAGTTCATTTGCAGATTTTTCTGCAGAAATCAGCAGTTTGAGGCTTTTTTTTCTCTTTTAAGAAAATAAAAACAAGGATTGAATATACACCGAGAGGTTTCGATAGAAGTGCTGGTTCCACCAGCTCCCAAGCAGCCGGGAGTGATGGGGTTTTGTTCTCTGCGCCCCAGTGAGCGGCCACCTTGGAATGACCAGCGCTCGACTCGATAACACATTAATACAATTAACTGTTTTAATCAAATGACCATGAAATTAAATATGTTCCTGTTCAAAGGAAAATAATAGATATCCTCTTGAAAATATATTTTTGAGTCCAACATGCTAATATTTTTTTAACATGACTGTTTCATTATTTCCTCTCTCCCTCTCTCTCTGTCTCTCTCCCCCCACCCCCTCAACTCCCAGTGCGAAATCAAAATCTTATGTAGGTCATTGATTTTTACATCCACAGACAATGGACACCAGCTACTTGCAGAAATCAGACTCTGCCGTTTGGAGCTCCTGCGCAAAACAGAAAGCCACACGCACCCCGGGGAGGGACATGGGGGGCTCGCCCCGCAGTGGCTGCCGGACCCGCCGGCCGGGGCTGGCTGCGTCCACACCGAGCCCATTTTCCTAATGCCGAGCATTAGCTTCATGAGGATGGATGATGCTGCTGGTGTAATATACACAAACGGTGATGATAAATTCTAAACTAAATGTATACACTGCATTTGGAGCAGTGGAGAAATTAGTGGTAAGTGCAGAAGTTACAGTCTGAGAAACTGGGAATTACACGTTACTATCTTTCTAAAGTAACTGCCACTGGATTTGCAATCACTCTTTTTTTTTATTCTCTCAGATTACCAAAATGGTATGTCTACTAATATCCAATTATCTGCTTTGCAGTTTTTTTTTTTTTTTCTTCTTTTTTTTTTCCTGGATGAATGTTAGAGCCAAAGGTTAAAGTCCTGAGCCAGAAGCCAGGAGACGGCCCCCCTCTGGGCTGGGTCTCAGTTCCCACTCCCCAACCCGCTGACCTCCATTTAACCTTTAAATTGACCCAGAATGAGTTTATTTTCCCTCTCCTCACATGGTTGGCCGTCCCATGAGAAAGGATCCCTCTTTCCCTGGATGGATAATCACATTGTGGCTGAAATTTGCTTTCAACTGCGTGGCCCCGGGCTGTCCTGTGGTGTCACAGGTCTCGGCCTTCCACTGCCAGCCCCGCGCAGCACCCTGTGCCAGCACCTTCCCGGGCTGGGCCGGGCACTGAGGCACCGCACCCCAGGAGCTGGGCTGCTCCAAGGGTGACCAGAGTTGAATTTTGTTCTTGTGCCACCGCAGAGAACTGGTGTCTGCCAGCAACAGGGAGGGGGTTTGGCGAGAAGTCTCCCACATGGCAGGCATTGTGGCACCGAGCACATCTGTCACCTCTGGTGGCTCTGACCTCTCCATGAGGAAGCTGTGATCTGGAGGTAGGGAAGGCCTCTGGCGACAGGCTCTGAGTTCCTAATCTCTTCAGAGACCCTGCAGACAGACCAGCTCCGCGGGCTTGGGGTCAGCGTGTCCAGGCACAGGGTGGTGGGAGGCGGTCGCGGAAGCTCATTAAACCCACCAAACTGTTCTGGGTCCTTGAAGAACCCTGGGCCCAGGGCCAAGCAGATGCATGGGGACCTTGTCCCAGACCTCGGCCAAGGAGGACACCACAGCACCTGCAGAGGAAAGTCTCAAGGAGCTGGCTTGCCTTGTGTAGAGCAGTCTGGAAAGAAATCTGTGGGGCCCCCTGCATTTCCCAGGAAGCGCCCTCAGGCAAATAATGTCCACCTGGTCAGGTAAACAGGAAACAAGAAGGGAGCCTAATGGCTGAGGCTGCCAGCTGAGCAGGAGTAGGGGAGATAGGGAGTGTGTATGTGCAGAGAGGTTTGTTCATGGGTGTGATGGCTTGGGGGGAGGTGAGAGCAGCCCCCTTCCTCACCTCCTGATCGCCCCCTAGTTGCAGAGTGGAGAAGTGCCTACAGCCCCCACATTGTCATAACACCCCGTGGGTTAACTGGCTTAGAGTCTTGGGGCTCACGGTGAATCTCATCCTGTAGGTGGTGGGGGTGGGTGCTGCTACCATTTAGGGCCCCTCTCAGAAGTGCCCCTCACCTCAGCCTTCTCTGATTCCTCTGCCAGAGTTTCCCCTCCTCCCACTCTCCCTCTCGATGTCCTTCTAACTTGTTTACCTTTCTATTCCCCTTTCCATATGAGTCCTTGAAAGAAGGGACCATGGGATTTCATGAAATGGACATGCAGAGCTCTTTGTTCAGATGTTATTAAGAATTTTGAGATAGTGACATCAGAGCCATTAAACTGGTAAGGGTCCCTTCCAGCTGGGGCACCCATGTGTGACCACACAGGTCACAGGCCCTTGGGGCCACCCTGGAGGGGACCCTGTCTAGCTACTTCCGCTGTCACCAGCACATTGCCTGGCACACAGGAATGAATGCCAGCACTACCCTGCCCAGTCAGGACATCCTGTCGTCTCCCTCCTTTGCTGATGACCCTGGTTGAGAAGTCCTGGTATTGGGCCTCAGCCCAGAGGATGGAACAGTCCCTAAGAATAGAATCCAGGTCTTTGGTCACCATCGTAGCTCCCACTATACAGACAGCACAGCATGCCTTCTTCTGAACGACTTGATGAATGAACGAATGAACAAAAACACCAGGAAGCTCCAAGCAAGGAGAGATTATTTCCCTTCTGGCAGATCAGACAAGGCTTCAGGGGGAGGAGAACACCCCCCCCCACCCTAATACAACTAGATGTAAACAGGAGAGAAAGGCCAGAGCATGTGGTGTGGAGCTGCATTCTGGGGAGCATGGGGGGGGTTGCAGATTGTGCAGTAGTAGAGTAAGGAAAGGCCTGGTCTTCAAAACCAGCCACTCCTGGCCTCCCCAGTAGGAGTGGAGGCTTCACAGGAGCCTTTTCCAACAGAAGCAGGATAAGCGGGTGAGTACAGGTCAGTTTGAGGCCACGGCCACAAATCCATCAGGGCCTTGTGCTTCTTGGCATGCTGGGAGCAGCAAGGCCTTGGGTACAACTGTGGGTGTTTAGAGGCCCTAAGGTGCCTTGGCCTGTCTAGAAAGCTGGGTGCATGAGGAGAGCAGTTAAGGGGAACTGAAAGCATCCAGGAACTGTGAGAGCAAGTGTTCTGATACCTCTGGATTTTCCAGAGGCCTTCTGGAGATATTCATGAAGACTGTGTCCAGACTAATGAAGTTCTGGGAGGTGAAGGGAGGATATTCCAAAGCTGACCAAGCAGGCATTAATACTATTGTTAATCATCCTACAGGTGAGGATTTATATTTATATTTATATTTATATTTATATTTATATTTATTCTTGGATTCATATTTTAAATAAAATTTCAAAATTATTTAAAGTTGACATTTTAAATAAAATTAAATAAATAGATATTTACGTTTTATTAAAATCTATTTGAACTTTAATCTTCTGTTGTAGAATGCAGCTCCATGATGGGGGAGGAGCATCACTGGGCAGTGAATGAGAGCCATTCCGCCTCCCACCCACTTGCATGCAATTGCCTTGGACTACAATTCCCAGCATGCACTGTTTGATGGGGAGCATCAGGGAAGGAGCAAGGTGGATATATAAATGGAGGTGGACTGCAGGAGGAGGCAAAGACATGAAGAAAGGACACTTGGAGAGGCTGTCTCTGGGCTTTGGCATTTTGGCAGAGACAATGGCAGCTGTTATCTTGACCTTGTAGAGGATTATGTGATACATTTTGAATTTCAGGTCTCCTCTTCCAGTTCTCTAGAATCTGCCCAGCCCCTTTCCTGTGGTTCCCCAGCCTGAAGGTGTCTTAGATTTGTGGCAAGCTTTCTGGCCTCAGCAACTCTGCTTTGGACCAAGGCGTCTTGGCTGGGCATTTGCACCCAAAGGAATGGGAAATTTTCAGTCTGATTATTGAGAAGCTGTTGTTTGAAATTCTTTCTTTTCTCTCTCTCTTTCTCTCTCTCTCTCCACCAATTAAAGATTTTTCACACTTTGGTTTTATGTACACAAATGACTGAACCCTTTTAGAATGTGCACCCCTTAACAATTTGGGGTCCTTGGGTACTCCTCAGTTACAAGGCAACCCACAAATGTGAACACCTTCTAGTCCCCAGCACAGACAACTGGCCTCCAAAGGCCTCTCCTCCCTGCTCCCTGGGCATTGTCTTCTACTCTGCAGAGGTCAGCTCCCTTAGCTCAGGGTTGTGTGTAAATGTGGGGTGATTCTTGCTCAAAGCTGGAGGTGATGCCAGAGAAGGAGGGGGTGGAGAATTTAACTGAAGGAAACTGACCATCCTCAGCCCCAGGACTCATTCACATCATCTGTGAGACTGTGGGGTCTCAGACCTGACTGAATCTTTCTGGTCAATCATTGGCTGTGATGATCATTCGTTCATTCAATCACTACTCTTGGTAGAGGGGTTATACTGTAGCCTTGAATGTGTGTGAGAGATGGTGAGAGCTTCAAAAATGCTAACACAGTGATTTTGCCACTGAGGAAGCCACAGTTCACTAGGATGGGTGCCCATTACAAGGACAAGGGACAAGCAGCTCCCTAGTGGGGTGCTGATGGCAGGCTGGGGGTGGGGGAAGCAGAGGTAGGTCTGAAGGCAGCAATCAGGGAGGGCTTCCAGGAGAGAGCCACATGCCAGCCAGAAAGGCTTCCTGAGCATCCACCCATCCCAGTCCTGGGATAGGCTGTGTCTGTGTCAGAGGATTCTGTGCCTCGGTGCCTGGTGCTGCACCCAGTCTGGGGGTCCATCTTCCAAATCGGACTTTCCAACTGGGAGAGGAATTCCCTTCTGGGGGTGGGAGTCCCACCCCCTGAAACCTATCTTTTAATTCACTACCAGAAGAAGCAAGGAGGTGAAGCTTGGGGCAAGAGGGGGGTCTGACAGAGGGAGAGCCCCCAGACTCAGCAAGCCTTTGACGGAAAGAAATTAGCTCCTATTTCGAGGGCTTCTGCGGCCAGATTCTTTACATTAGGTTCGTTATTACAGCCTGTCCCCTCTGCCCCCCTTCTTTTCCTACAGACCAGATTAGATTCTCATCCAAAGTCTGGGGGTGGGGCCGTGCATTTATGCAGATGAGTCTGCGTTAGGGCGTCCGCGGTTAACCCAGTAATATACACTCGCATTACCCGCCTCGGAACCCTATGCGACTCCAATGCGAGGGTTTAACTACCACACAACGAAAAAACATCTCTTCCTGCTGCCCCCGAGCTGCATCGGAGGCTGTGTATGTTTCCCTCATTATTTGGATGTGCCGTTTGAATGTTGTGATCAGTGATTCAGCGCACATGATTCATCAGGAAGACATTTGCTCGGCAGACATGTGAGGAGCTGTCTGCCTCTTCAATCTCACTGACAGGGCAAAAATGCTGATTTATAGTAAATCATTAAAATCTGCTTATTATGGCACGGCTTGTTCCTCTTCCCCACTTCAAGCCGGCAACTTGATCTGCATCGCGTCTCTTACAATTTTATACTACAGCAAGCAGTTATTTAAACAAGAGAGGAAAGATCCTTAGTCTTTATTAGTGCATATGAAAGGATATTTTGTTTAAAGAAGACTAATTAAGAATGCAGACTATTTTCTTGCTCGGTTTAGGGGGAAAAAATAAAGATTTAAAACGTCTAAGCGGAACAAAGAATTACTGTACTCAAACAATACTTTCAAATGATGATTTGGTACATATTTTACATCGTCGTAAAATATCAGTTCACATGTTGCCAAAATTATTGGGAAGGCAGGGGTTTGGGGCTGTGGCCTCAGAGTTGGAATTGGAGGGCGGCCATGTGGGTCCCTGTATAAATGAATAGCAGCGAGAGGATAATGGTATTATTGTGTTCCACTCCAATATTGTGACAACGCTTGCATTGCTTTAAAAATCATTTGGAAAGTTTTGTTCTTTAAAGGAAGAGATTTAAGATTTGGTAGAAACATAATATGGGAATGTGTTGCTTGCTAGGTAAACAAAGAAATAACACAAAGAGGTCTATATTTTGTATGTGTTACTTACAGTAAAAAAAAAAAATTAATTTGATGCCTGGGGACAAAAATCCTTGCCACTGAATTACAAAGAAGTGAATAAACTGACTCAAAATTAATCCATACAGATCTGTCCCCTTAATAAGACTAATTCCAGAGAACAAAGCAGAGCATAATGCATTTTAAATTAAGTTGGAAAATGCATAATTTATATTTGTTTTATTTCTTCATATTTTAACACAGGTGCGTTCCAGAATGCTAAGAACCAGAGGAGAAGGGCGTGCTTCTGTCTGCAGGTTTTTTTTTTTTTCTTAATTTTTTTATAGGAAACTAATATTTCTCCCCTTGTTTAGGACATGAGAGCAGAATCAGACAGAAAAGATGAAAACACTGAGAGTGGAGAAAGTGAGCATGTTTGGTTAAATTTAATTTTAAGGACTCCTCATTCCTAATACAATGTTCAGAAACAGAAGAAATATCTTGCATTAATCTAGATGAAAATCATGTTTTCTTTTGTGTCAAGTGGCATTTTCAGGAGAACCTGGGTGGGGGAGAGGGGCACAGGGTGTGAGATACCCTTAGGGTTCCACGTGGGAGCTGGTCAGGGCAAGAGTTGCTCACAGAGGCTGGGAAGCCAGAGGAAGAGTGGGTGGTGGCCCCACTTTCCTCGATGCTTGGGGTTGATTTGTGGGACAACCATATTTTCTAGTCTTTATTCCTTTTCTCTCTCCCCTCATCCCAACTTAGCTCATCTTGATTCCCACCCACTATTTTAGGATGCATCAAACTTATCAAACCAGTTGCTTCAAGTCAGCTTAACTCATGTTAGCATAACTCTTTTATAAATGTGGTTTTCTTGTTCTTTTATTGTAAAATCATAAACTAGACATAGCCTAGAAATACCTTTAAATTATTCTTTAAAACCAATGGCTCTTAAGAGAGACCTTTTCTAATAATGGAATTGTAAGGACAATTTAGGTGAAAATAGAACCAATATCCACTTAGCTATTGAGCAGCTGCAGGGGCACAGATGTGGGAGAAGAGGCCTTAGCTTATCTGTTCAGCACCGAGTCCTGTGAGGCACCGTATTTAATGGCCCACTCTCAAGGACTAGGGGGCTGACCAGTTCCCTCCCTGAGCCCTGGAGTTGAAATTTGACTCAGGTCCAACTAAGCCCTCGTCTGTGCTCTTCAGTCTTCATCTCCAAAGACCCGTATGTGGCGCCTGCCCTCCATCCTCGGAGATGGCTTTCCTTCCTCAGCCTGTCCTGCCATTAGCTGTGTTGAAACAGTGGAGGTAGAGAGGAAAGTGAATGGGGCAGACAGACAAGAAGCCGAATCCGCTGAAAGCTGGCGTGGGCTCTGATGGTCTGAAGCCACCCAGTACTTCTTAGTTTTGAGGGCTGTTCCTCGACACTGTCCTTGTATGGCACCACGGGACATGGGCCAGGATATGCATATGAAAGGATATTTGAGACAGGAAGCCCCTCGTGCTGCTGTGTTAGTGAGTCTGACCCTTGGGTCTCGGTTCTGAATTTTCCCTCTGTGAGGTAGCTCAGGACCTCTTTCCTCTGCACTGCATCCAGAGAAGATGCTGCAGAAGGCACTGCTCTGGCCTGTGACCTGAGTGTTTTGCTTCTGGAAGGTTGGCTGGGATGCTCCTTTACATGATCTAGTCCAGCTGTTAGATTTAGGGTTCAGGTGTATGAAAGGAATTTTTATTCATGGCAAACCTTAATATTTAGTAGATTTGCTGGATTCAAGTCCTAATTTTCTTCTCATTTTTGGTGGCCCGTGTCAGTTATGTTTGCTGCATGTGAACGGCAGGTGCTTTCCTGCCTTGCAAAATCTCCCTCTGCCCCCTTCCTGCCTGCTCAGCTGCAGTGCACATGTACGAAGCTTGTGTCCTGTCTGTCCTCTGCTCCCCTTTCCTCACTGACCCCACTGTTGAGAAAGGTGGTGGGGAAGGTGGGGGGAGGCGGCCATTTCCCTGAGGGCGATTCATTCGGTGGCACAGCCTTCCTTGGGTCTGGCTGTGGTTTTCCACTGTGGTTGCAGCTCGGGCTTTGCTTCCTCTCACAGTGCCTTTGTTTGCTGTCCCCACACAGTCTTAGCAACCAGAACATTTCCAGCCTGGTCTAATGGGAGGGCGGAGAGCACACACATGCAGTGGCTTCCTCAGTGTCCTGTCTTCCCATGGAACACTGCTCCTGTCCCCCTGTGCTCCACAACAGGTGTGCAGGGCAAAGGCCGGCCCTGTGTGTCCTGCCTGGTCCTAGCATCCAGCCTGGAGGCCACAGGTGTCCTGCCCTCCATTAGAAGGCAGGAAAGGGCACCAAGACTTTACAGCAACCTTGTGTGGGCAAAACTCTAGTGGGCCTGGTGTCATTGCTGATTGTCTTGTCCACTTTCTGGATTATTCAGCTTCATCCAGGAACCCAATACCTTCCTGTCCTGCCTAAGCATGGGGAGACATCTGATGTCTGACCCGTCCACCCACTTTGATTGTGGGGTCCCTTCCTGGGGTCCTGGCACCTTGCGAAGTGATCCAGAGAACGAGCAGTGCTGACACTGCAGGAAAGGTCCTCTGGAGGAGTTTTATCCAGCACCGTGGTGGTGGGAAGGGGATTGTTTGTGACTACAAAGACTTTTCAACAATTCTACAGAATATTATGTTAGGAAAGGATACTATATAGGGTCAGCCCTGTGGGTCACTGACTTAGTGGAGCTGGACAAGTGTCTTTACTCCCCGAGTCTCACTTTCCATATTTAAAACAGGTGAAAGAGGGGCATGTTCCTTCAAATGTTTCTGGTCCACTGGCTTTTTTTGGCCAACATTCAAAAATGAATTCTCTCTTCTCACTACCCCACCTGCCTCCTGGAGCTTCCCGGCCACCTTCTTGGAAGAGTCTTCTGTGTCCTATGTTGACAACATGTCCTCTTTTGGACACTCTCTTCAGTGCCGGGGCCACCCTGGGTCCATGCCTGACACACCCCCTTCCTGAAACACCCTACCAGCGCTCTGGCGAGCCCCAGCTATAGATGATCCCTTACCCACCTCCATGCCCTCCAGGGCCCCTTATCGCCTGCCAGGTGCAGGTTGCTGCTCCCAGGGTGTGAGCTTGGCCTTGCTCTCAATCTGTATGCAAAACTGTTAGCTTCTTTTTCATCTCACCCGTTCTCATGGGCTTAAACTCCCTCCTCAATCAACGTTTGTCAGTACTTTGGGAAATTCCTTGGAAAATTTGACAAAAGTTGTGAACCCTCTTTTTGGGAGAGAGGCATAAAATATAGTCACACTTTTGGGGAATTTGTGGACTCATCAAGGGAACCATCATCATCATATCAAAAATATACTAACAAATAACAAATCATAATTTTAACTCAAACTAACTCCTCAAAGTTTGTATAATGAGAATAAATGATATATACATGTATCACGCATTCCTGTTATATAACACACGTATAATGACAATGGAAACAACAACAATGGTGATAACAGTGGCCGAAGCTCGCTGTTCCTCCAGGGCAAGCCAGCAATAATGGCCACCACGTGGTAGTAGCAGACATTCCTCACCGAGGAGGGAGAATGCAGAGAAAGGAGAAAGGAGGCAGAGGGACCCGCAGGTTCCCAGAGGGGCGCCATCTCCATGTGGCTGATGAGAATTTCTCCTAGTGTTCTTCATACTATAGATTAATAAGCCAGTTTTCATGCCTGTTGAAAATTTCCTCCCTCTTTCCACGAATATTTTAGGAATTTGTCAAGGGAGGAAACAGAATGAGGCACACATCAGGAGCTCCTGTTTTAACCAAGGACCCCGTGTTGACCCGATGCTTTATCTCTGAGGACGATTCTAAGGTCCTCACCACCACTGCCACCGCCATTACAGAGAACACCCGGACCCAAGCAGCTGTCGTAATGAGGGGCTTGTCCCAAACAGACCTCAGGCAAGGAGGGTGTGCGGCTCTAAGTTTGCTGGGATATGATCCCAGGAAGTGGAATGAGCGAAGGAGGCGAGGAAGAGAGGAAATCAATAGAATGTGTGTTAACCCAGGGCTGCCACTTAGGCAGCAGGGAACAATGCCTTGGGGACCCTCTGGGCAGCAGTGCTTGTTAGAAATGCAAATCTTGCCCCCTTCTCCCCTTCAGACCTACTAAATCAGCCTCTGGAGGGGGCCCAGGAATCTGAGTGGTAACAAGAGCTCTGCTCTAGGAAGCTCAGAGACACATGTCACAGCAGGCTCCCCAGGGGGCCAGGAGCTGGACTGTAGCCATCACTGCCCACCCCCCATGGCACTTTATGTGTCTACGCAGGTGCCAGGCAGCCCCCAAGGACAGAGAATGCCTCAGGCAGAGAGGATCGGGGAGTTCCAGGCCTGAGTGGGGGACATGCAGCGACTGTCACTGGGAGCCAGGACGGGGTCTCTCCAGGATCCTGATTTAGGTGATGGCGACTTCCAAGTTCAGGTCTCCCCTCAATTCCAAATTCTGGACACTTACACCTAGAAGCCCCAGCCACATGCCTGAACATGGTCAGATAGACCCTCCCCACTCACCTCGTGGGCCTGCCCAGCTCTCACCCCTGCAGCCCGGGCTCAGGCCTCACTGCTCCTCGCCCTCACCTCAGCCATCAGACTGGCCACCCAGCCCTGCGCACTGTACCTTCATAATCGCTTTTCACATCCTTCATTCATTTCCCTCTTCACTACGACCTTCCATTTTGAGCCTTTTCACTCCCGTACAAATTTCTCAACTGGTCTCCAGCCCTCAACCTGCACCTGTCCTGGTGGTCGCCCCTCCGAACATGGCTGCATGTGTGGGTCTCCTGTGAAATCCCTTCATGACACCCAGTGTCCAAGGATGAAAGGTGTGGTCCTGACCCATCCCAAACCCTGCAAACCGTGAAGGAGTCAGGCTTCCCCACCCCCAGGCTTTTGTGCATGCTCTTCCTCTGCCCGGCTTTCCCTCCCCTCTCACGCCAATGTCCGCTCTTCCCTGGGGTCTCAAGTCCCTGGGGCTGGATGCTCTTCCTGGCCTCCCTGGCCCCATTCTGCAGGGCTCAGATCTCCCCTAGGGTATTCCAAAGAAATCTGTGCTGTCTCTTCTCTTAGCACATACCACACACAATACAGGTGTTACAGGAAATCCCTAGTTACCTGCCTGCCTTCTACACTGGATTTTAAGATGCGTAAGGCAGTGGGCCAGGTCCCACTCATTTTCCAATTAGCAGCACCAAGAACAGTATTTGGTATGTAGTAGGAACTCAGTAATTCACTCAGTGAAAGAACGCTTTGAGTGAATGAATGAATGAATGAATGCATTGAATGAAAGAATGAATGCATTGAACGAACGAATGAATGAATGAATGAGATGTGTTAGTTCCCTCCTCCTTATGGATCTCAAATATCTTTGAGGAACCTGGTTTGAAATTCAGTCTGGTTTCCAGTCCTGGGGCTCTAACTGCCCTCTGGTTATGCCATCAACAGGCCAAATTTGCAACTTATTCCAAGTTAAATCTTAATTTCAAATTTTATATATCTCATACTTGTTTCTGCAAATGACTAAGGTTTATTATGATTGATTGATTTTTTAATTTTAAATTCTGGAATGTCTCTGGCAGTGTCCATTTATTGCTATGTCCCTCTCCCAGGATCATGGGACACGTGAACCAGATGGGCCTCTTTGCTCCCTGACTACAAAAAGCACCACTAAACCTCACTAATAACACCATTTCCCTACAGGGAGTAGGAGGCCACCTTGAGCTGTGAAAAGAAAAAAATAACTCAGAGAGCACAAGATAGAGAGAGCACAGGGACCAGTGTGGGAGAAGCACGCCTTTGACCAAGTTGATTGTATTAAGATCCATCAGTTCAGGAACAGAAAAAGGACAATAAAAATAAATGAGTTTAGGTTTATTTCCCTATTACAGGCAATGTTCTTTTTTTCCCTTTTTTTTTTTTTTTTTTTTTTTTTTTTGCTCAAAGTCTTTTCACTGCTTAAAAAGGAAAACTTTCAAAGTTGACAAGGAAAGATTACAAATATAAAGATGGAGAAGGCCAGAGGTGCAGAGGGTGAGAGGATTCACCAGAGACAAAGTGGGGAGCAGAACAGGCAGATCTACTGAAATACACCACTGAGGAGAGCAGCAGGTGAGTCAGGAGAGGTCTGCTGTGCCATATGGGTCAGCTCCCTGGGCGGAGATTGAACTCAGGCCACAGCAGTGATAATGCTGAGACTCAAATCTTTGGCCACCAGAGAGGTCCCAGTTATTTCTTTTTTGTGTGCTCTTCCAGCACAGACATAGCTGTCCTCTGCCTCAGGAGCTAGGGTTCAGCCACCATGGGCCTCAGCCTGACTGTCATCTGAAAGCCAAACAACGAACGGGTGCTTCCTGAGAGCACCTGGAATCATCTCCTGTCTCACCTATCACCCGGCCACCCACATGTCCTTGTTTCTTGCTTATTTGTGATCCCGTTTGGCATTGAAAGGTTTATGGGCAAATCCTTTCCATTTTTGAGCAGTATGTCATTCTCATGCACAAATGAGTCTCATGAATCATTTCTAACCTCGGAAGATGATAGCAGGTGGGCTTGGAGCGTGTGTTGTCGACTTGGCACCGCTGCTCGTGTCTGGGGCTGGGACCTGCATTTCCCAGAACTCTTGTGAGATTTGGAGTGTGGGAAGAGAGAGGAGCTGAAGCGGGCACACAAATGACAGACAGATGCAGAGCTGCTTGGTGGCCCCCGCGTGTCCTCATTCTGCTGTCTCCAGCCCATCTTCCCATCATACCCCAAGATCCACCCATTGCTTGGGAGCAGGTCTGCAGAGGCCCAGAGAGGGGTCCTCTCAGGGAGGAAAGGACCTCTATTTGTAGGATCTCTCAGGGAGCACCCTCTGTGGGGTCCCACTTCAGTGCTGGTGCCCAGGGTTTTTCAGTCACCCCAAGCTATAAGTTGCCGAGTTGAGCAAGCTGGACTAAAGAGGCTGTAAGGGTGTCTGTGGTCCTCCCAGTTCCCCTAGGCCCACACTTTGCTTCTAGATCCTGTCCTATTTATATCACTTCTCAGTCTTACCCTCTTAATATCTGTCGTGGATCTGACTTTCTGGCTGAGTCCTCATAGATGCATCAGACTTCTGAATCTATTTCAAAGTTAGCTTCACTTTTTGCTCTCAAACCCTATGAGAATAGGTTTGAAAGTGAGAACAACAACAAAAAAATCCATTTATCCAGGAAAGAAAATTAGCAGCATTTTACAAGAATTCTAAATTATGACCAAACAGGATTTGTTCTGGGAATGCAAAGTGGATTAATATTAATATGGTTAACTGGAATCTTTACATGTTAAACCACTGCATTCATAGTAATCAATTAATTAGTTCTATTACCTATTAATAAACAATAAGTAAATATTAATATTATTAATATAGTAAATAGCATAATAATGTTAGCAGATAAAAATTATGCGTACGTGATAGTTGTGGGCAAAATTCTGCAAATCCAATGAACCTGGATGATCCCAGCCCCCTGGTTATAGATGGGAGCTGTAGCTTGCTTTTAGCTAATAGAATATGGCAAAGATGAAAGGGTTTTGCAGATGAAATCAGAGTTTCTAATGAGTTGAAACTGAGTTTATCTAAAGAGATTAAGGTGGACTTGACCTAATTAGGCGACCCCTTTACGAAGTGTCTAAAGCAGAGACTCTCATTGTCCCACTCCACCCTCTTTTGCTAACTTTGAATAAATTAGCCTCCTCTGGTGAGACATGGCTTAATGGAGAAGACCACAGGCAAAGACCTGAGGGAGACTTCTGGAGCTCAGAGCAGTTCTTGGGGTGCATTCTGCATTTGGAGGCAGGTCTGTCCAGGAATCTGACACTCTCTGTAGCAGAGGGCTACTATAGGACATGCTTGGCTCACAGTGGTGACAGAAGCCCATGATGGCAAGTCCAGTCACACAGGTGCCTCTTTATCCTCTGGTCAGTCTGCCAAAGTCCAAATGGCCAAAGGAGGTCACGTATACAGACATGCCCTATCGCAACGGGATGAAGAGATGCCCTCTTCCCACTGTAGGACAGACTGCAAGATCCTGTATAAAGCCAGTGAATGCTTGAGGGCTGAAGAAATGGGAGGAATGGTAGCTTTTGCCCAAATGGAAGTTACTAGAATTCAATACTAAGTAATGATTTGGGGGTCCAGGGCAAAAAAACAAATTAAAAGAATGTCCTAATCAGCCAAAGATGATTTCTCTTAAATTAGCACTTAACATTTCTCCAAAAGGTAAAACCCTAGGGAAAGCCCCCAAACACAGTTTCGTGAATTTGTGTGGTTATTGGAAGACCACAGGGAGATGGAAGCTTTTTGAAAGCTGAGGCACATGGAGTCTGGGTGTGGGTGCACATTTGCTTTTATCTGGAGGACAGAATGCACATCTTTCAGCAGCTTTTCAAAAGGGCCGTGACCTTCCCCACACTGAAGAAAAATTAGGTAATTAAAAACCACTGCACTAGAGGCCTTCTCATTAAAATCAAGAACAATTTCACTAATATTAGCCTGTAATATAATACATAAGAGAAAAGTAAGAGGAGAAACTAGGAAAACAGGCAACACTACTATTACATGTCAGTAATATGCTAGTTTTGCAAGTAAAATCTCTTCTTTCTAAGATGTAGAGTATTTGAAACTTTGGAACGCGTTTTTACAACCAACGCATTCATTTCACGTGACACACTTCTTAGGTCTTCCTTAAGGAAGAATTTGTGTTTAGGGACCTCCCTGGCAGCGCAGTGGTTTGAGCGCAGTGCTGTGAAGCCATCTGCAGCCTCTGCAGCATGGGTTCGATTCCTGGCCAGCCAGGGAGATTCCTACATGGTGTGGCAGACCTCTCCTGTCTTGCCACTGCTCCCCTCATCAGTGTATTTCGGTCAGTCCGCCTGTACTGCTCCCCACTCTGTCTCTGGTGAATCCTCTTACCCTCCTGTACCTCTGGCCTGTACCCCAGCTATTGTATAAATAAAAAATAAATCTTTTTTTTTAATTTTTTTTTTTAATAGAGGCATGCTTTATTTATTTATTTGTTTGTTTGGTTGGTTGGTTGGTTTATACATGCACTGGGTACAGTCAGAAGCGCGGGAGGGTGAGAGAATTCACCAGAGCCAGAGCGGGGAGCACAACAGGCAGAAGGACTGAAGTACACTGCTGAGGGGAGCAGCGGGCGGCAGGAGAGGTCTGCGCGCCATGTGGGACCCTCCTCCAGTGGCCGGGGAGCAGCCGGGGATCGAACCGGCGCTGCAGAGGCTGAGGGCAGCTTCGCAACCCAGCGCTCAACCGCTGCGCCACCGGGGAGGCCCTAAAAAATAAATCTTAAAAAAAGAATTTGTGATACAATTTTCATCAATCTGAAAGTTGATGCTATCTTAAAATCATGAAAATATAGTTTTAGAATGATAAAGAAAGCTCAGAAAGGTGACTAGTTACAAAAATCATTAGCGGTTCTGTCTGCCTAAATAGAAAATGAATGAAAACAGAAATCTATTCTCTGCAGCATAAAATATATAAGAACTGAGAAAAATGATTAACCAGAAATATGAAAAAACTTAAGTGAACAAAATTTTAATGACATAGAAAGTGTGAAAGTCTTTAAAATGATAAAATATATCAAGTTTTGATTAGGAAATATATTACCTCTTGAATGCTATAAAGGTATCAAGTTCCATATTCACTCATAGGGTTTATAATGATCCTAGTAGAGTTTTTTTTTTTTTTAATTATTTATAAGGATGATGTGTGAGAACTGGAAACACTATTTCTAAATGTTAATCTGGAATGGAAAAAAATAGCCGGGAACATTTTAGAAAGAAAGAGTAATTAGGAAGAAATTGTCCTACCAGATATTAAAACAAACAAAAAAAAATTCAAAGCACCATCATATCGGTGCAATTATAAGAGGTAGAAAAGTGAAACAGACTAGATAACCCAGAGGCTGAACCTAAGGTTTACTACATGTTATACATACTATACCACATTTTCTGAATCTAAGAGGAAACACTGAATGGAGGACTTTATTATTCTTTATATCAAAAAAAGGTAAGAAGTCCCAGAATCAGTCTGACAGGGGAACACTTTTGCACCAAGTTCTATATTCTTGCTATAAATGTTCACGAGAAAGAAGCCCAGATATAGACCAGGACAATTAAATGTGCATGTGCCTTCATCTTGGCACTGGATAGGGAGGGAACCATAATTCTGAGAGCTGGAATTGGAACCTATACTGACCCAGTGTTGCTGTTTGCGGTGATTCCAAAGTGGTCTTGAATTCTTAGTGATTCCACCCCACCCCCCGCCCCTGTGATGGTGAGAATAAAAACAAACTTCTGGAAGAACAAACCTCAAATCCAGTCAATAAAGATCTTCAGATCCCAGCTTCTGACTGTAAGGTGTTCAGATTTCAGAGATAGCAATACGGGAAAAAAATGCATTTGAGAGGTACTAGAAT
The DNA here is from genome assembly GCF_014898055.3 of Talpa occidentalis. NCBI lineage: Eukaryota > Metazoa > Chordata > Mammalia > Eulipotyphla > Talpidae > Talpa > Talpa occidentalis. Next base: position 26,435,239 of record NW_023601754.1, on the reverse strand, counting down.
ATAGTAGTGGGTATCAAATAACCTTGGCCAAAGATAAGGATTATTCAGTAGATGGTTATACTGCTTAGCAAGCTTTGCTTAATTGAGAAATTCAATAAATATGAGTTAGCCCAAAGATACAATAAAAAATAAACCCTTAAAAGAATTAGAAGGAAACACAAATTTGAAAGAGGGAATTGCTCTTCCAGCCATGAAGAGAAGTCCTGGGGGGGCATGGGTCGACTGGACTAAAACAAAATGTAAAATTTCTATACATCAGAAATGACCTCATTCTAATACATTAGATTCCAACAAAACTAGGAAAAAATAGTCACAACTTGTATGGCAAAGAAGAAGATAGTAACCTTATAACATCCTAACACTTCAATATGTGCAAGAATTTTTCTCCTTGGCAATTTTCATACTAGTGAAAAGATTAGAAACAATTAAAAAGAGGGGAAGCGAATAAATTATGAGTCATCTATACTAGAAAACATGTTTTTGAAGAAACTTATTGGCACAGGAAAATTCTTTTAAAATGTTAAATGACATAAAACAGCATATAAATTATAGCAAATGTAAACTAATATAGTTTTATTTCTCTCACTTTCTTGAATATATATGTATATATATACATATATATATACAGAAAAGTCTGAAAAAATACCAATGTGTTTATAGTATGTATCTCTGAGTAGTGGCATTTTGGGTGATATTTTAAACTTCATGTCTTCTGAATATTCAGAGGGAGTTAATGTATTAGTATTCTATTGCTGCTGTAACAAAACTCCCAAGCCTAGTGGTTTAAGTAATACAAATTTATTATCATGCAGCCTTGTAGGTCTCATGGGACAGAAAACCAAGCTCTGAGCAAGGCTTTATTCCTTTCTGGAGGTCCCAGGGGAGAAACCCTTTCCTTGTTTTTACTAGCTGTTAGTAGCTTCTTGTATTCCTTCGTGCCCTTGGCCCCTTCCTCCATCTTCAAATATCAGAACAGAAGGCACTGTCCTTCCCACACTGCGTCTTTCTGTCCCTTCCCCCAGCTTCAAATATCCCTCTGATCCAGCTGGAGAGGTTCTTCTTTTAAAAACTTGTGTTGAGGACTTCCCCGGTGGCGCAGCGGTTGACCGCTGGGTTGCGAAGATGCCCGCAGCCTCTGCAGCGCCGGTTCGATCCCCGGCTGCGGGCGAGGGTCCCACATGGCGCCCAGACCTCTCCCGCCGTCCGCTGCTCCCCTCAGCAGTGTATTTCGTCCATCTGTCTGTTCTGCTCCCCGCTCTGGCTCTGGTGAATCCTCTCGCCCTCCCGCGCTTCTGACTGTACCCAGTGCTTGTATAAATAAATAAATAAATCTTAAGGGGAAAAAAAAAAAAAAAAACTTCAACTTGTGTTGAATAGATTGAGTCCACCAGGGTAATCCAGGATACTCTCCCCATACTCTCCCTATGGTGAGGACAGACCTTGTATCTACAAAATCTTCAGCACATTAGGTAACATAGTTACAGGCTCTGAGGATGGACCACTGACTTCTTGGGAGGAAGAAGGCATCACTCTGCCTATGACTCTTTGTATTATTTTAATATTCGAGGAACACACATCTTCATTTTGTAAAAGGAAGTGGCGTAAATTATCTTCATTATCATTACCATCACCTAAACTTCTATCACCTTTATCAAAGTCACTAATCAAGCCTTGGGAAACACAGCTTACTTTAGATGAGGGGTCTGCAAACCGTGGTGCATGGGTCAAATCCAACCCACCATCTGGCTGGAAAATAATGTTTTCTTGGAACACAGTGACTCCTTCCTGTTTGCGTACTGATGGTGGTTGTTGTTTGTGTTCAAAAGAAAAGCTGAATTACTAGGATAAAAAGACATGCTGGGTCACAGATCCTAAAATATTCACTATCTGATCGCTTACAAAAATCTTTGCTAATCTTTTTATACCATTGCTTCACAATTTCAAGTTAAAAGAGAATGCAGGCTTAGAGGACATATTTTACTTCAGAAAACTGACATGGTCTGCAGAGTCATCTGCTCATTCGCTTTTCTCGGAAAAATACTTGGAGACCCAGAGAGGTAAAGGGAGTCTCAGGGGATCCTCCAGGGTTGCAAACTGCACCTGCAGGAAGGCACTAGATGAAAACTCCCTGAGTCTCATCTATTTCAGTATCTTTTTCATTTTTTTTTCAGATTTATTGATTTATGCACACAAGAGCTGGGGTTCAGGCTAGAGATGAAGGGGGTGAGAGATTCACCAGAGAGAGCAGGGAGCAGAACAGGCAGATCGAGAGAAGGGAATTCTGGTATGCCATGTGGATAGCTCCCTGGCTGGGGATTGAACTCGTGCTACAGTGGCTGCTGATAGCTTCATAGTGCTGCATCTTAACCCCTTGTGCCATGAGGGAGGTCCCAACTTAGGCATCTTTTTCAAGTTCTGATTCCCAGGGATGCACTGAGATTGTCTCAAGATTTTGAAGAAAAAAATAAAGGTAAAGGCAAATACAAAATATAAAGATATACACATATAGGTGATACCTATTATGAGAGTTAATTTCAAATGTCAACTTGACCTCTGGGTTCCTAGATGTTCGGTCCAATGTTGTTCTGGGGGTTTCTAGATGGAATTGACATTGGTAGACTGAGGAAAGCAGATTGCCCTTTCTAATGCGAGTCCTTTCTCATCTAGTCAGTTGGATGTCTAAATAGAACAAAAAGGCTGACCCTACCTTAAAGAAGGAGAATTCTTTCTGCCTGGTTGCCTTTGAACTTGAATTGAAAATCAGCTCTTTTTGGGTTTCAGGCCAAGCTTTGGATGGGAACTTAGGCTGCTGACTGTCCTGGCTCTCAGGCCTTCAGCTTTAGACTCAAACTTAATCATCAGTTATTCTGGGTCTCCAGCTTGCCAACTCACCCTGCAGATCTTGGCACTTGACCACCTCCGTAATGAAGTTAGCAGATTCCATATAAGACATCTCTTTACGTACCTATATATCTATGTCAATACCTACATCTCTGTCTAGGTGTACATCTATCTGTGTCTATATATCTCCTACTAGCTCTATTTCTCTGAAGAACCCTGATTAACACACTTCTGCCTACATAAAACTCCTTGTGAATGGTCCACAGGCAAGGACTCTGTGTCCTTGTGGACCAGGCAGGTTTGCTGTGATTTGCAGCCAATGCCACTATACTTGTGACTCCAGATGGTGGCTGTGCAGGGGACAGAACAGCTAAAGAGACTCAGGAGGCACAGTTTAGGAGACCCACCTTTCCAGCTAAAAACTCTGAGCTTCAACCAGACGAGGGCCCTAAGGGTCAAGGGCATCACCAAGCAGAGGGAATCCCTAGGAAGGATCTCAGCCACTATTTGCCCTCCATCCTGCAATCCTGTTGCTCCATCAGTGTTGTTCTTTTCTGAGCTGTGGATCTGAGTCAGAGGGACTGTCATTAAACATATGTTACTGTTTTATCACAGAATTGATGAACATTATCATGTAGAATTTTGAAAAAAAATTGATCAAGAAACAAAGTAAGGAAAGGAGCATTGACTCTATTTCATTGTGGAGACTACAATTGAAAACAACACTGTGTATACTCACGTACGTAACCACACATTCCCTGCTTTCCATCCTGGTTGGTCTCCCTGATGTCCCTCTCGAAACTGAGAAATAGAAAATACTCACTAATATAAATATGTTGAATGTCCTTTCAGTAAGTGAAGGAAGATGCTCGTGTGGAGACCTGGGATTCTGCGTGCCTGCGTAGAGACCTCGCCTGCTTCCTCGGGCAGAGCTGGTGTCTCCAGAAAACACAATAGCTCCTGCCAAGTCTGAGGGGCTCCAGGACACTCCTAAGCATGGTTTCATTTTAACTTCACAGGGATTCTGGAAAAACTGACATGAATTCCTTAAAATCAGGAAGCTGAGTAATTTGTTCAAAGTCATTCATCGAGAAAACAGGAAGCTGGGCCTTGGCACACTCACGGTAGGCAGGGAATTGGGAGGGTCACTTTAAGGTCTTCACTGCCCCCCACCCCCACCCCATCAGACATATTAAAATGTACACACACCCTACATAATTTATTCATAGTGCATGTAAGTATTCATTTGCAGTTGCTTGGCTGATAGAAAGAATGTGACATTGGAGATACATTTAAATATTTATTGATTTCAATTTTGTAGGGTATGCAGGGTGTTGGCCTGCTTGTCCTCTAATCCATCCCTCACCCCTTACTCTCTGCCCAAGTTCTTCTGTCAACTGCTCCCCAATTGGGCTCCTCCAGTGGAGGTCCAGTTAAGAGAATTAGGGGAGGAGGAAAAGAAAAGCAGGGTGTTGACCCTCAGCAGTGACCATCTCTCACCATTACAATCCACCGTGGTCCTGGCTGCCACAGCCTCCTGGGCTCCTCTTATCTCCCTCTTGTCTGGAAGTGGTGGAGGATTCCTGCTGTTGTTAAATTCTGGGTTGCATCTCACTTTGGTTGGTTTCCTAGACTATCTAAGGTCTATGAACCAAAATATCTGTTTTCTCTTTTCCAAATTGGACCCTGGCAAATATGTAAAGCAAATATGTAAAGGTTTTGTTCTATTTTGCTGTGATAGAGCTGATGGTCTCCAAGAGTTCCATGACTTGGAATATGTTGTAGATGCTACTCATACACCGTATAGACATTAAATGCCTGTGGAAATAGTGCCTGATATTGAGTTGTCTGTCCTTTCTGAGACAGGATGGCAACTGGATAAATTCAATGACATGTCACCCCACCTATCTGCTTACCCAGCATTTGACTTACACGACTAGTCCATCTATTCAATCACCACCACTCAATCACTAACTCACTCACTAGCCTCCATCTAGCCATCCAGCATCCATTCTTTCCATCCACCCACTCCTCTTTTCATTCAATAAATGTGTATTGCTCATATGCCAGTCGCCATGTTGGAATCTGGGGTAATGGAGTGATAGAGCCAACTTTCTGCTCTGCAAGGGCTTGCAGTTCAGGAGGGATGGTCATGAAAAGTGTCAGCTGCTTTAGATGTGATCAATCAAGCAGGTGCTTAGTAAAATATTTGTTGGATAAATGAGTGAACAAGAGCTGCCATGAAGGGAGCAAAGGAATGTGTTGATTGTTAAGAATTAGTAGCTACTCATGTGGCTCAGAAGGTCAGAAATGGCTTCACAGGTGGGAGGCAATTTGAGCTGGTTTGGGAATGATAACGAGTGACCAGATATAGAAATGGCAGAAGCAGTGGTGTATACAAATGGAACTGTAAAAGATGGCCATCTTTCTAATAAGTGGAAATTCATAGCACTATAGACTATGTCAAATAGGAGGACTTAAGTATATTATAGATTATTAACCAATCACTTATGTACAGATATGTAAGTTGTTCCCCAAATATCACTATTTAAGAGCATTAATGGATATCACGGTACTTATATCTTAGTACTATTTAGCAATTATATCCTTAGAATAAATTCTAAGTGTGATTGCCGGATCACAGATTCTTCTTTAATAAAAAAAAAAAATGTTGATTTATTTGTATTCTCTACCACAATGCATTAGAATCTCAATTTTCCCACATTCCTGCTATTTTGGGGTTTTGTCAAATTTTTTATCTTTTCCAATATGATGAGTGAAAATAAGATGAGTCATTTTTACTTTTATTAGCAGTTTTGATTACCAAAGAGGTAGAACAGCTTTGACTTTGTAGTGGCAATTTGTACATAAGAACATTTTTCATTTGTTTCTTTGTGTTCATGATTTCATTTTCTATCAAATAGTTGTCTTCTTTTTTTTTTTTTTTGTAAATTAAGAATGTTAACCTTTTTCTGTAATGTGTGGCAACTTTATCTTTGCCCTCTGCCACTTCTTATTTGTGCATTTTGTAATTCATGGTGGAGCTTCATGTTTATATAGTCAAATTATCAAATTTCTGCTTCAAACAAAGCTTCTGGTTTTCCTTAAAAGCCTAGAACTTACTGCACCACTTTATAAATTAGACAGCTATATCTCTCTTAGGTTTCCTGTTGAAAGAAGTGAAGTCGAGATCTAACTTAAACTCCAAAGGCTATTCAGTTACAGCTCCTCAAAGCTCCTCTGGTGCTTTGAGATGACACTTTCATAATCCAGAAAATTCCTCCATGTAGTTGGATCTGTCTCAGGATTCCTTTCTCTAGTGATCCTGGAACTAAATCTGTTTGTGTATCTTGTTTTCACTAGAGGTCTCTTCTCAGTGGATTCAACCCGGGAATGTGCTTTTTTCCCTTGGCTTCTGTACCCACGTGTGAAACCATCACCGTGATCTAGATAGTGAACTCATCCATCGCCTCCCCAAATTTCTCACTGTCCTTTTGTAATTCCCCCCTCTTGCCTCTCCCACCCTTTCCCCCATTTAGTTATCTAACTTCTTTCTATGTAGATTCATTTGAATATTCTAGAATCTAAGTAAATAAAATCACAAAGTATGTATTCTTTTTGTCTAGCCCCTTTTACTCAGCATAATCATTTTGAGATTCCCTGAAATCTTTATAGATGTAATGATTTTGTCTCTCAAAATTAGGTGGTGGGGGACAGCGGGCAGAGGTGAAGGTGAATTAAAATTGACTGTAAATGGATAATTATTGGAGCTGGATCATGGACACCAGAGACTTCATTATACTATTCTGGCTACTTGTATAAGTATGGTTCAAAGTTTCCATGAGAAATGTTATTTCAGAAAAGTATTTCTCCTTTACCTTGATCTTTTTTATGCTAGTTAATGTTAATACTGTATAGTTCATCTTGCATTCTTATCTTTGACTGTCATTCAAAATAATTGTTCTTGAATGTACTTTCTGAGATTTCAAAATCCAAAAACTTTAGACTTTAGAATACTGATTCAATTCTACTTTAAAGCAAATTAAATCCTCCTGTGACTTAAATGTTTGAAGACTTAGTAGCTAAACATCACGATTACTCATCTCCCATGGACAATACTTTGTTTCCTGCCCATACCTTACTCCTTTGACCCTTTCTCCACCCCCTGCCTTTTAACCTCAGAAACATTACTTCATTTGCCAGTGTCCTCTAATTTTTACAAGTATTTTGTTTTGTTAAATTCTCTGCTATGTAATATTTGCCTTTGTCATTTTGACTTGCTTTACTATCCATAAGTCCCATAAAACCCTCCATTTTTCTGTAAGGGACACTATTTTGTTTTTTTTTTTTTTGAATAGCTGAATAATATTCCATTGTGCGGATATGAAATAGGTAGGGGGAGGAGGCCAGATGAAGGGTGGAATGGCCACCTACCTGCCTGGGCTCCAAGACCAGAGAGACGCCCAAAAGTCCCAAAAGACCAAAAGGACAAAAACCAAAACCAAGGGCTATAGCAAAACAACGACCACACAGTAGGGGCCTATGGGCTACAGTCAAACAAAGGACAGTGCCTGATAAGAGGACAGGTCACTGTCTGTGGGCTCTTACCCACATGCACACACAATCGCCAGAGACCTCAGGCTCCAAGAACAACCATGAGATTTATTTTAAAAACAGGGGAAACAAAAAGCTTACTGTAGCCACTATTGGCTGGTTATCTGACCAGACAGTGTCAGTGATGGTCACCACTGGTCACCAGGAGTGCTGGGCAGCACTGGCCAGTAGTGATGGTCACTGTGGATTGCCCAGAGGCTGTGTCAGAGGCACTCAGTATTAAGAGATCTTTGCGAATTTGGGGGCAACATCAACAATAAACACCTCTTTGAGACACCAGTCCCAGGCTTTAGTGCTCCTTTCAGGCAGCATTAAGACAGGGGCGGAGGCCCAGTCTCTGACAGAGGTCTTAGGTTTCTCTTCCCTCCTCAGAGGTCGGCTGATGGATGCTTCTTTTCTTCTTTCAGCTTCTGGTCCTTCTTCTTTCTTTGGAGGCTGGAAACTTCTGTCCTCAGCTCCCTCCAATCCTGGTTTCAGGGTGACCCACCCACAAATCTGATTGGATCATTTTTCAATACTGTGGCTGATCGGACCATTTAGTACCAATCAGCTCATAGCTCACACCTGATTGATCCATTCCACAATCCAGGAAGTACACTGTTACATAAAAGCTCATAGCTCACACCTGATTGGCCCATTCCACAATCCAGAGGAGCAACTGCCATAACTGACTTGTGGTGGAGCAGCAGGGTAGGAGGACACCACTGTTCCTGCCGGCTCCTGCTGCTGAGGCGGCTGGATTCCGGTGACAGATAGACCACATCTTCTTGATCTAAGCCTACACCAGTGAGCACTTAAGATGCTTTGATATCAGGCTATTTAAATATACTGCAACAAACATTGTGGAACATCTCATTTTTGAGTTGATTGTTTCAAGTTGTTCAGCTAGACACACAAACACTGGGTCATACCGTATTTCCACTTTTAGTTTTTTAAGGTAAATACAGGTCACTTTCCAAATGATTGCACAGTTTACATTTCCATAAACAGTGTATTAGTGTTCCTCTTCCTCTATATCTAACAGTATTTGCTGTTAGGGGTATTTGTAACATGTGCCATTTGGAATATGTCTGAGTTGATACGTATTGTGGTTTGATCTGCATCTCCCCTATTCAAAGCAACAATGAATAATTTCCCATATACCTGTTGGCCGTTTGTATATCCTCTTTGGCCAATGAACTTTTCAGGTCTATTACCCATTTATTAACTTTTAAAATTAAAATTGGAGTCAGTTTTTGTATATCTTGAATATGACCCCTTATCAGCTCTGTAATGTATTAATATTTCCTTGCATTTTGTAGATGTCTACTGACATTTTCATTTGCTGTGCAGTAACTTTTTAACTTAAGGTAATTCTGAATGTTTATTTTTGCTTTTATTTCTCTTGTCATAAGGCCCAGTCTCTAAAGATTTCTATATCATTTATGACATTTTAATCTCGGCTAGACATTCTAGGTTAGACATCTTGAGAAAATTTAAATACCACCTGCAACTCCCTTCTTGCCTGCATGTTTTCCACTGAGAAGTACATGGATATTCTAGCTCTGTTACAAGTTCCTATTCTTTCTTCCATTGCTTCTAATATTCTTTCCTTGCATTCACTTTTCAACAGTTTAATTATAATGTGCCTCAGAATATCTCAGTCTAATATTATTTGCTTGAACCTCTTAGCATTTCTGATAATTTTCCAGATTAAAATGGTTCATAACAATTATTTCTCTAAACAAAATTTCTATACCTTTCTCTTTCTTGTTCCTTAGGGGACTCCCATGACACAGATGTTATTTCTCTTTAGGCAATCCCAAATAGCACTTTCACTGTTTTCATTTTAAAACTTCCTTTTTTCTCGTCGTTCTATATGCTCTCTGCCATTGTGCATTCAATTTTGTGGATTTTCTCTATTCCTTGCATTTATCTACTGTTGAGACCCTCTGGTGGTTTTTTTTGGTTTTTTTTGTTCAATGATAATACTTTTTAGATTCATTAATTCAATTTGTAGCAGTCTTGTTTTCTTGATTTTGAATGTTTTTATTTTTTATCATCCTTTGTTTTTCATAATTGGACAAGCAAGGTTATGACTGTTACCTTTAAACTGGTTACCAGACATATTCGGCAGCTGTGCTATGCTGACACATCTCCAAGGGATGTTTGCTACAGCATTTCTGGTATGTTCTTCTGTCTCTTTCTCTTCTCTCTTTATGGATTGTAGGAAGGAATTTATTTTTCTCATCTTGATAAATGGGTTTCATTCCTACTGACAAGTGGCTGGGTATAATCCTAGGTTTTTAACCCAGGATCTTTAGCTGTCTATAATTTCATAGACTGATGCCACAGCCTTTGCATACATGGTCCTGGCACTGGCTCCAGCAAGGGGTAAGAATCATGGCAAGTGGCACCGAAAGCTTACCTGGAGTGAGCACCAATGGTTCAAACTTCCTACAGTGCTGCAGGTACCTGTGTTGTGTGATGGGATTTATACCGACACCCTCCCTTAGGGCAAGTCCCTCCACCAATATGTCATGAACAACCTCATGGCAGCCTCAATCTCCAAGCTGTCATTGAGAAATATCAAAAGGGCTGGATGGGAATTGTAGATGTGACTGGGTCACATCTTTGCCTTTGGTGTAAGAAGCCTTGCCCTGAGGTGCTTGCGCCTGTTGTTAAGATCCAGGTGTTTCAAATTCTGTGTAATGATAATTCATTGGTATCTCAGCTTTGGCTCCGGGTGTGGGGAAGGCAGGCTTTTGCATATCCACACAGGTTGCAAGTGATGACCTTTTTGTAAGGAGATACAGGGGATTCAATCTGGCTCTCTTCACCTGTTCTTGTTTGGTAGTCCAGGGCTCAGACAGTCACTGCTCTGTACCCTGCTGTGGTTCTTTAGTGGCGCACCTCTTCCTGCATGCTGGCTCCGCCCCTCCTTCTTCAGCATAGGCCCTTGTTTTAAAGTCCCCAAATGGAGGCAAGTGTCTTTGTTAGCAAGAGCAGAGAGACTCTGCATGGCAGCCCCCTCAGCCCCCGCCATGGGTCGTACTTCTCTGGAACTGGTTTTCCTATTCCACTCCATCATGCAGTCACTCTTGAATAGTCATCCACGCATCATTCCAAGCTTGTTCTCTTTGTCTAGGTACACTGTGTTGGCATGTGTGGAGGAGTGTAGGGTAAGTGAAAAATTATCAGGCTTTTCTGCGCCCCCTCCCTGCCATTAGCATTAATGATGGGTCCCTGTGGTCCTGAATGCATGCCTGACGATGGGCACCTGGAGTGGGGTGTGGGTATGCATAGGTGGGCACATCAGGGCTGAAACTGGGCTTATAAGGTCAGCGTCACAGGGATGCCAGCAGAATGAGTGGAAGAACGATAAAGAGAGAACGAGAAGAAGAGTGAGAGCAACAGAACGAGAGCAAAAGCAGCAGAGAAGCAGAACCCATGAGAGAATGCCAGAGAGCTCAGAAAGAGTGAAGGTTCGCAGGGGGCTGGGAGGCCTGCCAGCCTCCTGGTCCCCTAGCCCCCCTGCCTTGTAAAAAGCTCAATAAAAGCCTGAAAAGCCACTGAGGGTTCCAGAACTCTCCTTTACAGGTCTGCCTGGATCATAGAGATCTTGCTCTGTGCCTTCCCGCTGCTACAAGGAGGCATTGCTGAGTCTCCGTTCTCTTCTGTCATCTTGCTGGACCCTCTACAAGTGTGCGTTTTTAACAAGCTCTTTAGTTCTGTTCTTCCAGTGGTGTTCAGCCATTGGCTGCCTCTTAGTATCACCCAAGAAGCACTAATGAAGTGGGAACTGGGCCATACCCCATCTGTCCAGTGTAATCAGTTTCTCTGGGGGTGTTACCTGTTTTTTTCCTTCAAAGCCAAGATGATTCCGATGTATAGTTGAAATCACTATTTAGGGCCTTCCTGGTAGCACAGGGGTTAAGTCTCAGAGTTATCAAGCTGTTGCCAGCCAGTGCGGCATGAGTTCGATCCCCCACCAGGGAACTGAACTCCTTGGCGCAGCAGACTTCTCCTGTCTCGCCCACTGCTCTCCCCAGCAGTGTATTTCAGTAGATCCGCCTGTTCAGCTCCCCACTCTATCTCTGGTGAATCCTCTCACCCCCTGCAGCTCTGGCCTAGACCCCAGTTCTTGTATGCATAAATAAATAAATCTTTGAAAAAATTCACACACTATTTAGCTTGTGGCCTACATTTCTGCACTAGCGTTACCCTGTCTTAGTAACTAACTTCATTGTATGTTCCTCCAGCTGAGAAATTAAGCTTCCTGTCACTCTTTATGGTTATTATCTGCTTGATTAATTTTTTAGTCACCATCTCAGTTTCTGATGTTTCTTCTTAAAATAACCTTTATAATTATTTTATCAGTTTCTCCTCTGCCCCCAAAGATCCAGTTTGGATCACACTGAATTTATATATTAAAGTTAAGTTGAGTTTTCCATCTTGGGCAGGCTTTCTGAAGCTGTTGACCTACAGCTTCACCTGCTGTTGATTGGAGGATGCTACCACTTACCCAAGCCCTAGATCTTAATTGCCCCCAGGAACTTCAGAGACCCCAATGAGCTATCTAGGAGGGATCACACATATGCAGAAAGGTTATGTCATGTTCCCTGCTCACCACATGTGACATGCATGATTTGGGGAGGGACGCAGACCTAAAGTTCCTTTGATGGGAGAAAAATGTGCCCTGAAAACGAGCACTTCCTCCATCACGGAAGTGGGTACTTGTGGTTGGCTGAGCCAAGGTTCAGAGCTTCCAAACAAATCTAAAACTGGGAATGCACATTTGCATAGTGTCTTAGGAAAGAAAAAAGCAGTTTTTTGTTTGTTTATTTTGCTATTTTGCTAACACTGCTAGTGCACTTAACATGGTGGACGTGTGCCTGGGGCAAGTCAGTGTGTTCCCTGAGTGCCACTGTGTCTGCTCAGTGTGCTTGGGGGCTGGCTGGGTCAGACACTGTCTGCACAAACTCTATTCTAGGTGTGGGTGGAGGCCTCTCCAGGCCAGGTCTCAACATCCTCCACAACTCTTCCTGCTTTGTCCCCTGACCCAAGTGTTGTGGGGAAGTCATGTCCCCCGTGAGCCTCCCTCAGTGTCCTCCCAGACAGACTCCTCCAGAACCCAGCACTTGCTCACACTTTCCACTTTGCTGGATTGACAGAGAACCTGAAGTTTACCATGATTAAGAGTCACTTACCTACTTAAAATCTCTGCAGGATCTTGTTTATGGAAGGAATAGGAGCTGGGCTAAGCTGAGAGCAGATGGACGTGGGGTCTGAGGCAGAGCTGGGACAGAGCTTAGGCAGAACCAAGCAAGGCCTATGGTAGGGAGAAGCCAATGTTGGGTAGGCCAAGGACACTGATCCAGGGAAGCGACGGTGAGAGACAGTGGTACAAGATGTCACAACCCACAGGGCCCACCACCCAGGGCCCTCTCGCCCCACTTCTGCCCCTGCTCTCTCGCTCCTACACTGTGAGTATTGGGACAATGAGGACAATGCAAGTTTGCAGGTATGTGCATAGGTTTTGACAGCCATTCTGTGACAAGTGCTTGGATTTTTGTCATGCTGCCTCCAACTCCCCCACCCCAGGCAGCCCTCTGTGAGCCCCAAGCTCCTCTGTCCCCATAACTTAGGTTCCCCTTCTTTGTTTCTATCATTGAGCTTGCCAATGTCAGTGTGTCCATCTAGCTGACCATAGTCTCCAGGCATGTATCCTGGGGACCCTGTCAGAAGCCAGGCAGGTGAGCCCTGAGATGCTGAGGAGGGGCACTGAAAGGCAGGACGTGTGCCTTGGTCTTTCCCCAGCATCCTGCAAGCTGTCTGTTCATCCTGCAAGGTGTCAAGATGCTGGATGGCAGAGACACCAATCCCTCTCCTTCCTGGCATGCCTCCTCCCTCCTGGCTCAGCCTCACTGGCCCTGGGGGCCACTGTGCTGTTCTCTGCCCAAGTCACCACCTTCTTACATGTCCTATATGCCTTTCAAACCCGAGAAGCAACTCGTGCCTTCTCCCAACCATTGGGTAAGCACTGCTGTGTCTGCCTCTTTGTAAGAACGCCCATGCGGGAAGGCATATCGATCCATCCACTCAGTTGACCGGCAAGACTCAGCCACCCTTGGTTTCTGTATCAGTAAAGACAAGACTGACAACTTTTAAGTCCTGCCCTCTCCTGGGTCAGTCAGGCCTGACTGCTATACCGCTTGAGCTGGTTGGGGAACTCCTAGCACATCCCCTTTGCACCCATACTGTGTGATCCCCACAAGACTGAGACTTGGGGTTCGACATAGGGAGTCCATCTAGACCATGTTGTATCAGCAGTGTCCTCATGCTTTTTCCAGAGCCCTTAACGGGCTTGGAGACCCGCTGCCCAATGCTGAGCTGGGACTGCTAAAAACTCCTGGAAGTAGACTTCTTGGGAGAACTGTCTTCAGCTGCCTTCAGGTAGGGCAGGGGTGACTGATATGGGGGTACAAAAGCTTAGCTCCTCACCTCAGAGCAAAACAATCTTGGGGATCTTGCACTTTCCCAGAGCTTCCCATGGGCTCCAGATGAGGGCTGGCATCAGCTAGAACCAGGCCTTTGCCTGGTGCTCCCTGTGCTCTGGTAAGTTCCTCCTCCCCTTGCTGGCTTCCCTGCGGGCTATCCCTCAGCAGCACCAGAATCCTTGTCTTGGGCTCAACTTCTGGAAAACCTGACCTAATGCAACGAGAGCTTACGATTCCCTCCTTCTGTTCTGCAATTCCTGGTTCAGGACTCCAATCCTCACGGAACCTGACCACTCCTGTCCTCCAGTCGACCTTAAACTATCACCTGTGGGCACGGGGGTGAGGAGGGTCCTGTCTCTGTCTGAAAATGGGCCCCTTGTCTGTGCAGACAGACTAGAAGCTGCGACGACCAGAGGCTGAACACAAATGATCCTGTGCAAGTTCCTGGCCCTAAAATTTCCCCGGCCTGGCTCTGGGCTTGAGGAAACCATTTAGGACAATGCTTGTGGGGTCTGGATCGCCATAACCAAAAAAGGACGCATCCGGGGCTGCTTGTACAGGAGACGGTACAAAGGGGGCGTCTCTCCAGACACAGAGGTTTATGGGAAGTTCTTGGTTTACAAATGTATGTTCCCAGATGTGGCTCCATGTGTCCCTCAAAGAAGCACCTCAAGTGGCTGTCAAAGCCCCACTGTGGTGCCACAGCAGCTTCAAGTGGCAACTGTTCTGTCCTCAGGAGGGAGTGGGGAGAACAGTGGTCCAGGCCACCTCACTGGATGGGTGGCTTTTGCTAGATGAGAGCATCTTCCTTGCGTCTGCCTCCAGCCCAGGCGCTGAAATCCCTTCCCACAGACTACAGGGGCGGGCGGGAGTGCTTTCCTCTCAGCAGCCAACTTAATAGCCCTACTTCATTTTGTGGTAACTTGTTGAAGTCAAAGAAGCTCTGAACAACATGAAACACTTGACCTGGTGACTAGGAAGACGCGAGACAACACGTCCCCACTTGCGCGCCAGCATCCAGATAGGCAGGTTACCTTGGCAGGGGACATTCCAGAATCCCTCCAGGAAAATGGACTGCTTTTTTTTTAATGGGCATATTTCTTTGGCTATTTTGATTTGCATATTTGAAAACAACTGAAAAAGCAATTAATTCAAATCTAAATAACTTCCATGCTCAGAATTATGTTTATAGTCTTCCAGCAGACAAATTTATGGGGACTTCTGGGGACCAGGACTCTGACACGGAATAAACATCAATCTCTCCTGGAGACTGGTCATGGGTTTATTTCTAAAACTAGTATGGAATGAGGGAGCAGATCGAGAGTGTTCGAGACCGAATGATAATCACATACTTTAACATGTTTAAATCACGATATTGCAGGAGGCAGCAACCTTGGCTGTTCCTATGTTTTTAAGCAGGGCTGTTCCCCGAGGACGAACCTCCTTCAGAGAAAATAAGACAGTGAGTTGGTTACAATCCCAAGGAGGGTTTCTGCCCTGGAAGGATTTTTTTTAATACAATTTACACAGAAGGGGCTGGCTGCCAACGTGATAATTGAGAAACACCTGGTGAAAATGTCTCTCTATTAATTGACAATGGCTTTCTCCTCCCATCCTCCTCCCTCAGAAGGAAAAAAAAAAAAAAAAAAAAAAAAGGACGAGAAAAACAAGGCAAAGGAAGAAGAAGAGAAAAGGGAGCAACCAAGAGAGTTTGAGAAGAGGCACTTAGTCAAGGAGACCCAAAGGAACTAAGGTGGGACTCGATGCATAAGCGGTGGCCAAGGGGCAGCAGGAAGGTCCAGAGACAGCCCCCCTCCAAGAAGATTTCTTTGGGGGAAGGGGAAAATGAAAGAGAATCCCAGAATCACCATTTTTATATTCAATTTTCTGAATTTGTGGTCATCTTCCTGGGCAAACTTGAGACTTCAGGAAAGGGGTAACCCCTTTTAGAAGATGCTGAGTGGGCTTCTCAAATCCGATTTATATTATTGCCAGCTTGGAGCTGTTATGATTAAAACAGCCATGGACATGCATGAGAAATCCTTTGTATGGATACATGTTTTTGTTTTTCTTGGGGAAATATCGAGAAGAGGAATTTCTCAGTTATTCTAATTATGTGTTTAGCTTTATAAGAAACAAGCTGTTTCCTCAAAGTGACTGTATCATTTTGCATTGTCAACAGTGATGTACAGGGTTCTAGAAATTCCACATCTTGGTTAACACTTGGTACTTTAGCCTTCTAGTGGGAATGTAGTGCTATCTCATGGTGACTTTAAATTGCATTTCCCCAGAATGTAGAGTGGTGGTTATCAGGGGTTAGGGGTAGGGATATGAGAAAATGTTTGTCAAAGGGAACCAATGTTCAGTTGTGAGGTGATATGTCTGAGATCTCATCTATGCCATGCTGACTGTGGTTCATGACGCTGTACTTTGTGCTGACATTTTCTGAGAGTGTAGATCTCAGGAGTTCTCATCATGCACACATAGAAAAGGCAACTCTGTGAGGTGATATATGTGTTAATTAACTTGATTGTAGTAAATATTTCACAACATATAGGTACATCAAATCATCACATTGTACCCTTTAAAGTTTTATAATTTTATTTGTCAATTGTACCTTAATAAAGTTGGAAAAAAATAAATTATGCTTCTCTAATGACTAATGAGTTTAGTTATATTAATAAACGGTACCTCCTGCATCTCCTGCATAGACATTGCTTAACAGTGATTGAGTCAATGAGGGCACATGTAGACTAGGGTGCCTCACCAGGCCCTACCACCTAGCCTAGGTGTGGAGTAGACGGTAGCATCCAGGTGTGTGTAATTACACTCTATGTTGTCCACACAAGGATGAAATTGTATAACAACACATTTCTTGAAATATGGAGTGACACTTGACTATATATAAGGGTTCCCAAAAGGAGAGAAGAGTGAGGCACCAAGAATATTTATAGAAGGAATCGTTAAACTTAAATAGAAATTAAAAAAAGAAATAAATGAAAAAGAAGTAATGATAAGCACCAAACCAAAGATCCAAGATACTTAGAAGATCCCAATCAAGATAAAGCCCAATGGTGAGAACAAAAATGCCCTCCTTGATACCTCACTGTGAAGCTTCAGGAAGAAAACCAGTGAAGAAGAAAACATTTGAAGGCCACAAACAGGAAAGAACTCAGAAGCAGAGTGCAGTCTGCTATAGCAACAGTGGCTATGGAAGCCAGGAGTTGGTGGGGTGGCATCCTTAAAGAACTGGAGGGGGAGATTATGAGCCCACAATTCTACATCCAGCTAAGATAACTTTCAAAAAAGGCAGGTGAAATACTTTTTAGACCAAACTAAATAAGTAAAAAAAAAAAACAACTGAGAGAATTCATTACAAGCCAACTGGTGCTACAATATTGAAGTTGCTTGGACAGAAGGAATGTAACAGGCACAAAGTTGGCTCTCCACAAAGAGATGGCGATCTCTAGAAGCAATAAAGTTGAATAAATGTAAAAATGACATTTTCCTTATTTTTAATTACTTTAAGATATACTTAACTGAATTGTGGGGTTTAACAAGGAAAAGGACAATTATGATGATTATAATAGCACAAAGAAGGAAGGAACAAATTGTTAGGGCACTGGCATAAGTTTCTTACTTTAGACAGGAAGCAGCATAAAATTATTTGACTGTGATAAAGATATAAATAGAAACCATAAGGAAACCATTAAAATTGTTAAGAAGATATATCAGCCAATAGTGGAGATAAAATGGAATTATAAAAAAACTTTCAGTCTAAAAGTAACCCTATTGAGGAAAAGAGGGTAAAATGGCAGATGAAACAACAGGAAAACAATGAAATGATGTGTTTAAATCCAAGCATATTCACAACAGCATTAAATATAATTGGCCTACAGACCCCAATTAAAACACAGCCTAGATTATCAGATTAGATGAAAAGCAAAATCCAGTGATATACTCTTTATAAGAAAACCACTTTGAACACAAAGATATAGATAAGTTAAAAATAAAAGGATGGGAAAAGCTTCAATGTGCCTCCCTTAATCTTAAGAAAGGTGGAGTGGTTATACTTACATCAGACAAAGTAGACTTCAAAACAAGGAGTATTATCAGCGATAAAGGAGAAAATTACAAAATGATAAAAGAGAACATTCACTGAGCAGACACAAGGCAGTTCTGTATATGTACGTACAAAACAATAGAGCTTCAAACTAGAGAGTCTAAAAATAGACCGGCACCTATATGGCAAATTGATTTTTGACAAAGATGCTAAAGTAATTCAATGGAGGAAAGGATAATATTTTCCGAAATGATAGTCTTTTCAACAAAGGATATTAGTTCTATTGGGTGTCCATGTGTAAAATAAATGAATATACCTCAACCATTTCCTCACACCACACACTCTAAAGAGATCATAGATTTAAATGTAAGAAGTAAAAATGAAAAGTTCTAAAAACAGAGAGATGAGAAAAATTGTAGAGCCTCGAATTGGGCAAAGATGTATTAGCTAGCATGCAAAAAGCCTGAAACTAGTAGCTATATGGATAATGTATCTTTATTCCCCTTAAACTAAGTTCAACTTTAATTAATCCATAAGAGTGAGAACTATAAAAGAAATTAAACAGGAAAAAGTTTGTAGAGGAGTAATAAATGTGAAGAAGCAAGCCATACACTGGGGAAAAATATTTGCAAACCATTTATTTGTATCCTGAATATGCAAAGAATTCTTATTACTGAATAATAAGAAAATCAACTACATGCATATACACTTACTATGTATATATATATATATATACATATACACATTTTAAAAGACAAAAGCTTTGAAAAGACACTTTACCAAAGATTTACAAATGGCAATCAAACACATGAAAGACATTAACCATATAGGTTATTGAGGAAATGGAATTTAAAACCATAGGGATAGACTACATATTCACTGGAATCACTGATTCAAAAGCCTGAAAATGAAAGTTGCCAAGGATGTGGTAAAACTGCAGCCGGAGGGGACAGAGACAGGTGTGCCCACATGAGAAGAGAGTTGACCGTGTCTTATTACTTTTTTTTTTTTTTTTGTGGTTGACATTTTTTTTTTAAGATTTATTTATTTATTTATTTATTTATTTATTTATTTATTTATTTATACAAGCACTGGGTACAGTCAGAAGCACGGGAGGGTGAGAGAATTCACCAGAGCCAGAGCAGGGAACAGAACAGGCAGACTGATGAAGTACACTACTGAGGGGAGCAGCAGGTGGCAGGAGAGGTCTGCACGCCATGTGGGACCCTCCTCCGGCGGCCTGGGAGCAGCTGGGGATCGAACTGATGCTGCAGAGGCTACGAGCAGCTTTGCAACCCAGCACTCAACTGCTGTGCCACGGGGGAGGCCCCGTGTCTTATTACTTTAAAACAGAGAACCACCATCCACACCTGCCAGTGCTTTCCTATGTATTTTTACAAGATTACACAAAGTCCTATAATTCACATAAATACATATTGTATTATATGCATTGATGTATTATCTCTAGCTCTTTATCTATCTATCAGTTTATTCACATAGCCCCAATTGGAAAACAACCAAAATGTCTATAAACTGGTCAATAAATGAAGACATTGCATTTTCCCCATACAATGGAATACTACTCGGTACTGAAAAGGGTTGAACTTTTGATAAGCACATTATGGGTGAATTTCAGAAGATGATGCTAAGTGATAGAAGCCAGATAAAATCCTACATGCTGGATGATTTTAGTTATATATTATTTATTGATTTATATAATATTTTATATAAGCAACACTATAGGTACAGAAAACATGAGTGGTTGCCAGCGTTGGGGATAGGGGAGAAAGGGGTTGACTGAAAAAGGCAGGAAGAAATTCGGGGCTTTGAAAATGTTCTAAGCTGATATGCTCTGGTAACTAACTATGTGTGAAGTGGTACAATGAAATGTATATTTAAAAATAGGGACTTTTATAGAAAGAGACATATACCTCCCTAAGAAGCAATAGGAACATATATGTAAATATAAAAACATGCCACTTCATAAGAATTTACATATCATAACAGTGTGGTCAATACCCATAGAACATTTATTTTTATTTATTTATTTATAATTTATTTTTTATTTTTTGATTTTAACATTTATCATTTTTTACATTTTTAGACAATATTTGCTTCCCCCCACACCCTCAGATTGAGACCCCATAGAATTTCCTTCCCCAAGTCACCCGTGCACCATCACCTCAGTCCCCTGTGCTCCTCCCTCCCTCCCTCTGATCCTTCTCCCTCCTCCTCCCCTGCAGGATGTCTCTGGTTTATAATTGTCTGTTTTTGCTTTGTTGTGTTTTGTACTGTGATTATTTTATTTTACACAGATGTCCTATTTGGTTCCCCTATATTCTTGTTATAAGTGAAACCATCCGATATTTTTCTATTTCCTTCTGGCCTATTTCACTGAGCATAATTCCTTCTAGCTTCATCCACGTTGCTGCAAATGGCATGAGTTTATCTTTTTTGATTGCTGAGTAATATTCCATTGTGTATATATACCACATCTTCTTGATCCATTCATTTTTGGGCATTTGGGTTGTTTCCAGGTTTTACCTATTGTAAATAGTGCTGCAATAAACATAGGGGTACAGGTGCTCTTTTGAATCACTGTTTTTGTGTCCTTTGGGTAGATCCCTCCCTTATAATCAGGGAAATGCAAATCAAAACCGCACTGACATACCACCTTACACCATTAAGAATGGCACATATCAAAAAAACAAGCAACAACAAATGTTGGTGAGAATGTGGTGAAAAAGGAACTCTCCCACATTGCTGGTGGGAGTGCAAACTGGTCCAACCACTATGGAAAGCTGTGTGGAGGTTCCTCAGTCTACTAAAAATGGAGCCGCCATAAGATTCGGCATTCCCATAGAACATTTAATACAGAGTTGCACTATGTTTTAAAGCCAAAAAATTAGAGTCATAAAAAAAGCAGTATGATTCATGCCATTATTTCTGGGCTACAATGAAATTGAATAATGAATAAACATCAAAAGAAGGTTGTGTGTGAGAGGGAAGGTGTGGACAAGTAATAATCCACTTGGGAAAATTCATTTAAAATAACTTGATTTAAATAAATTTTACATTATTTTCTTCATGTTTTAAAACAGGATGCAAAAATGACCATATCAGCTGATTCTTGAGTTCATCTCAAGTTCTTCAAATATGCCTAACACATAGTAGATGTTAAACATTTATTGGTTGAATTAACAAGCCAATGACTCATCACTATATAAAAAATGAACACACGATACTTAAAAACTCACAGAATTGGCATCATATAATGGTATACACCACAGGCATCTACACTAACAATGGAGATGCTGACTTAAATTACTATAGGTAAATCATTCTAGACGAATTTCGTGGAAAAATCTGGGCTCCATGCAGTTCTCTTTCTTTCATTGCTTTCTATTTTATTGACATAACATTGGCTGACACTGTACATGATTTAGAGTTATGGTCTCACATACTTTTCAGGTGTATGTCACCACACCACACCCACCATCAAAGCACACATAATCCTCTATCACAGTCCATTGTGACCCCTACCCACTTTGTTCCCCACTTTCTACCATCTCAATTATGCAGTCAGATTTCTAGGGTTTGTTGGGTTCATTTTCTGTTCCCTTGTTTTGTTTCTCTAAATTTCACACATGTGAAATCATCTGGTATTTGTCTTTCTCCTGACATTTCATTTAGCATAATCCTCTCCAGTCCATGCATGTTGTTGCAAAGGGCAAAATTTCATCTTTTTTACCCCCGAGTAATACTCCGTTGTGTATTGATACCACATCTTCTTAATCCACTCACCTGTTGTTGGGCACTTGTTTGTTTCTATAATTTGGCTGTTGTAAATATTGCTGCAAAGGACAGAGGAGTGAATACATCCCTTTCAAGAGTGTTTTTGCATTTTGGGGGTAGATACCTAGGAGTGGAACTACTGGAATACATGGAAGATTTTTATTTTTGCTATTTTGAGAAAGCATCATACTGTTTTCCATAGGGACTAGACCAGTCCACCTTCCCACATTTTCCTTCCACTCCCCTCCATCACTTGTTGTTTCTGACCTTTAAATGGGCCATTCTCGGGCCTCCCCTGGTGGCGCAGCAGTTGAGCTCTGGGCTGTGAAGCTGCCTGCAGCCTCTGCAGCACCGGTTCGATCCCCAGCTACCTGCAAGGGTCCCACAAGGCACGCAGACCTCTCCTGCTGTGCCCGCTGCTCCCCTCAGCAGTGTATTTCGTCAGTCTGCCTGTTCTGTTTCCCGCTGTGGTTCTGGTGAATTCTCTCACCCTCCCGCACTTCTGACTGTACCCAGCGCTTGTATAAATAAATAAATAAATAAATATTTTTTTTAAAAATGGGCCATTCCCACAGGTATGAGGTGGTGTGATTTGTTCTTATTGATAACCTTTTTTTCATATAAAGGACTAGCTTTGAATTCACTAAATGGGCACGTTTGTTATGTTGCTGTTCTACTTTATAACCTTTTATTCTTTATTTCTTTTTTTAGCTTCTTTAGAATTTATTTTTCCATTATTTAATTTCTGGTGTATACTTCCCTCTTGTTTACATAAGATTTGTCTTCTCAAAATGTGTTTATGGCTATCCTTGGTTTGTGAGTACTGCTTTGTTCATAGTCTACCAGTTTTGAAGTGTAGAGTATTTATCAATATTCATTCATAACAGGTTTATGAATTGATATTTTTTTCTTTAAGTCAAGAGTTACTTAAATGAATTTTTCTCCCTCCCACACACTAACCTTCGTTTGATATTTATTCATTATTCAATTTCATTATGGTCAGAGGACACGGCCTAAACCATTTCTGCATTTTTATGCTTTTAATTTTTTTACTTCAATACACATACAACCCTTTAAATGCTCCATGAGTGTTAAAAAGTTTGGGGATGTGAAAGAGTGAGTGATTTGGGGTTGCTGTTTGTGTTGATTGCACTCTCCACAATGTTGTCTATTTCTGTAAACTTGGTCTTTATTTTCTGAGAGTTGTTTAAAAGTTCCTTTTTATTATGAGTTTTCCCATTTCTCTATTTGTCTAGGTATTATATTGCAATGTCTGTTTTAGGGATTTTTTTTTTGTTGTTGTTGTTGTTGTTGTTTAGCACTATTATCTATGTGGCTACTTATTTTCATACTCTCATACTTTATTCTATCACTTTATTTTCAGCCTTCCTGTCTCATTTTGTTTGGATGTACCTCTGAGGACAGGTATATATTGGATCTTTTTTATTTATTTATTTATTTTTTAAAAAGATTTATGTATTTGTGTATTTATGTATTTATGTATTTATGTATTTATTTATTTATACAAGCACTGAGTACAGTCAGAAGCGCGGGAGGGTGAGAGAATTCACCAGAGCCAAAGCGGAGAGCAGAGCAGGCAGAAGGACCAAAGTACACTGCTGAGGGGAGCAGCGGGCGGCAGGAGAGGTCTGCGCGCCATGTGGGACCCTCCTCCGGTGGCCGGGGAGCAGCCGGGGATCGAACCGGTGCCATGGAGGCCGCGAGCAACTTCGCAGCCCAGCGCTCAACCACTGCGCCACCGGGAGGCCCTATATTGGATCTTTTTAAAAAAATATTTATTTATTTATGCATATAAGAGCTGGGGTACAGGACAGAGGTGTGTGTGGGAGGGGTGAAAGGATTCACCAAAGACAGAGTGGGGATCAGAACAGGCACATTGACCGAAGTACACTGCCGAGGGGAGCAGTGGGCAAGACAGGAGAGGTCTACTGCACCATGTGAGTTGCTCCTTGGCTGGCTGGGAATCGAACTCATGCTGCAGTGGCTGGGGATAGCTTCATAGGTTGCGTCTTAAACCTTGTGCCACCAGTGAGGCCCCACGGATCTTATTTCATTACTAAATACAACTCTGTCTACTAATAGATCAATTGTATCTCCTAAGAAATGAAAGCAAGGAAAAGGTTAAACATTCACCTCATTTATTGGGATAGGGGGTGCAGGGGATCGATCAGAAGCCAGAGAAGAGACCGGGCATGCAGGGGAGTGCGTCGCCGGCACCGGCATTTTGCAGCAGGGACCCTTCTTGCTGGAGACTGTGTGAACCCAGCAGAAGGCTCACCGAGGAGACAGAGGTTAAGCTGGGAGGCTTGCCCACACCGGGCACCTTCTAGCCTGCAGTTCCAGCCCAGAGGGGAGCAGCACCCACCGCTGGGGCAGACTGGGCGTGCAGGGGAGCGCGTTTCCGCATCGCCATTTTGCAGCAGGGACCTTTCTTGCTGGAGACTGTGTGAACCCAGCAGAAGGCTCACCAAGGAGACAGAGGTAAGCTGGGAGGCTTGCCCATGCTGGGCGCCTTCTAGCCTGCAGTTCCAGCCCAGAGGGGAGCAGCACCCACCGCTGGGGCAGACCGGGCGTGCAGGGGAGCGCGTCCCTGGCTCTGGCATTTTGCAGCAGGGACCCTTCTTGCTGGAGACTGTGTGAACCCAGCAGAAGGCTCACCGAGGAGACAGAGGTTAAGCTGGGAGGCTTGCCCACACCGGGCACCTTCTAGCCTGCAGTTCCAGCCCAGAGGGGAGCAGCACCCACCACTGGGGCAGACCGGGCGTGCAGGGGAGCGCGTCCCTGGCTCTGGCATTTTGCAGCAGGGACCCTTCTTGCTGGAGACTGTGTGAACCCAGCAGAAGTCTCACCGAGGAGACAAAGCAGGGACCTGTCTTTGCTGGAGACTTGTGAACCCAGCAGAATTTCCCCAGAGGAGCCAGTGGTGAGCTGGGAAGGTCGCCCAAGATGCCGGCCAGTACCAGCAACACAGTGTCACAAGGAATACGGCAAATTAGAAAACAGGCAGTAGGGAGTAGAAAAACAACATGCAACCCAGCAACTCCTCAGCAAAATAGCACACCACAAAAAGAAAACCATCTACCAGATTGCAACGACAGTAACTTGGAAGAACTTCTGAGCCTTCCAGATAGAGAATTTAAAATTGCTGTGATTAAAAAACTGACAGAAGTCATAAAGGAAAACAATGATAAGGGGAAAATAATTAATGACCAGAAGAATGAAATTGAGTCCCTAAAGAGGGAAGTAAAAGAAATGCAGGAGATCAAAGAATTAATGGAGACGCTAAAGAACTCTGGGAAAAGCAGTGAAAGCAGAATAGATGAAATGGAAGAACGAATAAGTACTCTTGAAGACACAGAAATAAAAAGAACTAAAACAGAAAAGGAAGGAGAAGTACGAAGGAAAAAGACCGAAGAAAGACTTCGGGAACTATCTGACTCCATGAGGAAAGGAAATATAAGAGTTATAGGAATCCCAGAAGGAGAGGAGAGAGATGTAGGAACAGAGAAAATATTCATGGATATAATTGAAGAGAACTTCCCAAACGCTAAGAAGGATCTGAAAATTGATATACAAGAAGCAAGAAGAACACCAAACTTCCATGACGAAAGGAAAAATACAGCAAGACACATAATAGTAAAGCTCCCAAGAATCCAAGACAAAGAAAAAATAATGAAACTAACAAGAGGGAAGAAACAGATAACATTCAAAGGGAAACCAATCAGACTGACATCAGACTTCTCTGAAGAAACACTACGAGCAAGGAGAGAGTGGAGGGACATAGTCAACAGACTCCAAGAAAACAGATGCCAACCAAGAATACTCTATCCCGCAAAGCTCTCCTTCCTCTTTGAAGAAAGAATATGGACCTTCCCAGACAAACAGAAACTCCGGAATTTCATTGCGACTAAACCCACACTCAAAAAAATACTACAAGGAGTCCTAAAGCCAGAACCTCAGAGGGACAAATAACAACAAAAGAAGGCCAAAGAAAGTTATTAAAAGAATAAATAAATAAAATCAAAGGAAAGACAAACACTATGGCAAATACAGATGCTAACATATCAATACTAACTCTAAATGTAAATGGACTAAACTCTCCAATAAAAAGACACAGAGTTGCAGGCTGGATTAAGAAACAAAACCCAACCTTTTGCTGTCTCCAGGAAACACATTTAGCTGCAAAAGATAAAAATAGACTCAAAGTTAAAGGATGGAAAACAATTCTACAAGCAAATGGACCAAAAAAGAAGGCAGGAACAGCTATACTCATATCAGATAAAACAGATTTCAAACTTAAAAAGATAAAAAGAGACCCCAGTGGTCATTACATTATGATCAAGGGGATAATACTTCAAGAAGAAATAACACTCATTAACATATATTCACCAAACGAAGGAGCACCAAAATATATCAGACAACTATTGGCATCTCTGAAAACAGACATCAGAGAAAACACATACGTAGTGGGAGACTTCAACACACCACTATCAACAATGGATAGATCAACAAGATAAAAAATAAGTAAAGACACTAAAGCTCTAAATAAGGATCTAGAGTGCTTAGGCTTAACAGACATATATAGAACACTAAACCCAAAAAAATCTGAGTATACATTTTTCTCAAGCGCACACGGATCATTCTCTAGGATCGATCATATACTGGGGCACAAGACAAACATCAACAGATACACCAAGATTGAAATCATACCAACCATCTTTTCTGACCATGAAGGCATCAAACTAGAAATAAACCATAAAGAGAAGGCAAGGTATTCTCCTACCTCGTGGAGATTGAAACCCACACTACTGGAAGTCCACTGGACTAACGAGGAGATAAAAGAAGAAATTAAAAAATTCTTTGAATTGAATGACAAGGAGGACACCAATTTCCTAAATGTATGGGATGCAGCAAAAGCAGTAATAAGAGGAAAATATATAGCAATAGATGCTCACATCAAGAAACAAGAAAGAACTCAAAGAAACAACCTAATCTCGAAACTCAAAGATCTAGAAAAAGAACAACAAAAAAGCCCCAAAACCAGTAGAAGAAAAGAAATAATAAAAACCAAAGCAGAAATAAATGAAATCGAAACTAAAAAAACAATCCAAAAGATCAATGAAACCAAGAGCTGGTTCTTCGAAAAAATAAATAAAATAGATAAACCCCTTGCCAGGCTCACAAGGGCAAAAAGGGAGAAAGCACAAATAAATAGGATAATAAATGAAAGAGGAGAAATCACAACGGACACAGCAAAAATCAAAAGAATTATTAATAACTACTATGAACAGTTATATGGAAACAAGTTTAACAATCTAGAGGAGATGGACAAATTCCTACAACTCTACAATCACCCAAAGCTAGATAAAGAAGAAATAGAACACCTAAACAGACCAATTACAATTAGAGAAATTGAAATGGTAATCAAAAACCTCCCCAAAAACAAAAGCCCAGGACCTGATGGATTTACAAATGAATTCTACCAAACATTCAGAGACGAATTGGTACCTATCCTTCACAAACTCTTCCAAAAAATTGAGAAGGAAGGTATAATACCTAACACGTTCTATGAAGCCAACATTACACTAATACCAAAACCGAACAAGGACAACACAAAAAAAGAAAACTATAGGCCAATCTCCCTAATGAACACTGATGCAAAAATCCTCAATAAAATTTTAGCTATCAGAATCCAACAGTGTATCCATAAGGTAATTCACCACGACCAAGTAGGATTCATTCCAGGGACACAAGGATGGTTTAACATCCGAAAATCAATCAACGTTATCCAACACATCAACAAAAAGAAATATAAAAACCATATGATAATATCAATAGATGCTGAGAAAGCTTTCGACAAAGTGCAACACCCATTCATGATAAAAGCCCTTGAAATTCTTGGGATACAAGGAACGTACCTCAACATCATAAAGGCCATATATGACAAGCCAACAGCCAGTATCATTCTCAATGGTGAAAAGCTGAAAGCAATTCCATTAAGATCTGGAACAAGACAAGGATGTCCACTTTCACCACTGCTTTTCAATATAATACTGGAAGTCCTAGCCAGAGCAATAAGACAAGAGAAAGACATCCAAGGAATCCAAATAGGAAAAGAAGAAGTCAAACTATCACTCTTTGCAGATGATATGATAATATACATAGAGAACCCCAAAAAGTCCACAGAAAAACTAATTCAACTCATCAATCAGTTCAGTAAAGTGGCAGGATACAAAATCAACACGCAAAAGTCAGTAGCCTTCCTATATACAAACAATAAATCTGAAGAAGAAGAAATCAAAAAAACCATCCCTTTTATTATTGAAACAAAAAAAAATCAAATATTTGGGAATAAATCTAACAAAAGAGGTAAAGGACCTATACAAAGAAAACTATAAAACACTGTTAAAAGAAATAGAAGAAGACACAAAGAAATGGAAAGACATCCCCTGCTCATGGATTGGGAGAATAAACATTATTAAAATGGCCATCCTACCAAAAGCAATATACAGATTCAATGCTATTCCAATCAAAATTTCAATGTCATTCTTCAAAGAAATAGAACAATTATTGGTGAAATTCATATGGAATCACAAAAAACCCCGAATAGCCAAAGCTCTCCTGAAAAAAAAAAGAAGGGAATGGAGGCATCACACTCCCAGACTTCAAACTCTACTACAAAGCCATAATCATCAAAACTGTATGCTATTGGAACAAGAACAGACATACAGACCAATGGAATCAAATAGAAAATCCAGAAATAATCCCACAGATTTATGGTCAACTAATCTTTGACAAAGGAGCAAAGACTATGCATTGGAGCAAAGAAAGTTTGTTCAATAAATGGTGCTGGGAAAACTGGGTCGCTACATGCAAAAGAATGAAGCTTGACCACTACCTCACACCATATACAAAAATCAACTCAAAATGGATTAAAGAACTAGACATAAGACCTGAAACCATAAAATACATAGAAGGAAATATAGGCGAAACACTACGTGATTTGCATATCAAAGACATCTTTACAAACACATCACCCAAAGCAGTGATAGTGAAGGCAAAGATCAACAGCTGGGACTACATCAAATTAAAGAGCTTCTGCACAGCAAAAGAGACAATAACAAAAACAAAGAGAAACCCCACCAACTGGGAGAAAATTTTTGCACCCAACACTAATGATAAAGGACTGATCACAAAAATCTACAAAGAGCTGATGAGACTCAACAACAACAAAGAAAATAATCCAGTCAAAAAATGGACAGAGGAACTAAAAAGAAACTTCTCTGAAGAGGAAATACGAATGGCCAACAGGCATATGAAAAAATGTTCAACATCACTTGCAATCAGGGAAATGCAAATCAAAACTACCATGAGATACCATCTTACACCAGTGAGAATGGCACATATTAAAAAAAAACTAGCAACAACAAATGTTGGCGAGGTTGTGGAGAAAAAGGAACTCTTCTGCACTGTTGGTGGGAGTGCAAACTGGTCCAACCACTATGGAGAGCTGTGTGGAGATTTCTGGACCTACTAAACATAGAGCTTCCACAGGATCCAGCAATTCCACTCCTAGGTATTTACCCAAAGAACACAGAAACATCAATTCCAAAGAACACCTGCACCCCTATGTTTAAAGCAGCACTGTTTACAATAGCTAAGTTTTGGAAACAGCCCAAATGCCCAAAAATAGATGACTGGATCAAGAAGATGTGGTACATATATACCATGGAATATTACTCAGCATTCAAAAAAGATAAACACATGCAATTTGCAGCAGCAACATGGATGACGCTGGAAGGGATCATGCTCAGTGAAATAAGCCAAAAAGAAAAAGAAAAATACCGGATGGTCTCACTCATAGCAGGGATCTAGAAAACTTAAATAAGGGACCAGGAAAATGAATAACTATAAGAAAGTGAAAATCAAAATCAACAAAAACTATGAACCAGAGACACTTTTTGGGGGGTGGGGGGCGGGAGGGGAGGGATTGGGGTCAGAATGGGGGGATTGCAATTGTATGGGGAATATAAAAATAAAATTTATTAATTAAAAAAAAAAAAAAAAAAAAGAAGCCGGAGAAGACTAGTCTGTCCCCCATGGAAGCAGAGAAAAAGGAGAACTGGAGGGGGAGCGTCTCGGATGGCAGACAGCAGCACAGGTCCAAGGAAGCCTCAGGGTGGCCAGTGTGAGACCTGGAGCCAAAGCTGTATGAACCCCAAGCCCCCTGTCCTGTAGAAATAGCTGTGTGACTGGGGCCTCCCTAGTGGCACAAGGGGCTATGTCTCAGCGCTATCAAGCTATCAGCAGCCACTGCAGCATGAGTTCCATCCCCAGCCAGGGAGCTGACTCACATGGTACAGCAGAACTCTCCTGTCTTCCTGCTGCTCCTCAGCAGTTTATTTCAGTAGATCTGTCTGTTCTGCTCCCCACTCTGTCTCTGGTGAATCCTCTCACTCCCTACACCTCTGGCCTACACCCCAGCTCTTGTATGCATAAATAAATAAAATAAATTAAAAAAAAAAAAGAATAAAGAAATGGCTGTGGGAGAACCCCTGGGAGCTGTAGGCACATGAGGCCAAGAGGCCTTAGGTGGGGCTCTCAAGCACCCATTCCCCATCCCAGAGGACTGAAAGTGTTCTCCAACCCATGTAGGTATCACTGTTCTCTAAGTACTTAGATTAACTCCTGTCCCCTTCTTTTATATTTTCCATTTACTTGGTGCCAGGCATTACTCTAATTGCTTTTACAAAGGTTAAGCCATTTTAAGGTGGGCACCGTTAATACCCACATTTTACAGATGGGGCAACTGATGTCTAGAAAACTTATTGTAATGTATTTCAACCTCACACAGCTCACACGTGGCAGTCTGGCAGTCAAATGCAGTCTGGTTTCAGAGCCCATGATCTTAACTACTGTATGGTATCATCCATCCTCCTGTCTCTATTCATTATTCAGTCAATTATAGGTTAAATCTTTGAATTAAGTCTTTTAAATTCCAACTTTGTGAAATAAGGATTTCAACCTTAACCTCTTTCAAATATACTTTGATTTTGCCAAGTTCCCATTTTGCATGTAATAAGAGTTAGATCTTTTGTGATTCATTTATGGGGTGGTTCTTAAGTCAAAGGCTAATAGATGGCATTTTGTTATGATTATATGAATGTTGCTGACAGCATATCAGAGGAAAATAGTAGGTTTCATATCTTTTCCCAGGACACCAACATGTCAACTAAGCCATTCAAAGATGACTGTACCCAGGGTCAAGTTTAAAATTCATCCTCAAAAAACTAACTTTAATTGTTTTAGTATACCCCATAGTATTCCAATGTCTCAATGCTTCATGATCCTGCAATTTTTCTATTTCTTTGGAGCTATCATCCCACCTCACAGTCTGATGTGGTGTTGACAGGAAATCTGAAAGACTATACTGTTATTGGACAGTTTGGATCCAGTATTTTCTGGATTTGCACCATTTCCTGGAGACACCATTTTTTGGACCCCGCATCTTTTTCTGAACCCACTATTTTCTGGATTCCCACACTTTTTTTTTTCTGGATGCACTCTTTTCTGGATTCCACTTTTATTTTTCTGGATCCCCCTTTTCTGGATCCCATCTCCTTCTTGATTTTAGGCTTACTCCACTTTGCTAGACCATAACTTTCAAGGAAAAAGTGTACTTAAGGCAAGTTTCTAGAGTGTACAGTCTGAAATCATCACTAGTCTGCCTTCTGCCATGGCTCATCCTTACCTGACAGCAGCCTTCCAATTTCCCAAGCTACTCCCAGAGTTTTGTAGGTCTTGATTCATTTTGTTCCATTTTGTTTTTTTCTAGCATCCAGTATAGACAATTAGATGGATGAAGCCAGTCTAATGCTTGCTCCTTTGTAGGGGACATCTTATTTACCTGAATCTATTGATTTGGAATGTCTAGGTGTGGGTATATGTCCATTTATCGTATAAAGCAATTCAAACTGAAGCTTCAGTTCTGAGAAATGTATTATGTCTTTAACAGCATTTCATTCTCTGTTTTCTATAGTCCCACTTTCTAGAATTCTTGTTAATCCAGAGGTAGAGCTTCAGGTTGGATCCACTATGCGTTTTTTTTCTTTTTTGTAGTTATTTATTTATTTATTTATTGCATAGAAGAACTGGAGTGCAGTTCTAATACAGAAGATTAATACAGAAGATTTTGGCATCTAATATTGCTTATCTGAAAAATGTTAAGACATTTCTTCATGTCTTGGGTTTAGGCAAAGAGTTCTTAGACATTAAAACTTAAGCACAATCCATTTAAAAGATTGATAAGGTACATGCCATTAAAATGAAAACTTTTACTCTAAAAAAGACACTTACTTAGAACAAAACTCTGAGCTACAACATGGAAGAAATATTTAAAAATCATATATATTAAATGATTTGCATCCACAATATATATAAAAAAACACTCAAAATTCACGAGATAAACCACTTAATTGTTTTAGATGGTTTAAAACTTTTTAAGTGCATAATTTTTTAAGTGCAAACTTTTCAAAGTGCATATTGACAATACATTTCTCTGAAAATAGTATATAAATAGTAAAGAGTTCACTAAAAGAAAATCTGGGTCACTGACTATGAGGGAGATGTCCACGCTCATATATGGGAAGCACCATTGCTGGTAAGTATCCAAGTGGCACAGCCATTCTGAAAAGCAGATTAGTAGTTTATTGTCTATTTAGAATTATATTTATAATATAACTTAGCAATCCCACTTTCAGTCTTTAGAGATACCTAGAGAAATAATAACTTATATGCACATGAAAACTTGTAAACAGATGTCTTAATAGCTCTATTCATAGTAGCCCAAATGAATATAAACCAAATGTTATTCACTTTGTAAATGGATCAACAAATTTTGATACTTGCATGTAGTAGCATCCTCTTCAACAATAAAAACAATAAACTATTAATACATGCAGAACTTGGATGGCTTTCGAGGACATTCTGCTGAGTGACGGAAGCCTGTCTCAAAGGTTACACTGTACAATTCTTTTCCAATGACATCTCTCAAAAATTCAAAATTACAGTGATAGAAGAGAGATCGGTTGATGTCAGTGATGAAGACTGGGGACAAATAGGTGACAAAGAGATAACAATACAGGAGATTATTTGTGTGATGGAACCATCCTGTATGTTCATCACGGTGGTAGTTACATCAGTTATACATACATGAATGATTTTATTTATTTTTGTGTAGAAGAGCTGGGGTGTAGGCCAAAGGTGTGGGGTGGGGGTGAGAGGATTCACCAGAGAAAGAGTGGGGAGCAGAACAGGCAGATTGACTGAAATACACTGCTGAGAGGAGCAGCGGGCAAGACAGAGCCTGGCACACAGGCTCTCCTGTGCCATGTGGTTTTGTCCCAGGCCTGGGATCAAACTCAGGCCAGAGCAGTGATGGTGATAAAACTTAATCCCTAAGCTACCAGGGTGGCCCTGTGGACATTCTGGAAGGACAAAGAGTAAGCTGAATGGGTGAGCAGAGGCATCCCGATACTGATGCTGGGGATATACATGGACATCAGAACAAGAGATTCTCCAAGTTCTTTAGTAGTTGGTAACAAAAGCTTTTAGTTTCCAGGCTCTCAAAGTCAGGGACTACTACACTTCTTACCATCCATTGAACTCCTGCTGTTTAAAGTACTCCAACAGTCACAGATAAGTCAACTCTATAAATTTAGAAGAATAATAATACCCCACTTAAGAAAACCATAGAGGAGGGGCCTCCCTGGTGGAGCAGGTGGTTGAGCACAGCACTGTGAAGCTGTCCACAGCCTCTGCAGTGCCAGTTCGATTCCCGTTGGCTACAGAGCAACCCACATGGCGCAGTAGACCTCTCCTGTCTCACCCAATGCTCCCTCAGCAGTGTGTTTCGTCAGTCTGTCTGTTCTGTTCCCCGCTCTGTCTCTGGTGAATCCTCTCACCCTCCCGCACATCTGGCCTGTAACCCGGTTCTTGTATAAATAAAATAATAATAAATCTTTAAAAAAACAAAAAAAGAAAACCAAAGAGGAATCAGACAGAACAGTTAGTATGCAAATCCAGCAAAACAGACTGCTGGAAAAGGCTGATGAATGTCTGGATTAAAGTATGAGATTTAAGGAAATTATTTTTTATAATAAAAATACTTTAGGGGCTTAAGTGTGATTTTTAAACTAAAAAATAGTAAATAAATTAATTGAGAGGTTTTTCACTGCTAAGATTGCAAAGTTCTGCCTCAGATCAAATGAACAGAGAAAAAAGTCTAAAAGATTATAAATTTGATGGAAAAGATAAGAGGGTTAGGAGTAAATCCAGTGGATCTAACATGTGGTGAATGAGAGAAATTATGGGGAAAGAAAAAGCAGATATGCAGGACACAGGCATTAAACATGAAATAGAACAAATATATTAATTCTGTGAACTGAGAAGTCTCCTTATTTAAAGGGTTTAAGCAAGGTAGACTATGTTGATGAGAAAATACATATGCACACAAACACCTAGACCCATTTGTAAGATTCTTGACTTTTACAGAAAAATAAATATGCAAAGAAAGCAAGTAGAAAGAACAAGTTATGTCACATGTTTCATCTACAATACTGGAATCTAGAAGACAGTAGAAGTGTGCCTACAAATGAATAAGGAAGGAGCTATAACTAAAAAATTCTATGCTTAAGGAAATACAAATCTAATTTAAAAAAAAATGTACACAAAAATTTAGAAATTGCATCACCCTAGTATCTCATCTGACAATACTTACAAAATGTCTTTAAGAAGGATAATGAGGAGGATGAAAGAAAAAAGTAAGAGCAGGGAGCCAAGGACCTACCTGGTATATGAAACATATCATTTATGTATTTATTTATTTATTTATTTATTTATTTATTTATTTATTTATTTAAATTGTTTTTTATTTTAATTTATTTTTGGATAGAACTGGGGTATAGGCCAGTGGTGTGGGGGTTTGAGAGGATTCACCAGAGACAGAGTGGGAGGCAGAGCAGGTGGATCTGCTAAAATACACTGCTGAGGGGAGCAGTGGATGAGCAAGGAGAGGTCTGCTGTGCCATGTGGGTCAGCTACCTGGCCTGGGATCAAACTCAGGCCTTAGGGTTGATAGCGCTGAGAGTTAACCCTTGGCCACCAGGGAGGATGCTCCAGTCACCACCTTAAAGGCAAGGGCACTCAACTCCAGCAGCCCCTAGAGTTGCTAGAACGAAGGACAGAAACTCATAAGGATCATAGGATAAATCCATCTGTATCCTCTTTGCCAAATCACATTTAAAGCAAGCTAATAAAGACTGCACAAGGAGGAAAGCATTTGTGGTTTTGAAGACTCAATTTTTAAGGTGTCATTTTTTTTCTTAAATTGAAATAGTGGAAGCTAACAAAGTCATTTGAAGCTATATGGAAGAATAGGATGCTGTGTAGTGCCAAGACATTCTTGAGAGAGCAAAACTTGGTGAAAGGACCTGATATATTTACCTTCTGGAGTCAGTACCTACTAGCTTTATATGTCTTTGATATCCAGAAGTTCATCATAGTAGAATGGAAAATCCACAAACAGATATTACTGCAGAGTAGTGAGGAAAAGCATTTCTTTTTAAATAAATGATTTTAAATCAATAGGGTCTTCATCTGGAAGCAAAAATTGGAATGGCTACAGTCTCATCCTACCCCAAAATTATCAACTTCCAGTGGATTACAGAGCTAAATATGAAAAGCAAAACTACATGACTTTTAGAAGGTAATACAAAATATGTTTACCACCTTTGGTGTAGGAAAGAATTTTGTAAAACAGACACAAAGTATACTCATGGTAAAGACACTGATACATTTTATCACATCAAAATTAGGGAATTAAACATACCATACAAACTCAGAAGAGAACCACAAAGTGGGAGGTGATATTCATAACACATATAACAAATGATTTCTTCCCAGAATGTGTGAAAAATTCTATCTCTCTATCTACTTACCTACCTACCTACCTTCCTACCTATCTACCTACATGTCTGTCTATCTTTCTAGATATTTGAAAAACATAGTGAAATAGAAAAATGACTAAAGCTTTTGAACAAAAACTTCATAGATAAACTCAAATGGACAACAAACATGAAAAGTTGCTGCTGCATTATTAACTCCAGAATCTCATTGTTTACTTTAGCTTCCCTCTGCTACTTCCATGAGCTCCCGTTAAACCCAGACCATGAGGTCTCCTTTCATTAGCCGGCATGACTCACACTCAGCTCATGGAAGTTCAGTTGATAGTTTGCAAAGGGCAAGATCAGTATGAGCAGCTTCAATGTGGGCTTGTAATTCGGTTCCCTCGAGTTTGCCCCAGGCCTTCTCCTAGGCCTTGGGATTTCTCTGGGTTTGTTTTCATCTTCAGAGTACTTGTGGGCTGCACAACATTTTTGGCTACAGATTCATCTACTCTTGTCACTCCAATCCCATCTGGTTTCTGTCTTCCAGGAATTCCTCACTTGTTCTGGTCTGCTAATCCTTGTTTTCTTGTCTTACAGTGCCAATGTCTACTTATTTAATATTAATGTTGGCTTGTTTTTTTATTATTATTTTAAGGGTGTTGAGGCAGAGTGGATTGTTCTTGCTCTATTATCTTAGTCCATCTCTTACACAAAACCTCAATTATTGAATAGCATCAGTAGTATCCATAGCATTTGTGATACTGATTCTTCTGAATGAGTCGTTTTCATGAATTTCTTCATATTTTATGCATTTTTTAAAAAAAGGTATCTTTTTGCACCATAATAAGAAAGCAGAATGGCCTTTTTGGTTAAAATTATGTATAGCTACAGATATATAAACATACAAATGACATATAAATTAAAATTATGTACTGAGATAAATATGCATATAAAATATGTAAATTAAATCACATATAGAGATGCACCCATATAAATATATATAAATGAAAAATATAAATAACCATATTATATACTTTATATTATATATAACTATAATTATTTTAATACTTTGCACACATACTTTTTGATTATTTATGAAAGAACGATTCTCAAGAGTCTTCAAACCATTCCTTTTAGGTAGAGTAGTAACTCAGGAACAGGCTGGTGATAACTCTCAAAGCAAGAGTTATTTTGATTTTACAAATGACTACAGGAAAGAGCTGGTCATGGTCATTGAATCTTGGAGAAGAAATGGGAGAAGAGGGGAGGGCAGCTTAGCAATGAGCTGGATCCAAAGAAAGGGCTGCACTCTACGAGGCTCTGCAGGGGACCTCCACCCACTTTCTCACAAAGTAAGAAACTAGAGCAGCTCTGATGGAAGGAGAGTTTGACTCTCTGGCCTGTATTTATCTATGGGGGGATTCATGCATCAAGGGAACTTCCTTGGGTGTTCTCTCTTGCTAGATACTCCTGAGAAATAGACCATAATTCTCTATGAATCTGGTTGTGTAAGAATACCCACGATCTCAATTTGGGGAGAAAGTACCATATTGCTCATTTGGCTGTAGATCCAGCCATGTTCTCTAGCAATTTAGCTGATACCTAGTTAACCTCTATGAAATTTGATCTGATTCTAAATTGATTCAAACTTACAGGCAAGAGGGGAATGATGGAGTCCCCTTCAGACCCAAGGGCTCCCTACAACACAATGTGGCTGATGCACTTGAGCAGTGTGATGCCTGGCTCCATGCAGTCATGAGCTTCCATTACCACCAAGCCTCTCAAGCATACAGATGCTTGAGCAAGAAATTCCTTGGGAAATAAGTGAGCAGTGAAGCAACATTCATGAAAAGGGGTGGGAAAATGAGCAGGTGCTTAGTCAAGACATCAGCAAGGTGCAGGAAAGCCAGGGCAAGGGGAGAACTACAGCCAGGGCCCCTGAAACCCTCAGATATCCCCCCACTCTCTGGAAATCCACAGGGAGAAGGCACTGGGTCTCTTGTAGCCAACTGGCTGCCTTTAACAATTCTGTTTAGTGGTTGTTATTTTGTTCATTAATTTTATTTATTTTTGCATAAAAGAACTAAGGTGTAGGCCAGAGGTGTGGGGGAAGGGGGCATGAGAGGATTCACCAGAGACAGAGTGGGGAGCGGGCGGATCTACT
Source organism: Talpa occidentalis (assembly GCF_014898055.3). Taxonomy (NCBI): domain Eukaryota; kingdom Metazoa; phylum Chordata; class Mammalia; order Eulipotyphla; family Talpidae; genus Talpa; species Talpa occidentalis. Next base: position 26,397,316 of record NW_023601754.1, on the reverse strand, counting down.
GAAATACACTGCTGAAGGGAGCAGCAGGCGAGACAGGAGAGGTCTGCTGCACCTTGTGGGCCCACTCCCTGACCGGGGATCGAACTCAGGCCTCAGTGGCTGCTGAAACTTAATCCCTGTGCCACCAGGGAGGCTCAGTTGTTGATGTTGTCATTTTTAAGGGAAAGCTGACTTTTAGAAGATCAAGGGATTTGGAGCATTTGTGTTGCACATGGGAACTTACTTCCTCAAATTAAATGAAAATAAGCTATCACTGAAGTCTTTCATTGGTGTATCATAACAATGAGCAACCATAGAGCATAGATGACTAAAATGAACAAGTGAATGAATGAATGTCAGGCAGAGAAACGCATGACCATGGAAGAAGGTGGAACCATGAATGGGGAACCATCCCCAAGGGGAAAATGTGGTTTTCAGTGTTTTTCAGCTGGTGGTTATTTGAAAATGTGGGTGTGGTGGGGGCATCAGGGTGGGTGTCAGCATGGCCACAAGCTATTACTAGCATTTAGAGTGCAGGAGCTGAAGAGTTAAACATTCCCTGGTGCATGCACATTCTCCAAGGGGGTGGCTGTGTCTCATGATGGCAGCAACAGCCTTGGTGAAAAACATGGTTGGGTGTTTTCTTCCTACTTTTCTATATTTTCCAAATTGTTTTCATTAGTCTATTCTCTTTATTATCCTTAAAATAGACTTCTTCCAGTCTTTGAAAATGTGAAAAAAAAAAAAGTTAAAATGTAGACAAAGCAAAACAAAAAGATCACAAATAGCCTCACTGCCAAGAGATCAGTGCTATTCACACCTTGGTTTCCATCATTTTAGACTTTATGCTGGGCATATCTGACTCATGCCCCTGTCTCCACCCTTTTCCGGCTCCTGTCTCCATGCTCTCTGACATGTGGCTCTGCAGTCAGAGTATGCTTCTCCACCCTGTGACTCTCTTTGGCCAAAACTCAAAGCAGCAGCAGTTGAGGCTTCAGGAAGACTTGCAATGGTGCCTGGTCTCTTTCACCTCTGCCTCCACCATCGGAATCTACCTAGTTGGCCTGCCAGAGGAAGCGGGAGCACATTCATCTAGTATCCCATTCCTGAGAACACAGGTGAAGGTGTTAGTGGGCTACATAAGGGGTACCCTAGGATCCCCAAACCTGCCTACTCTAAATGGGTTCTGCCATCACCATCTAAAGACAAAACACTCTCATCGTGTATAAAACTATCAATGGAAAAGAACCGAATGCAGTTAGTGTGCAATAGAGAGAAGAGAAAAATTGTTGTTAAAATAGCTTCCAATAAAGCACCCAAAGTTACCCATCCCCTCTGGGTAAATGCAGCCACACAGGGTTGGCACAAAGCAGGTAGGGCCACTGAAGCCCGAAAACTGCCACACGGCTAAGGCACTTCCTGGTGGGGACCCATAAGAAAGAGGCAGAAGGGGCCAGACAAGACTAGAAGGAAAAAAGGAAAATAAGAATCAAGATAAAGTCTACCACTGTCAGCATCCCGACGTGTCCCTCACCCACCTGTCCTTCAAGTGTCTCCTTCCATGTTGCCCAAGTCCCTGTGCCAGTCCCAGGCCGAGAAGCAAGCAGCGTCTCTCTGCTCCACGGGCCTCTTGCAGGTCCTGTCTTCTGCCCCCTCCTCTCCAGCTCCTCCTCCCTGCTCAGCTCTTCCCCTTTCTATGGGGATTATTCCCTTACAAAGGGGTGTATTTGTATTTGTTTCCCAAACATAAAGGGTCATAGTACATCCTATAGGGCAAAGTGGATGGGGATTCTTCACAGCATCACTACAGAAACAAGACTTCCATGGTCAGCTGAGCATGAGTCGGCTTCTTATCAAGCCTCTTAGATTTGTCTGAACCCCTGCTTGTTGCCAGCAGTGTGGAGGGGTGGCGTGCAGCCTCCATCCCATGGAGCTGGCAGCTCACAGGCCATGCAGACGCCCAAGTACTCGAGATCATGAGAATGGCTGGCACCAGAGGCTGGCAGGCTGTACACACTGCTCCCAGGTGCCCGCCACATCTGTGACTTGGTGAAGTTGCACGTTACAGTGTCGCTTCCCAACAAATGAGAGAAGAGCACCTTTCAGAAGAGCCCCTTTCCTCCTCTGCACATTGGCAGTGCCGGTGGGCACAGAAGGAAATCACTTGGGACCAGCGATGCTGTAACAGAAAAGCAGCACTTGGGTGGGAGAAATTAGAGAAGCTTTAGTCCAGACACGTCCAGAATGGCTGACCTTGGAGGGCTGAGACATCGGCTCTGCACGGCCAGCAGGGTACTAGCCAGAAGGGGATGTTAGAATTTCAATTTCAAGATGAAATAAAGTAAACACTTCAACTCTGCAGACTCAATAGTCACCTTGCAAGTATTCAGCAGCCATGCGACATCCTCTGGGACAGTGCAGCCAGGGCTCATGGCCACACGGCAGTCCTCATGGGGGTGATGGAGGCTGGGGGTGCAGGGGTATGGGGTGTGAGGGTTGGGGGGTGAGGGCGGTGGGAAATGGTGGGTGGGAGGTGATAGGTGTTAGGAGTGTGGGTGGGGATGGGGGATGTTGGGTTTTGGGGTGGGATAGGGCTTGGGTCCATGGGGAGTTGTAGATAAAGGGCCGGCAGGACACCCTCTGTTGCCTGGATCAGTGAGATGACAGGCCAGGCCCCTGCAGCTATTTCCTCAAGGAGCCAAACCAGCAATACCCATTCCTACACTACGGGAAGCAAGGACACCCAGCAAATCCTTCCCACCTCAGGTGCCTTTGACGACATTATTCTATGCATGCGCTCCACTGAGCTCCCTATTATTCTGTGCCACCCACCTCCATCCAGAGCGAATGTCTCACCATTCGGAAAAATTACAGGAGAGAATGCCCCAGATGCATGTGCAGGGCTCCTGTGAAATCCAGTCTTAGTACATTGAGTTTAATCCAAATGCATTTCGAAAACAGTGGTTTCAATTGTTGTAAACTACCGAACACATGGAGAATCCCTGGAGAAACAGATGTTAGATCTTCTGATAGCAGTAAAACCTCCAAAAAAAATTCTTGTAAATATGAACCAACTTGACTAATAGAGTATTTGGTAGTTAAGGAGCTAGGAATGCAGGGTGGATGTCATCCGGCTTATAAAATAGTGGCAGGAGTGTCATTAAAAAAGAAATATTCTTTTAAATGTCTGTTATTTAGTTTTAAAATGAAAAATATTGAATAGTTAAACTTTATTAAGTGTAAAATTGGTTTTTAGAGTGCTTTGGTATGTTAGCTACCAGGAAGCAAAACTTGAGAACTCATTGAAAGCAGCTGCTCTTAAAAAAAAAAAAAAAAAAATCAAGAGGCTAATATTTAGGGCCAGGTCCAAGGCGACGCCCCTGGGTCCATTCAAAAGGTGTTGTCAGTTCAAACGTCACATCCCAGGGACACTCCAGTGGGGTCAGACCAAAGCCTGAGCCCCAAGATCCCTGTTCTGTAAGTAGTTCAAGCTGGATTCTGGGAAATCAGAGGCCAAAACTGTGTCAGGCTGGTCCCTTTTCCAGAACTCTCTTTCTTCCTGCTTTTGAAAGTGTATGGAAATCTGTCTTAGACATAAAGGAAAAGTAGCTGATGAGGTAGCAGAGATGCAAAGGTTTCAGAGGCTCAGTTTTCTTTTCAAAGGAGGGAAGGGGCCATTTGTTTTGGTTTTTTAATTTTATACACACATTATATTAATTATACTATATATTACATTAAATGATACATATAATATATACACATATATAGAATATATGCATTTTATACTTTATGTAGTTATTTTTCTTTTGTAAATGTAAGGAACTTGGGATGCTGGGGTTTAATGCAGAAACTAGCAGGACGTTGCCCCTGCACCAACTAGGCTCAAGAGGAAGTGTCTGCGCACAACAGTTTGTACCTTCCGGCTGGACTCATGGACCTCATGTAATTGCATTAATGCCTGTCACTTTGGCCTCTCCCTGTGTCTCCTGGCAGGGGGCTGCATTTAATAAATGCATGTCAGAATGGACAAGAAGAGAGACCCAACTCATGGTACTGAACCCAAAGTTCCTTCCCATCTTTCCCTACCATTTTATCTATAGGGATTGGTTTGAACTCATCATCCAGGACACTTTCCAGTATGAGGTCCCATGGTAGCTCTGGAAGACTGAGCTGCAGTCACCCTCCTTTGCCTCAGCACTGAGCACACCACCCTCCTGCAGGAAATTCCACCAGCATACAAGAATGTATTCACCCATCAGAATGAATGAATGAATGAGTGAGTGAATGAACGAACGAGTGAATGAATGAATGAGTGAGTGAATGAATGAATGAGTGAATGAAGGAAGGAAGGAGGGAGGGTCATTGTAGATACTTGCTTCCCAAGTGGGACCCATAGTTTGGTAGCTTGGAGGATTTTCTGTCATTCTCAGCAATCCCTCACCTGTATTTCTGCAAAGGTCCTTTCAACACTCCTATCCAAGTCAGCACCGGGTGAAGGTGTAATCTAGAGATGACCGTGTGGCTTAATTTTTTCACTGAGGCAGTGCCCATGGCTGTGCCATTAACTCAGGGAGTGACATCGACCCTCCCTAGCAGTTTTCCAGGCAACACAGAGGCTCAGCAGCTTCTCAGCCAATACACATTTGTCAGAGTATTTTCCCTGACGCTCTGCCCAGTGCCCAGAGTGCGACCTGCAGGTTCTCCCTATGATGGAGGCTAAGTATCCTGAAATCAAAAGAACCAGGATCCCCAAAGAAAAGTTGTTTTTGGGAGCAATTGTTTCTGGGAGCACAAAATAAACAGTCTGTCAATTCATCACTTGGCTACTTCCACATTTTAATGAATAGTGATAGTAATAATTATCAAATTTCTATATCAAAAACAAGTCAGCGCTTTCTACAGTAAATACTGAATTGTGCCACTATCATCACGTGGCAGTTTTCTGTAAATACAGAAACTTGATATTTGTCACTGACTCTATTCACTGCCATTGAGAGGAGATAAATAATGGATGGCAATGCCACTGTTCATTAAAATTCTACGAAAGGAAAACATATACCAGTTATTCCTTTCAGGAATGTGGTCACTGAAGGCTCATACATAATTGTGCTCCATATTCACTTCTAATTAGCTGTGAACTTGATCCTGGCCACCCAAGGCCCTTTCCTGTTCTTGCAGTGCAGGGAGGAGGCTGGAGCCAGGGGGAGCAGGGTCCTGGGAGTGGGACTGGCTCCTTAGGACTGGCTCTTCTGCAGGGGCTCACGCCTCGCAGGGAGACATGCATCTCCAGGGCCCTGCTCCACGTACAACCCCTTGCCACCCACCAGGTGCCAGTTGTTCATCTGGGCAAGTGTTGGTGTTTTTCTCAAAGGCAGGAGAGCATAGAGCGTTCCCCTCAGACCCCTCAGGCTGACCATGGAGGTTACCTGAAGACAAATCCCACTGGGGACTGTGGCTCTCACATGGCCAAGAAGGCCTGTTCAGAAGGCAGATGGCAGAGCTGAGAGTCTGGCCCCAGGAGCCCCCTTGGCTGTGAGCAAAGCGGGTCTGCGGTACCCAGTCTCCACTCAGGGGGCGTCAGTGCATTATTTGAGGCCTCCAGTGTTCCTGAGCCTCAAGGCTCACGGCACCAACCTCTTCTTCTCAGGTCCTGTCAGCCTTCCTTCCTGCTTTGCTTGCATCTGCCCACCTCACTGTGCCTCCTGCGGTCTGCTCCCCCAGAATCCACTTGCCCTGAAAGCCTGTCTCAACTTAGCATTTGTTTTAGGGGGACACTGAGTCAAGTTTCGTGCCCCTCAGCCAATGTTGGCCTATGACTGAGGCTGTTAGGCTGCCCTCCGCCCACTCCACTCCACCCCACCAGTGAGGTACCCTGTCCTGTGCCCCCCGAAGAGAAGACACTCCCCATCCTCAGTGTCCCGCCCCCTGTGTCTGACACCGAGGTGCTCACATTGGCGCTGCCCTGGGCTGGGACACCGGAGAGCCCCACCCAGGCTCACTGCCCCCAGAGGTGGTGGCCCAGGGTCCCTCATGACAGACAGCACTCAGGACCAGAAAGGGCAGCGGTCATTTATCAGGACAATCATCCCTCTGGGGACTTATCTGCTGTGGCAAGTCAAACCTAAAGCTCAGAGAGGAAAAGTGTCCGAGTTCATGAAATTTGCTGGCCAAGACACTGCTTTACCAGGGCGCCCAGGCCAGCTTCGGGTGTTGTCTACCCCCCGCCAAGACATGCCATGCTTTCCCGCCATCCCTCTCCACCTGCTTCCTTTCCTGGCCTCTCTTGTTTCCCTTCTTCTTTCCTTTTCTCCTTCCCCCTCCAGTCCTCTCCTTTCCTTAAGGTCTCTTTCTGCTTCTCCCTGCCCTTACCAGAAAGTCCAGTGGTCTGGGGCCCCAGGACTCCTGGAATCACAACACTGGGAAAGAGGGGGGATGTCTCCCAGAAGGTGTGCGAGTCTCTCATGACTCCTAAGGGTCATTTCTCAGGGGAGAGGAGAGGGAACTGGAGCAGCTGAGGCCTGCTTGGGAGTTCTTATTTTCTAAGATTTATTTTTATTTATTTATTTATGCATACAAGACCTGGGGGACAGTCCAGAGGTGTGAGGGATGAGGGGATTCACCAGAGACAGAGTGGAGAGCAGAACAGGTGGATTGACTGAAATACACTGCTGAGGGGAGCATCAGGAGAGGTCTGCTGCATCTTGTGGGTTAGCCCTGGCCGCGCATCAAGCTCAGGCCACAGAGACTGGCGATAGCTTGATAGCACTGAGACTTTAACCCCTGCACCACCAGGGAGGCCCCCTGGTCAGAGTTCGGGGGCTACTTCTGAGAAGTCGGGCCAGATCTGCTTTCCGGGCAAGTCAAGCCCATTTAGGAAAGTTCCCTGGCCTCCCACCCAGGTCCAGCCCCCTCTTTCTCTTGCTTCTTCCTTTTCTCCACATTTCCTAAGAAGGTCACGGCCCCAGCAGTAGCAAGTTCCATGCAGACTCAGCGAGCAGACGGGGAGCGAGAGCCCGGTGGGAGAAACAGAGCGAAGGGGCAACTGCTCCAAATTCACCAAACATCTTAAACCACTTCAGGGGGTTGAGGAAACCCAGTTGTATTTTGCCAAGCACGTTTCCCCTTAATTTTCATACCCAAGTGTATTCTAGAGGAAATGAAATCCACATGTTCTTGATCATTTATACTTAAATCATCAAAATATTGCCTTTTAGGGGCTTTGTGTGTCAGGAAACCCTTTGAACCTTTTTCACAGCAGTGTTCGCTGCCCCACAGAAAGACAAACAGGAAGTGGTGGTGTGTAGAGGGCAGGGGCGCTGACCCCGAGGGGCCAGGGGACACAGCAGACCCCCCTGAGGGGCCTGGTGGTGAGGGGCAGAAGGCCCATGCCACCCACATCCCATCTCCAGTCCCTGCGATCATCAACTTCCCTGGGGACATTGGGCACAACCTCTTAGAGCCTCGGTTTCCCCACCAGTCAACGGAAAGTGGTTGGTTAGAGCCGAATCTAGGAGGGGAAACTTCAGGGTTAAACAAGAGTTGAGACATGTTTGCCAAGCCCAATGTCTGACTCTCCTTCAGGTTCCAACAATCTATATTTTGTTTGCACTTTCTAGGAGTATGTATGTAAGGTGTGTGGGCTGCATTTTTATAACTTTTATTAATTTTTACAATTAGGTAATAGTTAATTTATTTTTAAGATCTTTTGTCTTTCAGAAACATTGGCTGACTTGATATCTTGCTGTATAATACAATAATTTGCAATAATTGGGGAGGGAGAGGAGGAAGTAGTGGGTGGAAGTGAGCCCAGCCTGCTCGAGAACTTCGTAACTGTTGCATCCAGAAAGGAGAATGTGGGTCCTCAGTTGGACCTTCCCTTTTATGTGTGTGTCTGGCCTTCACCTTCAAAGATGTTAAATTTGAAAAAGTAAAACAGAAGGTTATCATTAGGGAATACCTTGACCATCTGCAATCAGGAAGTCTTGGGGTACAAAGTTCAGAATTGTTTCTTGCTAAGTCAGAAGCCCTAATAAAGGCAAATGCAATTAATTTAGGTCAAACCATATGAAATGGCAGTTTTATAGGTTAAAACATGGCAGTTAGCAGCAACATCAAATGGTTCAATCCCAATGACTCAGTTTAACCATCATTACCAAGCTCTACAGCTGGGGGTCCCTGTGTTTTATGAGGGGAGCACAGCACCAACCTCTCAGGGAAATTCAGGGGCCAGTTGAGGATGAGACAATGAGGCAAGATTCTCTGCTAGATGGAGGCAGCCATTCCCAAGGGAGGTGAAACTGAGCTTGTGGTAATGACAAGTCATTTCCTGTCTGCAAAAGGTGTCCTGGGACAGAAGCCTAGAGAGATGGGGACCTCCCTAGGGGTTAAATCTCAGCGCTATCACTGCCAAGGCCTGAGTTCAATCCCTGGCCAGGGAGCTGACCCACATGGCGCAGCAGACCTCTCCTGACTTGCCCGCTGCTCCCCTCACCAGTGTATTTCAGCAGATCTGCCTGTTCTGCTCCCCACTCTGTCTCTGGTGAATCCTCTCACACCTGCACCTCTGGTCTGCACCCCAGTTCTTTTATGCAAAAATAAAAAAGAGACTTTAAAATATAAAAATTAAAATAAAAAGAAACCTAGAGAGATGGGTCAGGCTTGTGGGGGGCAGGGGTGGGGTGAGCTGCACCCAGGGGATGGCCTTATCAGCAAAAGGCACAACAGAAGGCAAGTGTAAGTGATAATGAGAGCTGTAGAAAAGGTGAGTGAATTGATTATTCAATACATGGGTGGATTGGAGACTCCCTATTTGGAAAGAACTTGTGAAGAAACTTGAACCAGGTTCAGACCTCATTAGCTATATGACCTTGAATATGTCTCGGTTTCTTCACCCAGAAAATGGAGGAAAGTCAACTTTCCTCATAAGTTTCTCTTGTAAGGATCACACGAATTGAAGTGGATAGAGCAAGTGGCACATGGTGTATTAAAATGTCAAGGCAGGGCCTCTCTGGTGGCACAGTGGTTGAGTGCTGGGCTGCATAGCTGCCCGCAGCCTCTGCAGTGCCAGTTCGATCCCCGACTGCCGGCGAGGGTCCCACATGGCACAGCAGACCTCTCCTGGAGCACCCGCTGCTCCCCTCAGACTTCATCAGTCTGCCTGTTCTGCTTCCTGCTCTGGCTCTGGTGAATTCTCTCACCCTCCTGTGCTTGTATAAATAAATAAAAAAATCTTAAAAAAAAAAAAAAAGAAATGTCAAGGGCAGGGACTGACCCAAAGCTGACGTGGAGAAGCTCAGATACAGGACTCAAAAGACAGGGTGGGACCAGGATGGATAGAAATCAGTCTCAGAAAGTGGGAGAAGCTTTGTTTATTTTCTGACTGTGAAATATTTTAACCAACTTTTTTTAAAAGTGCATGGGATTCTCCTTGGAAGTGACTTTGACTTCCTATCTTGAAGTCTAATGTGCTGTGAACTAAGGAGCTAATCAGGCTGCAGGCATGTGGCCAGGCTGGGCCAGTTAGCCTCTGTCCAGGAGTGCTGTGCATCTTTAGGAGAACTGCTTGACCTCTCTGGGCATTAGTCTTCTGTCTTGTATTTGGGGGATAATCACTCCTATCGGCATCTTTCACACAACTGCTGACACACCTCACTGAGAAAGGATGCAGGCCCACCTTTGTCCTGTAAGAACACTCCAGAGAGGTTAATAAAAAATGATAGAAACCATCAGTGGTGATGCCTAGGAGCATGGTGTTGAGAAAGATGCTGAGGCTGAATCTGGACCCACGGAGAAAAAGGTGATAACAGGTGATGCTTGCCTGGGCATAGGAGAGTGAGGGGTGGCCCTTCTGCCATCTATTTAACATCTGTCTCTTGTCCTCTCATTTCTGCATGTGAAACCTAGATGCTTTATTTCTCCATGGGAAGCCAAATTCCCCCAGGAAAAGATGTTTTGCATGAGATTGGCAATTGATTTCAATGGGGCATCTAAATGGCACATTTCTTGGCAAATGGAAAGCTTGTCTCTCTGTTTATCAGCAGAGTGTCTCCTTATAAGTACAGTGGCTACAGCACAGACTACAGAAACGTACCTGGTTCTGAGATTAACTGAGCCAATGAGCTTGTAGGGCTTGAAAAGCCCCACCCAGCATAAAAATTACCTACTGCACAAAATCTTTCTGTGCCTGGAGTGCAGCTCTCCAGCTGCCCAGCGACTCTGGGGCCCTGCAGAACGTAAAGTCTGAAGCTTCAGACCAGTCAGCACTGGGCCTCCCCGGTGGCGCAGCAGTTGAGCGCTAGGTTGCGAAGCTGCCCGCAGCCTCTGCAGCGCCGGTTCGTTCCCAGACCAGTCAGCACTGCAGTTTCCCACAGGAAAGTTGGTGCCCATTTTCTTAAGCCCTAAGAAGGAGGGTTCCCTTAAAAGGTTTGGCAAAGAATTTCTACTTTCTCCTATGAGACACGCCCACTAGACCCACGAATTGCTGGAATTCAGGAATTGCTGAATGTGGCCTGGTAGCGCTCAGAGACGAGCATAACCTGGAGGAGAAAGAACTTTAAATCTGAACGAGGGTATTTCTGTCTTATGCCCCTCAAACACAGCCCAGGCCAAAATGAATTCTAGGGAACCCTTGTCTGTGCAGGGCTCATATCCTCACTTCAAGTGTGTTAACAGGAAAGAGCCAAAAGCACAGTCCTGGTAATGGCTGTGCCAGCAGGGAGGCCAGCACCACATCTGGGCCCCCAAGGTGTGCACCAGAGCCAGAGCGGGGAGCAGAGCAGGCAGAAGGACCGAAGTACACTGCTGAGGGGAGCAGCGGGCGGCAGGAGAGTTCTGCGCGCCATGTGGGACCCTCCTCTTGTGGCCGGGGAGCAGCCAGGGATCGAACCGGTGCTGCAGAGGCTGCGGGCAGCTTTGCAACCCAGCGCTCAACTGCTGCGCCACGGGGGAGGCCCCAAAACTGAGTCTTAGGGATGCTAGAACTTGACAGATGTCTTGCTGTGAGTAAGTGGCAGAGACTGGGCTCCACTGGCTTCCCTGCCTGACCCTCTCAATTTGGTCCATTGCAGAGCAGGCGGGTCTGGCCCCCCAGCAGTGCAGGAGGGAGGGAGGAAGAACAGCAGTAGAGGCGAGTGGGGAGAGACTTCCAATTTGTCATTTCCTCTTGATATCATTTTATGGTCCAGAGAAGCCAGATTTCTTCTCTTTCCTTACACAACATAATGCACTTTCCCACTGAATCTATACTTCAATAAAGAGGGAGTGAGAGCAGCAAAGAAATGAAAAGAGTGAGAGACAAACCAAGAAGGGCAGAACCCAAAATCTGGGCTTATTTTAGGACATTAGGTTGTCTAATTTAAGGCAGACCCGAGGAGTCTGCCCGCTAGACAATGTCTGTCTCATGGCTTCAGTTCAACAATTTTAACATAAACCATCGAGTGCTTTAATCTATTTCTTCTTTTCTATTGTTTTTATCTGGGGGGGCAGAGCCCAACCCCAGACTACATCCTGGCTTCAGCTAAAAGTAGTCCCTTTCTGGCTCTTGATCAGTACTACCAGGACCCAGTGACTCTCCAGGACGGAGAGAGGGCCGTGAGGGTGAGAACACCAGAGCCTGAAGCGGCTGCGGTTTTCCTGGCTTCCTGGGAGAGCTGGGTCCCTGTCCACCCGATGGACACATGTAAGCATGGGCTTCCATTTTGTAGTCAATGACACTGCAGAGGCCCAACCCATAGTGAGTGTAAGGAACTTAGAAGAGGAAGCAAAGAACATGCAATGGCAAGAAAGTTCTAGAACTGGATGAAATCTCCCTCAACACTCATGATTCTTTGGCATTAAAAAAAAAAAATTGGAAAAGCACAGGCCTCCCTGGTGGTACAGGGGTTAAAGACAGCGCTATCAAGCTATCACCAGCCACTGGAGCACGAGTTCCGCCAGGGAGCTGACCCACCTGGCACAGCAGACCTCTCCTGTCTTGCCCGAGGCTCCCCTCAGCAGTGTATTTCACTAGATCTGCCTGTTCTGTTCCCACTCTGTCTCTGGTGAATCCTCTCAATCCCCACCCCTGGCACCCTCTGGCCTATACCCCAGCTCTTGTATGCATAAATAAATAAATCTTTAAAAAAAACACTAGGAGGGCCTCCCCGGTGGCACAGCGGTTGAGTGCTGGGTTGTGAAGCTGCCATTCCCCGGCTGCTCCCCGGCCACCGGAGGAGGGTCCCGCATGGTGCGCAGACCTCTCCTGCCGCCTGCTGCTCCCCTCAGCAGTGTACCTCGGTCCTTCTGCCTGCTCTGCTCCCCGCTCTGGCTCTGGTGAATTCTCTCACCCTCCCGCGCTTCTGACTGTACCCAGTGCTTGTGTAAATAAATAAATAAATCTTTAAAAAAAAAAAAAAAAACCCAAAACAATAGGAAAAGCAGAGGAGTCTCTCATTTCTCCCCAAGCAAGTGTCCTCTCAAAATAACCCATCATCAGTGTCTGCTGATGACATGGGTGAAGCAGTGGATAAACCACAGGGCTAGACCTATGGGTGACCAGTGTGGATTTTAATTCTGTTTTTTATCAAAAGCCATAGTTGCTGTTTTAGGATATTTTCCTTTGCAAATGATGACACAGTTTTTGACAATCATATGGCATCAAATTATACTAAAGTCCATTTCTTTGTCTCCTTTAAACCCGCAAGACCCTAGGAAAGGGACTGGACTCAGCTCTTTTTTTTTTTAAAGATTTATTTATTTATGCATACAAGAGCTGGGGTACAGGCCAGAGATGCGGTGGGTGAGAGGATTCACCAGACAGAGTGGGGAACAGAACAGGCAGACTGACCAAAGTACACTGCTGAGGGGAGCAGTGGGTGAGACAGGAGAGGTCTGCTGCACCATGTGGGTTGCTCCCTGGCCGCCGGGGATTGAACTCGTGCTGCAGAGGCTGCGGATTGCTTCTTAGTGCGGTGCTTAACCCTTGCGCCACCAGGGAGGCTCTCGTCTCTTTTCTTGACATGGCCCATCAGGCTTGTGGACATTCCCACTGTGGCCCTGAGGACAATTTGAGTATCTCTGAGCCCTGCCCCTTTGCTAATTCTTAGTCTTGGGGACTGGATGCATTGGTGATATTTTATCAGTTGCGCTCTGATGTGGCTGTGGGTCTGTGTGGGAAGCTCTTTTGCGGAAAAGCAGCAGCAACATTAAAGAGTCTCCCACAGGGCCTCCCCTGGTGGCGCAGCAGTTGAGCGCTGGGTTGTGAGGCTGCCCGCAGCCTCTGCAGTGCCAGTTTAATCCCCGGCCACCGGCGAGGGTCCCACCAAAAAAAAAAAAAAAAAAAAAAGAGTCTCCCACAGAAGACACCTGATGGTGTGAGCCAGGCAGCCCCCATTTCAGGTCCACTACAGTCTCCCTGAGTGAGTGTCCCCTTAAAGAACCCAAAGCTTGGTGTGCAGCGATTCAGAAGCACAGCTGGCTTCTCCATGGTGGGCATCGGAGCAGTTTGCAGTAGGGGTGAGGGGGAAGGGACACCGAAACTCAGTGATTCTATTCCTCTGACAGAGCAGATGTGCAGTGACCACCTGCTGCGGTCACAAATCTGCCCAGGCTCAGATTCGTGGGCTGGGACACTAGGGCCGGGTTGGGGCAGGGAGGAGGACATGGTGCAGAGCTCGAATTGATGACTCAGGTAGCTGATCTGGGGCTCGTGCACTCGCGCCCAGCTGCAGACACAGGTGTCAGGCCCACCACTGAGCTTTCAGGCTACCTTCCCGGAGTGTTCCTTTGCCTACCTTAGAATATTGCAACTCTTCATCTTGAAACAAAGACAACACATTTGACTACTGTTTTAGTGAGAAAGATCAGCTATCCCATTATTATCAAAATCTAAACTAAAAACAATAGCGACAACAGACAAATTTTTTGAGAACAACTTCCCCCACCCCAAATCCATAAGTGAGAATTCTAGAATTGTGGGATTATCATCAACTGAAAGTTTGCACATTTTAGTAGTAGAGCTCAGGTAAAAAAGATCTTTATGTTTTAGATTTATTTTATTTATTTATGCATACAAGAGCTGGGGAATAGGCCAGAGGTGCAGGGGTGAGAGGATTCACCAGAGACAGAGTGGGGAGCAGAACAGGCAGATCTATTGAAATACTCTGCTGAGGGGAGCAGCAGGCAGGACAGGAGAGGTCTGCTGCGCCATGTGGGTAGCTCCCTGACTAGGGGTTGAAATTGTACTGCAGTGGCTGCTAATAGCTTCGTAGTGCTGAGACTTAACTAACCCCTTGCACCACCAGGGAGGCTACCCCCCCCCCCACAAAAAAAAAAAGAAAATCTTATGTCAAATTCTGAAATATGAAAAAATTCGAAGTAGGACTGATGGTTAAAACAGAGACAGGGTGGGGTGTCCAACACTTTCTCCCCTTCTCCCCTCCAGCAGTGTCTTCTGGGATATGAGATCTTCTGGCTTCAGCCTGTGTTAGATTTTTCTCTCTGTCCTCCATTTCCATGGCTGAATATAAAAACTCCAAGATGGTAAAGTCATAATACGGAAAGAGACTAAATCCTCAAGAAGAAAGTTCCCAAGAAAATTATTTAACACATGTTGGATTTGAGGAAGAGATACTCTCTGGTTCATGTCTGACTTCCCAATTACACAGTCAGTTCCCCAAAGGCAGAAACCTTGTGTGTATTGTACAGTGCCTTCATTAGTCAGGGTAATTCATGCTAGCTTCTGTAACAAGGAGCCCCTACTCAATGCCCAAGACAATAAAGAGAATCGCCCCCGACCCCATGTTGTCTCTCGTATATTATTACAGTTGTCTCCTAAAAAAGTAGTCCCAACATTGAAGCTACGGCCCCTGGAAGGCTGACATGAGGCAATTTGCTCCTTTGTCAGAACTGTCTCCATCCCCTGCAGAGCACAATCCTATGTGCTTCCAAATCCCAGCTGTACACACCTCTCATTCACTTTCCACCCTAATGGCATCTTTGCTCTTTCTCAAAAATTCTGAAAGAACCTTGTCTTAAGGCCTTTGTGTTTTCTCTTCCTTTAATCTGTAATATTCCTACCACAGATGTCCTCACGGTTACACCTTAGTGTATCCAGGTTGTTGCTGAGAAGTCACCCTTCAGAGAGGACAGTGCTGACCCCTCTTCCTTGGCCCTCATGCATCCACCCTGCTGTGGTGGCGCCTGAGTCCTCTCCCCTCCCTAACAAGCTCCATAATGTCAGTGAGTGACTTTATCTTGTCATTCTTTGTTTTTTGAGAGGGTGCTAGTAATAAGACTTCGAAGTATTGAATGAAAGTAACAGTGATTGAGGAACGTATAAGCATAAAGATGTAAGAGCTCTTGAAGAAAGGATTGTTTTATGAAACAATTTAAGCTCTATGAAGCAGCCAATAAAAAGAGTAAACCTGTCTTAGAGGTGGGTCACTGTAAGTTTCACATGGGTAACTAAGCTTGTGGCCGCCATTTTGACTTTGCCAAATGGCTTCAAAGGACTCTAAGATTTTTGGTGTGCTGTCTGATCAGAGTGGTGAACTCTCTGAAACAGGGGCAGGATCCTAAAAGAGTGGCCTCCACATTTGCTCAATGTAGTGTCACTTCTTTCCAAGCCTCGAAATACATTTTTTCTCATATAAAAAAATAAATGTTAAGGCAAAGACTAGCAACAGGGCCAGAGAGAGTCTGGTGCCTGCCTGGTGTGAGCTGTCTTTAGCCCAGCCCCTCTGCTGAATTAGCACTTGGAGGCCGGGGCAGCCTCTTTTGGTCCATGGAATCTCACCCATCTCCCAGGCTCTGCTGAGGGACCCCAGCAGACCTCTGAGTAGATGAGCTGGGCCCATCTGATGTTCTGCCTTGGGAATATGAAGTCAAAGACATGAAAATTGCTGAGTGTATAGAATTATTCAAAGGGAGAATTCTGAGGTGGACTAGATTATAAAGCAGTTTTCACTGCTAATTATAATTGAAATCAGTGCCTTCAAGGGAATTCGTACAGGCCCCCTGAGATTTTGGGAGATGGTGGGAGAGCCCGGGAGGAAGAAGTCGTGCTGCATGTTTCTCCTGCTGCCACAACGATGGGCAGAGGCAGGGGTGTCCTGTGGGTGACCAGACAGCACAGGGGTTGACCTGAGGTTGCCCTTCCTTTGCCACCAGAACCTCCTCCCATCACACTGCTGCCTCCCCCCACATTCAGGAGCAAAATAATGTATAGAGGAACACACACTCCCCTTCCTGGTCCAAGTGGGGGCCACAAGGGAGGGTCCTTGGGGGGACACTGAGCATGAGGTCCTGGTGGAAGTAAAGGGCCCGTCTTCTCCTAAGAAGCAGGTGGCTGCTCTCCTGGAAGGTGCTCCAGGGAAGCTGCGGCTTTCTCGGCTCAAGCTCTGGGCAAGTGGGCCTGGAAGAAAGTTCTCTAGGCCCTTCCAATCTCTGGGAGGGTTTGAGCCCTGCAGGCAGGCAAGGTGTGGAGCCAGAGATAAAGACCCAAAATGGCCACTGGTGGTGGGCCCCGAGAGTCCAAGTGCTCCCCAAGAGGTGAACTGGAACCCGCAACAGGCCCAAGGCAAACAACCCTGAGAAGAAAGGAGGGGAAATGTGGGCCAGAGGTGGGAATCTATTTGATGATGATAATAATGGTGACAATATTAACAATATTAAATAATTGGCAGATTTTGTTTTGAATCCTGGCTGTGTGGCTCCAAATTTTGTTTTGGGTTTGTATCTCGGTATGTTATTACCTCTAGTATTAAGGGAGAAAAGGGGGCTGGATGTTGCCCGGAGCAGAAAGGTGAGCAAGCCTGCTGGAGGGTGCGTTTCCCTCCCCCATGGGGCAGGGAAACATGGTGTTGCTCTCTCGTGGGTGGGGCATCATTACCAGGCCTATTTTGCAGATAAGGAATCCAGACCAAGGAAACAAAACAAACAAAACAAAACAAAGAAAGGGAGGGAGGGAGAGTGGAAGGAAGGAATTGCATCTCCTGGTAGAGATAGTTAACACAGAAGCCAAAATTCAAATGCAGTTGGGCTGAATCCTGAGCAATTCCATTTCCACCACATGGATTTCTCAGTTTGGGCTGTTTCAGGCCCACAGCAGCAACCTTTGAGCCTGCGTTTATGCACAGCTACATTCCATTGGTCGCAGACCCAAACTCCCCCAGTCTCCTGCTCGGGGTGCATTTGATTTACCCTCAGCCTCCAGGCTCTGTGGCTCCTGATCTTGTGCTTTTTTGGCTCTCTCTCCGGACACCTCGCATGGGCCTGTGAGAGGTGACTTTGCACCTCTGGGTTCAACCATTGCTGCCTCTGAGGCCATTGCAAGGCTTAGACCTCAGCGGGGCTGTCTCCACAGCAGGGGGCCTGAATCCACGCCTCCCGAGCCATGAAGCCGTCCCCGAGACGTGCCAGCTCCGGCTCCCAGCCACCACTCTAGGAGCTGCCCACGCTCAGGACTCCATCTGTGCCTGTGTCCAAGGCCAGGGCCAATCTCATCCTCTAGCTGCTTTCCAAACCCTCACTGACACCCCACCCCTTTGGGGGTCCCACAGACACCATCTTCATGACCTGACTTCCATACGACAAAGGGAGAGAGGTTATCCCAACCGCCACTCTAGGTTATCCCAGCCGCACCTGCACCCCACATAAGGAAGGACAAAGTGTCTTGTCGGCCTCTTGGGCTCATTAGCAGTGGGAGGAAAAAGTGCAAAGAACGAAGTTCAGGTCCTGGGAGGCCACACAGTTACCCCCCACCCTGGTGCTTGCTTGGTGGGTTCTGTCCATTACAAACAGAAGCACCAAACCAAGGCAGCTCCACCATCAGTGAATTGTAGCCACAGGGACTCTCCCTTCCGCCTCTGGAGCCTTCCTCCTAGCCCCCTGGCTTTCTAGGGCACCCCTCTGCCCCTTCCACTTGGTGACAGTGAATTCAGATCTCACAGCCCCACGAGCGTTGCAGAAGCAGCAGACGAGGCAGTGCTTAGGATGCATGAGAGAGTGGATACATGACATAGGTATTTATATAATTGTTAGGGTTTGTCTGGCCTGGGGTACCTGGTGACACAGAAGATTGGGTGTAAGACACCCCCCCCCCTTTCTGCTCCTTCAGATGACATCAGAGCATCCTATCTGACCTTCCAGGGAAAAATAAATCCCTGTAGAATTCTCTTCCCTTTGCCCACGCCGTTGAAGAGGCGAGTGACACCTCTGGCTCAAGTGTGACTGGAGACCTGCCTGGGGTCCCCCGCGGTCTGGAGGCGGCGTGACCTTGCCGGGCGCCTGGTCCTGGCATCCTCCCAGCCCTGGATGCTCAGCGCAACGCTAAATAAGCCTGCTCTGCACAGCCTGCCACAGAGAGCATTTCCCTGATGAATTACCCATGCACAGATAATCAAATAAATCTTTGTCTTACTACCTGCAGTTGGGATGCCTTGCAAAATGTCCCAGGTCACAGCACAGATGAAATTACGACCCGGCATTCTGGGTGGGATGGACAGCGTGGGTACGGCTCTCTGGGGCCACACTGATGCGCACAGCCCGTCCTCCTGGCCAGACTGGGACTCCGAGGGACCTATCAATCATCGATTCGAAAAGCAGTTGAGCCCCAAGGCAGGGGCAGAGGCAGAGGCATCAAGGAGGTGGGGAGAGGAGAATGAGAAAACACACCAGCTTTCCCCTGGTAAAATGAAAGCTATTGCTTACCCCAAATCCCACTCTCTTGGAAAAGGGCAGAATCCGGGGCTGCCCTGCGTGGGTCCCACCCCCGAGATGGCTGGGGTGCTTCGTCCCTCTTTCCTGACAGAGAGCGCTATCACAAATCAGGAACCAGATGGCTGCCTTTATATTTCTTTTTCTTCCTTCTTCTTTTTTTTTTTTTTTTACTGCAATACTAAAGCCACCATAAAAAAGCAAAGTTGAACAGACAGAGCTAATAATATAATCATTCAAAACACCTGCAAACAGTGCAGATGGGCAATTTCTGTCTGCAGAATCATCGGTGAAAGACCGCCTCCCCATATGGGCAGTTCCAGAAGCTCAGCGTTGGCCAGGCTCTGTCCCTTACCTTAAGAAAACCTGCACAGAGCATATGCACGCTTTTTATAGTCGAGTTGAAGAATTGGTGGCTGATTATTTATGTCCTTCTGGTATGTCTTATCGTCGGGCAAACTGCAAAGGGCCTGTCCACTCTGGCTCCGCAGGTGTGGCAGGGCCCGGGGGAGGTCTGGGACCTGGACGGCAGCAAGGGTTTTAGTGCGGGCAACGGCAGTGGCTATTGTCTGAGAAGGGATCCATCACCGTCACCATCACCTACCGGCTTCCTTGAAATAAACAATCCTCAAAAGCCAACAGCCCTGCTTTCTACTTCTCCCTGAAGGCACAGAATGTGAATTTGTAGAGAAAGAAAATGTTTACTATGCAAAGCCTCGTATTGTTCTCTCTCTGAGTGGGTTCCTCATGCCGTACCCCCAGTTTCCTGCAAGTGAATTCAATTCCCAGCAAAAAATGGAGTCATGGGGCATCTGGGAGGAAGGCTGGTCACCCCTGAGCTGCAAGTCAGTTTAGAAATCAACCACTGGTTTTTCTCCACCTGTTTTACAGAGAAGGAAACTGAGGTCCAGAGGAACAAAGCCATTTCCCCAAGGTCACAGTGGCAGGGCAGGTCCTTCCATGTGGAACAGGCATTGAGAACAGGGCTTCACTCACTGCTGCTCCCCACATGGACTTGGTTCCATGCCTCGCAGTATCAGGTTCCCGTGGGTGAGCACAGATGGGTGGTGGGTGGATGAGAACTAAAGGTAAAGCTTGCCTGCCAGCCAGAAAGAAGCAGGAACAGAACCTGTTTTCCTGCAAGCAAGCTGGGTAACCGGCTCTCCACACGTGGCAGAGTCCTGGGTGTCAGGCACTGTACTGGGCTCTGTGGGAGGAGACATGGAGGACACCAGGCCTCCGTTTTCAGAGAGCACAGAATTGGCGGGGAGGGATGCGTTTGAATAATATAAGACAGACCCAGTGCCCAAAGACAAGGTCACACAGCATTCATTGGCAGGCTTCCTGGAGGAGGCATCAGTGAGGTTCTTCCCAAATATATATGAGTCCACTCACTTCTCTTGTCACCTCCACTCTATGGTCCAAGATGGCCTTACCTTTCATCTCATCTATGGACTATTTCCATCGGCTCCTGTTCTCTCTTCTCTCCTCCCCCAATCCATTCGCGCTTTAGATCACAACCTTTTAGATCACAACATTTTATTTTTATTTTTTTATAATAAATCGTTTTTTTAAAGATTTATTTATTTATAGAAGAACCCGGGTACAGGCCAGATGTACAGGAGGGTGAGAGAACTCACCAGAGACAGAGCGGAGAACAGAACAGGCAGACTGACTGATATACGCTGCTGAGGAGAGCAGCAGATGGGACAGGAGAGGTCTGCAGCTCCATGTGGGATTCTCACTGGCTGGTATCGAACCCACGCTGCAGAGGCTGCAGACAGCTTCACAGTGCGACACTCAACCGCCTGCACCTCCACGGAGTCCCTAGATCACAGCCTTTTAGATCACAACCCACACTTTCAATCCTACCCCTTAAAATTACCAGCATCTTCTTGTTGCTCAAGCCAAATTAATATTTATGTCCTTGGTAGGGTGAATTATTTAGAATGCTTTGGGTAGCAATTGATAGAGTAACAGAATCAACTCAAAGTGACTTAAACAAGCGGAATGATGACCTTATCTAATAGTTCAGAAGTAAGGAGTGTTCAGGGCCTTTCCGGTGGCGCAGCAGTGTGAGCGCTGGGTTGCGAAGCTGCCCGCAGCCTCTGCAGCGCTGGTTCCATCCCCGGCTGCTCCCCGGCACCAGAGGAGGGTCCCACATGGCGCGCAGACCTCTCCTGCCGCCTGCTGCTCCCCTCAGCAGTGTACTTCGGTCCTTCTGCCTGCTCTGCTCCCCGCTCTGGCTCTGGTGAATTCTCTCACCCTCCCGTGCTTCTGACTGTACCCAGTGCTGTATAAATAAACAAATCTTTAAAAAAAAAAAGTAAGGAGCGTTCAGATTTGGCTAGTCTGGTGCTTCAACAACCTCCTCAAGGATTCATCTGCCCTGAACTCTCTTGGTATCCTCCATGATGGTCCCTCCTTCCAGGTACCTCCCCAGGGAAAAAGATGTCTGAGGAGCTCCAAGAATCACACCCACAAACAGTAACACCCAGTCTCAGAGGACAGAATGTGCTGCCCCACTCCTCTTTGTCCTTTTATAAAGTTTAGGAAACATTTCTGGAAGCCTTGGCACTCACCCCTGCCCTCCACTAACACTCCATCTGTTATAGGACAGGGAGAGGGTCAGCCCAAACCCTGCAAACCTGCCTATTCTACATGGGTTCTGCCATCCGCCGCATCAACACAAAACATATAAGACTTTAATGGGAAGGAACTTTAATAAAACTAGGAAACAATACAGGTAAGGCAAAGAGTCTAGTTTCTAAATGAAGCACCCAAAGTTACCCATCCCCTCGTGGGTAAAAGTCCATCCATATGGGATTGGCCCAGAACAAGGCCCCAAAGTCTACCACAAGTCTAAAACATCTTCCAGTGGGGACCCACAGAAAAGGGTCACAAACAACTGGACAAGCCCGGAAGGAAAAGAGCAAAATCAACATCAAGATAAAAGCTGCCATGGTCACCTCCCCACGGGTCTCACCCACATCTGTGTCACCCAGTCCACGACCAAAAGACAAGCGCAGTTTCTTTACGTGTTTCTAGGCTCCATGCGTCTCCTCCAGGTCTCCTGGCTCCATCCTGCTTCCTTCCTTCCTCAGTCTCTTCTGCAGCTTCTCCTCTTCCTGCTCAGCTCCACCCTTCCTTGGGTGGGGCAGGGAACCTCCCCCTTTCCTGGGGACCACCCTGTTGCAATCCCCCCTTTTAATTTTTATTCCACCATATCTATGGTGGCACAGATCTCATGGTGTAATCTTAGGAGACAGTCTTTTTTGAGGGTTACAATGTGTGTAAGAGAAGCAACAATTAGTCAGCAGCATTGTCCATGAATGTCCAGTATGACAGTTTCATTACTTAAAAATAGTCCATTATCCAAGCCAAAAGAAAAAAAAATTTGGAGAATTGGCTAAAACAAGATAGCAAATATATCAAAATCACAGGAAAAAAATGTTAAAATGGTTCAACTGATGTAAAACACAAATTTTCTCAACCTTGATCCCAAACTTTTAACAGCATAGCAAAAGTTTGCAAACTAAATCCTCTTTTAAACCATTTTTCCTATTTTTGCATAAAATCACAGGGCAGAAATAACTAACAGCAATTTTTAGCTGGCTTTGTTGAAATACCCCATATAGGATCAGAGCGAACTGGCGGCATCCGGTCGATGTAGGCTTCAGGTACAAAGTTAGTCTCATCAGACTCCACCTGGGCTTTCCTCTTCTCGAGGGTACCAGGGAATTTTCGTTGGCCGGGTTGTCCAGTCCTGCCAATGGAGGCAAGCTTCCTCACCTTCTTTGGAGGTCTCTGGAACCCTACAAACAAGGCAAACAGGTTCTCCTCTTCTTGGTTCAGCTCTTTTTCAACTTTCTGGAAGAACTCCACACAAAGCCACACAATCAAACTCACGTCCAATTTTCGTTAAAACAGACAAAATCCCTATGGAAGTTATGCAAAAACAGACTCTGAAATAAGTAGCAAAAATTACTACCACTATTTGTATGCTGTGTTGGTATCAAGGGGAGAGAAAATGTGACAAGTTAGCTTTGCTGGAAAAAAATTACAACCTTTCTGCAGATCCTGGTTAGTCAAAACAAAACAAAACAAAACAAAAATTTTGTGGATTCAGGACAGAATGCATAAAAAAAAAAGTTCCAGTATTATGTCAAAGAAACCTTAGTAAATGTCAGGTGTATTTCCAGGTCTATTTAGTCCTTTGTAGGAATTTTTTTTTACTCTCAACAGTTCCATCAATAGGAATCTGTTGAGACCTTTTCTCCCTATATTTCCAGAAACAATTTCTGTAGATGTGAAACAATTGAATTATACAATATTACAAGGTGACAATCACCATTGACAATTTACATACATACCAGATACTGAGAGGTTTTTTCATACACATTTTAGAAAACTACTGTTAACATTTTGTACATACCAAAGTTTTACCATTTTCCCAAGTGACAATGCTTCCCTTCCAGTTTTACTTCATTAGGTAAAAGCCAAATAGAACAAATTCATGTAATGTCTTCCCAGGAGGAAAGGGAGAAACTTCGTGGAGTGTCTCAGGAGCTCTACTGAGGTTCCACAAAATTTCCTTGCATCAGTCAAATGACAGGCTACCAAATTTGTACTTGAATTTAGATTTTTGGGAAGCTTTGCCATAAATATCAGAAAATTAACAGAAACAACAATATTCAATCTCTATGAAGGCACCGGCTTAGTTCAGTAGCACAATGTTGACAATCAAACCATAACTTTTAGTTTTTTTCTCATAACTGGAGACTCTTTTTTTTTTTTTCCCAATGTCTATGGGCACCATGTATACCAATTTGTCGATCACTGGAGGTCAAGACGGTTAGACACAAGGACATACAGACAGACAACATATAGATAAAGAGCTCTTTTTTTTTTTTTTTTAGTTATGCCATGTAGAATATGTTATGTAACTGCAGTTTTACTCCATAGGCTCAGAAAAAAAAATATCAAAGTCCAAAAAAAATGTGGAGTGTTGCTGGCAGAAAAAATTCCAGTTGTCATCCTGCAAACCTAAGACTTTGGAAATAGGAAGGAAAAGTTTTATTAATCACAAGAGTTACATGACCTTGTTTATCACCTTAGGGTTTTCAGTGTTGAAGACTTTTTATTAGAAGTCAATCCTGGGGTATTCTGTACAGCAACTGAAAGAATAAAAGTAACAGTTAACTTTCAAGCAAAAGGAGTCATCTCTTGTTAGCCACCAAGCAGGCACTCCTTGGGTTTCCTGGAATAGAACATGAAAAAGCAAAATCAAAATATCAGTAATTAACTTTCAATTAAAAGGAGTCATCTCCTTACTTCTGTTAGCCACTCTGGGACAAAAGCTGAAAGAGCAGATTAAACATCTAAGCACAGATTACACCTCCCCCACACTAGGGAGGGACAACAACAACACAGGTATGAAAACCTGGTACAGTTACATGATGCACCCTAAAGAGTGCTTTCCATAACAGACCTTCCTCAGTAGGAAGCAGAAACTTAGAATCTTGTCTTACACCAGCAATTGAACAAATTCAGGATTCAAAATGGCAAACATGCCCAAAACGAATTGTGTAGACAAAATTCACAGCAGCAAATCCTTTCAGACTCAGACAAAATCTTGTTAATTTTTCTGATCCAGACTTTGCAAAAATTCAAGTTATCTCCAAGAATCCATCAAGGCTACCAGCGATTACCAGTTACTGCTTAAGGCTACTCTTTCCTTAACACCCAGGCATACATTTGCTAATTTAAACACCACTGCTCCACAATTGGCTTGCACAATCCATCAGGCAGAGAGCAGGAAGTAGCCAAAGACAAAGCAACATACCACTGAAGAACCATTATTGCCTTTAGAAATGCTAATGAGACAGCAGAGATTACAAAAAGAAAGAAAAAAAAAAGTTCCAAGTGGCCTCAGACGCCATCTTTGATCTGGCCACATGGTCCAATGTACTGCCTAATCTTTTGAGTAAAACTGGCACAGAACAATTTCCACAAAATCAAATGTCTTAGCAAGTCACTACAAAACAAATTACATACAGACACACAGATCTTCACAAAGCCCAAGCCAGTTTTTCAACAGCAAATCGACATATGAAACAAACACACTGGAGAAACCAAAAATCACATTTGCGCTTATGGTAGCCAGTGCCATAGGGAAGCCCAATTTCCCCATGGGGCTGACTAACCACGGATGGCTCTGTCCTAAATCACGTTGGACGCCAAATCTGTTATAGGACAGGGAGAGGGGCAGCCCAAACCCTGCAAACCTGCCTATTCTACATGGGTTCTGCCATCCGCCGCATCAACACAAAACATATAAGACTTTAATGGGAAGGAACTTTAATAAAACTAGGAAACAATACAGGTAAGGCAAAGAGTCTAGTTTCTAAATGAAGCACCCAAAGTTACCCATCCCCTCGTGGGTAAAAGTCCATCCATATGGGATCGGCCCAGAACAAGGCCCCAAAGTCTACCACAAGTCTAAAACATCTTCCAGTGGGGACCCACAGAAAAGGGTCACAAACAACTGGACAAGCCCGGAAGGAAAAGAGCAAAATCAACATCAAGATAAAAGCTGCCATTGTCACCTCCCCACAGGTCTCACCCACATCTGTGTCACCCAGTCCACGACCAAAAGACAAGCGCAGTTTCTTTACGTGTTTCTAGGCTCCATGCGTCTCCTCCAGGTCTCCTGGCTCCATCCTGCTTCCTTCCTTCCTCAGTCTCTTCTGCAGCTTCTCCTCTTCCTGCTCAGCTCCACCCTTCCTTGGGTGGGGCAGGGAACCTCCCCCTTTCCTGGGGACCACCCTGTTGCACATCCACTTCTATTGCCCTGAGCTGTGTCACCCGATAACCCTAAAACCAAGTCAGACCAGGAAAATGGCATTGCCAGTGGCGACCCCAATGGAGATTCATCTTCCAGGATAGAGCGTGGACCCACATTTACCTGATTGTCTCCTACTTGAACACAATTAAGGTTTTTTTAACAAGAAGAGGGAGAATGTGAGACTCTTTGGGAATCAACTCCAACATCAGCCACCTGTGCCCCCAGAACCTGCCAGGTCTGACCCAACTGACCTCTGGTCTCCTGGCTCCACCTTCTCACTGTGCTTTATGGGCCTTCACCCCATAGCACCCCACATGCTGAGGGGCTGATGAGCCTGGCACTAGTAAGTGGAACCATTTCTCTGTCTTAGGGAGTGAGCAAAACTGGGGCTCTCAGTCCTTGAATGTCTGGTAGAGTTTTGAAAACCACTTAAGACCTGTGTATTTGCTAGTTTCATGTACATATATGCATGATATGTATACAGATATTCAATCATTGATTCATTTTCCTTCTCTTTTATTTAGCCAGTTGTCAAGGTATTTTTATTGAGGTATAATTTATATATTGAGAAATGTAAGATTCTTAAGTGTGTAATTTGATGAGTTTTGACAAATACCTACACCCACACAGCCCACATCCCCATGAAAATAAAGAATATTTCCCTCATTCTTGAAAGATCCTTCAGACACTTTCCAGCCAATCCCCCTGTAGGGTAAGGTAAAAGGATCAGGCTTTTCTGCCCTCCCGCCATCAGGACAGATGACGGAACCCTGTGGTCCTGATTGCATGCCTGATGGCGGGCACCTGGAGTAGGGTGTGGGCAGAGGTAGATGGGATTCACCTGGGCTAAGACAGCGCTTTTAAGGGTGGCATCACAGGGACACCAGCAGAAGCAGAGCAGAGAGAAGCAGAGAAACAGAGCAGAAGCAAAGAGAAGCAGAGAGACCACCAGAGAAAGCCGGAAAGCCCAGATAGAGTGAAGACTTGTTGGGGTTGGGAGGCCTGCCGGCCTCCCGGCCCCCCAGCACCCCTGCCTGCTGTGTACCACGTAAATCCCAATAAAAGCCTGCAAAGCCACCGAGGGCTCCAGGACTCTCTCCTCCTTTACCCTGCCTGCTCAGGTCATAGAAAACCTACCCTGTGTCTTCCTGCCCGTTACACCCCCTTCTCTCTCCCAGATAACCACTGCTATGATGTCTTTCCTCAAAAACTAGTATGGCCTATTTTAGACCATCATGCAAATAAAATCATATAGTATGTATTATTTTGTGCTGGTTTATTCCCTCCAAAATAATTTTTGTTGCAAAGTACCTGCAGTTTATTCTTTTTTTTTTTTTTTTCTGGGTAGCACTACATTGTTTGAGTATACAAAATTTGTTTCTTATTATTTCCCTAATGGTAGATATTTAAGTTGTTTCAGTTTGGGGCTATTACAAGTACTTCCACATCTGTGTACAAGTCTTTGGGTAAATATCTCAAAGAGGAACCACCTTATCTTATGATACTACATGATTCACAATGTGTGAGAAAGTGCCTGACAGGTTTTTAAGTCCTATTAACAATTTATGAGAGGATTTGTTTTACATCCTCACCAATACCTAGGATTTGGGGAAATTTGATTTTAGACATTCCTGTTTATGAAATGGTATTTCATTGTTGTATTGATTTGTATCTCATCAAAAATTACTAATATTGAACACATTTTCTTGTGATTATTGGCAAATATGTCTCCCTATGTAAAGTATACAGTCAAATCTTTTGCCTAGTTTTTTAATTAGGTTGTCTTCTTATTTAATAATAGTGATGTTATTTTACATTCTTTACATAAGGCCTTTGACTTATGTCTTATCAATCATCTATTAATCAAATAATCAATATCATAACTCTAATTCTCTATCTATAGATTGACAGCTAGAGATAAATATAAAGATTTTCTCCCATCTTGAATCAACTTTCTGAAGTCATTTTTAGAAAATGTTCCCCTTGTCGGAGTTTTCCTATTTAAAATAATAAAATTTTCATATATTCCCTCATTTTCATATTTCTGCAGTATCCATAGTTATAGATCCTTTTTCAGTCCTAAAATTTGTACCTGCATTTTTTTATTTTTTGCCTTCCTCAGATCTTCTAAAAAGGAGTCTGTTTTATTTTATTTTATTTTTGTTTGTATAACAACTGGGAGTAGGGGTGGGGTGAGAAGATTCACCAGAGACAGATTGGGGAGTAGGACAGGCAGATCTACTGAAATACACTGCTGAGGGAGCAGCGGGCAACAGGAGAGGTCAGCTGTGCCATATGGGTTAGTTCCCTGGCTGGGGATCAAACTCAGGCCATAGAGGTGACAGGGCTGAGAATTAACTCCTAGGCCACCAGGGAGACCCCAGCTGCCTATATTATAATATTTTCAAAAAGATAAGATTTGATTCTCTTTATTGTTTCTTTGTTTTCTATTTAATCATTTCTTTTATCATTATGTTTCTTCTTTCTATATTCTTTGACTTACTCTACTATTCATCTTTAAGATTTTTCATTAGAATAATTCACTTATAACTTTTCAGATTCCTTTCTCCAACACAACTTAAAAGTAGACATTTTGGTACAACCCTCTTGATATCTAGATTTTTCATTATTTCCATTTTTTCAATACTTTCAAATTTCCATTATTACATTTTGACCGACACGAACTAGCACTTTTTGGTTACTATTTCCCCTTGTCCTTGACCATGACATAGTTTTATCATTGTTTATTGCAGAGTTCACACTCTGTTCATTAACAACAACAAACTATCAATTGTGTTTAAAAACCCAATATCCTTAATTTTTTTGTTGTTTTTTGCAGTTATTGGGAGCTGTATTAAATAGTTTGTTGTGATTATGTAGCTATCAATTATGTGATTTTTTGGTTGATGGTTGCGAGTTCTCTAGCTCTTCAATAGGTAGGTAGATAGATAAAGAATAAAATGAATCAAATGGGTCTTAAAATCAGAAGAAGGTGCTATAGGCAGAAGAAACCACACCAAGAATGGTATAGACCTGTCATGTCTGCTTGCTCAGTGCTTCCTGCACACTCTCTTTCCCTTCGGCGAGTTCTCCTCTCTCATCTCATTCCATGTGGTTTCAGTGTGGCTAACCTCATCTCTTCCCCCCAGCACTGGACACAGACCTGAGACTTCAGCCCTGGTCAGAGGTTGGTTCAGGAAGGACCCGTGACCTGAGCCAGTGTGTTGTGATTTATTAGGGGATTTTGCTGAGATTACTGAGAAAGACATTCTTCCAGTTAGGGTGATGCCCTTGTAGCATGTATGCTACATTTACCTTGGGGCTGAATCCTGCCTGAGGATGAAGTTCACACAGAAGAAGCAGAACTGGGCCTTCCTGGTGGTGCAAGGGGTAAAGTGTCAGCACTATGAAGCTATCTGCAGCCACTGAAGCATGAGTTTGATCCCCAGCCAGAGAGGTAACTGACCCACAGGGTGCAGCAAACCTCTCCTGTCTCGCCCGCTGCGCCCCTCAGCAGTGTATTTCATCAGTCTGCCTGTTCTGTTCCCCGCTCTATCTCTGGTGAATCCTCTCACCCTCCCTGCACTCTGGGCTTCACCCTAATTCTTGTATGCATTAATACATAAATCTAAAAAAAAAAAAGAAAAAGAAAAGAAGCAGAACTGAAATTTCCAGTGGAACATTTAGTTCAAGCTTCTCTAAGGTTCTCTTTATAAATGAGGTCTTGGTGAACACCAAGAGTGGCTCCAGAGGAAATAACCCACATGGCAAATTCCTTTCTTTAGAGTCTAGACAGACCTGTGTTGCTGGTATCTCCGTTCCCATCCCAGCTGTGTGGACACAGACTTGGGCCACAGGAGTCAAAAACTTTCTTACTACTCCTAAACATGGCACCCACCCACATTTGCCAAAGACAAGCTGTGCCCTGAACTTATTTGTGTTTCCTATGTCAATTCCAGAGCTCCCTGACTCCAGGGAAACTGCAGAGGGCTTGCTGGGGGGAGCTAGAGAAGAAGCAGTTCCTGTCCCTGAAGCATCAAAGTGGATTGCAAAGTGTGCTCATCTGGACTATTGGGGCCACATAATACTATTTTTAAAGATTTATACAAGAACTGGGGTACAGGCCACAGGTGCAGGAGGGTTAGAGAATTCACCAGAAACAGAGCAGGGAGCAGAACAGGCAGACAAACAAAAACACTGCTGAGGGGATCAGCGGGCGAGACAGAAGAGGTCAGCGCTGCCATGTGGGATTCTCCCTGGCCGACCGGGAATCAAACACACACTGCAGAGGCTGCAGACAGTTTCACATCGCTGTGCTCAACCCGCTGCACCACCGGGGAGTGGGTCACATAATATTTTAAATTCATTAAAGAGTAGGCAGTTAAGGGGACTGAGAACAGAGTGCTGCAATAGCAGGTCCCCCTTGGGGGATGGCACATCCCTTTGGGGGGTCAATTCCCACACATGAACAGGGCTTTCTGCTGTAGCCCCCAGACTCTGCTGCTCTCCATACACAGGCACCCACGGGCTGCCACGAGATGGCTGAAGAAGACACTTCGCTTTCTTCCAAGGTCAAGTGGTACTTGAACATAAACACCCAGCTCCTTTGTCCCTCGGACAGGAAACAGAGGTGAGATTTACAGCGCCCTGGAGCCCCGGGTTGCCCTCTGTCATCTCTTACACATGGCACACTGCATGGGTTTCTTTCCCTTATCCCTTACGCTCTCTTCCCCCGCTGCTGCTCCTTCGGTCAACTCCCGAATAAGTGGCTTGTGCTGAACTCCTAACCGCATGACCTGCTTTGAGAACATCGACAGCAGGTAGTTCAGGCGCCCCCTCATGTTGCTCCACCTCGAGCCCCGTTAATGTCTGCTGCTTTAAGCAAAGGAAGAAAACAATTTAGAAAATCACCAGTTTCAAACTAATGGTGAAAGATGGAATACTTTCTTCTCAAAGAGCAATTAAAATGAGAAAAACAAAGGAAAAAAAGATTAAGACAAGGATGGAGTCTGTTGTCTCTTCTATACCACATAGAAGGTTCTAGCTGAGACACTTAGGTTTAAAGAAAAAACAAACAAACAAACAAAAAAAAACACAAGGCATCTAGCTGGGAAAGATAGAGACATACATTTGTGTGTCCATATCATAATGAGAATTACATAATAGTCCATGCTAGGAAGAGCACTCTAGATAAACTGCAGTCCCCAAAACCTTGTATACAGACACTTTTAAGGAATACACTGAAAGTAAGGAACTGTTAAAACGAATAAGTGAATTCGCCAAGGCAGGAGGTCTTGGTGAATATACAATATATCAATATACAAAAAACAGTTTTATTTGTACGCACTTGCAACAAACAATCTTAAAAAGAAATTAAGTATGAAATTCTTAAATTAAAAATTAAGAATAACATACTTAAAAATTAACAAAAAAATGCAAACCTGTACAGTGAAAAACCACAAACGTTGTTGAAAAAAATTAAAGATCAAAGTAAATGGAAAGATATTCCATGGTCACAGAAGGAACCCAATCTTGTGTTCAGATGTAATGTAATCCTTATCAAAATCCAGTGGCATTTTATAGAAATTGCAGAAATTTCTGTACCGAAATGATCCTAAGACTCATATGGAAATGCAATGTCCCAGAATAGTCAAAACAATCTTAGCACTCACACTGCTCAATTTTATAACTTATTTCAGAGCTGCAGTTTTCAAGATTGTGTGTTGACTTAAAGAATAGAATTGAGAGTTCAGTAAACAAATTCTTGCATTTAAGTGAAGGGTGACTTTTGACAAGGGAGTCAAAACCTTTGAGTGGAGGAAAAAAATAGCCCTTTCAACAAATGGTGCTGGGACAACTGGATACCCACATGGTGAAGTGTCAAGTTCAACTGCTACCTCACACTCTACACAAAAATCAGCATGATAAGGATAATACATTTAAGTATCAAAGCTATAACTATAAAATTTCTAGGAGAAATCATAGGAATAAATCCTTGTGATTTATGTAAAGAAATGGTCTCATGTCAATATAAAAAGAATAAGCGAAAAAGGAAAAAAAAGTGGATTAATTGTATTTCTTCAAAATTAAACACTTCTATGTGACAGATGATACAATCCAAAAAGACAACTCACAGTGTGAAAGAAAATATTTTAAAATCATATATCTCATGTGACTTATATTAATAATCCAGAAAGAACTCATACAAATTAAGTACATGTCCAACATCATTAGTTATTAAGGAAATATCAATACAAACCAAACTTAACAAGATATCAGTTCACATACAAAACAGTAGATATCTTAAAAAAGAAGACAATACCAAGTGTTGATAAGAATATGAAGAAACTGAATCTTCACACATTTCTGGTGAGATGTAAAATGGTGTAGCCAATTTGGAAAATACAAAATATCCAGAACAGGTAAACCTATAGGAACAAAGAGTAGGTTAGTAGTTGACAGGCTCTGGAGAAAGAGGTTAATAGGGAATGGCAATATTAGGTTTTTTCCTGGGGTTAGGAACACTAGGATGTGATAGATACATAATTCTGTAAATGTACTAAATACTGAATTTCATAATTTAAGAGAGCAGTTGAATGGTATGTGAAATATATCTCAAATCTCAATAAAGCTATTTTTTAAAAAGTCCTGCTTCCCAAAGGCAACATTTATTAGTATATTTAGTAAAATAGTTTTTAAATAGAAATATGCAAAAATGAGTCATGTTATGCATAATTGTAATGAGTTTTCTTTGTACCAGTATTAGATATCTGTTCTTAAATATTCTTCTATGATATTATTTTAGAGTTGTGTATAAATTTTGTATGTGTATTGTGTAGTTTGACTAAACCTTTTTGACCACATATTTATGTTATTTCTAACCCAATGTCATTACAGGCAACACTGTGCTGAGCATATATTTTGGCTAACTGGGTCAATGAATGTGTTTATTTTGATGACATGAAATACAGACTGTTGGATAACCATCGGGAATGCATCATTTCATTCTCTCAACAACAATTCAAAGAACTGCCTATTTCCCCCACATTGTTACTATAGCAGATAGCAACCATTGGAAAAATTTTGCCAATTTTATGTAGATTATTCTTTCTGATGATGAATAAATATCTACATATCTCAAGCTGAGACTGCTTCCTGTCTAAGAAGCAGGAGAATAGCAAAGCAGTGGATACATGATGAAAAGGAACTTATTAGACCCTATTTTTCAGTGATTTATTTGATTGACTTTCCCAGGCACTGATGGGTCCTGGTAAAAGCCTGCTCACTCAGGTTCACTGACCTGCCTCCCAACCTCATGCAATAGTTTTGAAGATCTAAGGACACATGAACTTTCCTGCACATGTGGTTTTGCCTCCCAGATTCATGAGTTTCTGGAGAATAAGGGTCATGAATCATTCTTTGATTCCTAAATCTGCCCAACCAATATTGCCATAGCAATTTACACCAAAAAATAATTCTTTATAAATGCAATATAGAATCCAGAATTGGATTCTGGAACAGAAAAAGGACATTTGTGGAAGAACTGTTGAAATTCAAATAAAGTTTACATTTAGTTAATAGTAATGCATTAACATTTTGACAAAAATACCATAGTTGTGTAAAATACATCATTAAGGAAAATGGGTAAAGGACACATGAGACTTCCTGTTGTAACTTTGCTAAATCTAAAATTATTCCAAATTTTTTGAAAAAATACTTTCCAAAGTGAAAAATGAAGTTAATAGATAAATGTCTTATGCATAAATTCCAGTCATTTATCCCTTTTCTTACTCACCTACCAAGTGGTATCAGCCAATTTCCAAATTTAGGAATTAAAGAGTTCACAGGAAAATTAGATACCCCAAAACACTGGTCCTCAACCTTTTTTCTGCCTCAACCTCCCAGAAGTATATAACACATTCCACTCATAACAGGAGCTCATTTGTACTTAGGTCATTTAAGAGCATAGTCATCTTGACTCTAATTCTGCTAAATAGCCTGCAGGTCAGGGAAGAGGGGGTTTCAGTCTATGTCTATTTTTGAAAATAATTTTAAATAAATAATAATTTTTAAAAATAATATTCTGAGATAACATTGATTTAAAACACTGTGTATCATTCAGGGGTACAGGATCATACCTCTTCAGAGGTATGTTGGCAAACCACACCCACCACAAGTCCACTGGGTTCCTTCTACACCCTGCTCTCTGCCCACCTCTGCTTCTCTGGTAGCCTCAATTCTACACTGAGGCTTCTTTTTTTTTTTTTAAAAAAAAAAAAAAAGATTTATTTATTCATGTATATAAGAGCAGGGGTGTAGGCCAGAGGTGCAGGGGTTGAGAGGATTCACCAGAGACCGAGTGGGGAACAGAGCAGGCAGATCTACTGACACTGCCGAGGGGAGCAGCGGGCGAGACAGGAGAGGTCTGCTGCGCCATGTGGGTAGCTCCCTGGCTGGGGATCAAACTCGTGCTGCAGTGGCTGCAGATAGCTTCATAGTGCTGAGACTTAACCCCTTATGCCCTAAGGAGGCCCTACATTGAGACTTCTAAGGTTTGTTATTAGTTTGGTTTTGTCTGATTCTTTGTTTAGAATTCCTGAGCTAGTTCCAACCTGTTCATTTTTTACATGGGACAGTGCAAGCTCAGAGAGGGAACAGCATGTCTTCCTTTTTTTACCCAATCACTATTTTTAAATGACCTTTGGATAGTGTTTACTGATCACATGTGAGCCAGTGTTTTTCTCCCCATACAGGTATTGGCACATTAGAGGCCAAAGGATTTCAAGGAGCTTTCACTGTGCTTTTGGTCTCTTTCCTCCTGGGCAGATCCATTTAGAAGGATGGGTCCTACCACCTCTTGTCTTTCTAATAGGGCCACTGAGCGATTCTGGGAGAGGTTATTTCTTAATTGGAGATTATAGCTTTTAACAATGTTTGCTAAAAGAAATAGAAGAGGGTTTTAGAGGCTCTGCAGTGGCTTCCTGCCATGCAGTTGTGTTCCTGTTAAGTATCCTCCTGCCCACTCAAAGTCTTCTGAATTTTTCTAAAGCAACAATAATTTGAATAATTATAAAACTGAAAATACTTTCTTTTTTTGTATGTTCTGTTTTCCTCCAAGCATGAGTTTTGCTTTCATCTGATACATAAAAGAGAAATAGTTCTCTCATGAGCTAAGACACATGGAACATCTAATTAACATTAAAATATTGTCTCTCATCATTAGCTTCATTTGCACAGAATGTGTCAGTTCTTGAAAAAGTAGTGCAGAGGCGAAGACCCAGTCTCTCTAAAAAAAAAAAAAAAAAAAGAAAAGAAAAAAGAAAGAAAGAAAAGAAAAGAAAAAAAGCAAATTAAAATAAAAAGGACAACATGCAACATGTTTCACTTTTAGGACAGTGGTGCCCTAAGTCCACTGCTCTAGGATGGCTCTCTTGCTTTAAGACCTGAGGTCTTCCTCACACCCGACCCCATCTTGAATAGCCCTGTGTATTTCCATTATCTCTGACTCTCTACAGGACGATCCATTAACCCCAGTATATCTAGAACTATGACAGGAATCAGCATAACTCAAGCCAGTGGCACAGAAACTAAGTAACTTATTTAGACAAAAACATTTCGGCTATCATGTTCACCTTCATGGAGTTCTCAGATCGATAGACCCCAGGAGATATCTGGGGTCACAAAAGATTAAATGAATATATCCTATCAGTCCTCACAAAATGGAGTTTGATGTCTTGGTGAATATTTGCCACTGAGGGCAGTCCAGAAGAACCTGAAGTGGATCAAATATGTAGGAAGATCTTCAAAATTTTTACTTCCTAGGGGCCAGGAGATGTTGCATTCTTCATGGCCATATGATTCCCATGGGTGCAGATCTGATGAGTAATTTCCAGGTCCTTTCCATTTGTCCCCCAATGTATGGTCCGTTTGATGCCCTGAAAAGTCAGTGATGCCCTCTTTGCATCAGCCTTAGTTGGTCCTCTAACTAAACACATTGGCGGACCCAACTGTGATATACTAAACAAAACCGCTGGACTCCTAGATTAATGAGAAATTGTAAATGGCTGTTGTTTTAAATAACTCAATTTTGAGCTAATGCTATAGAAAATGGTATCTAAGAGGATGTTGCTTTAACAAAAACTTGAAATATGTAGCATCAACTTGAACTGCTGAAGAGTAGGAATGGAAGAGTGTCAAGGAAACTATTAGCAAAAGCAGAAAAAGTGGTGGGAAAAAGATCATAGAAAGTCAAATAAAGTGACAACTTGTGCTATGAAATAGCCAAATACATATTGTTAAAAATGGAATTCGTATGGTAACATGGAAAACAAAAATGAGTTGTTAATATTGGAAAGCTCTTTACATTTGGTTGTATATATATCATGAAAGAAAGACTGGAGTTAAATGGGATATTTTAAAATTAGATTTAAACAGAATGTAAAGGTGTAAGAACTTTTTGGATTAAAACAATATATTTTTTCCTCTCCATACTCTCCAGAAAAAAAAATATCTCAAAATAAAATAAAAGAGTTTCTAGTTCTAGCAAAATGGAGTAAATACACCCTAAATACATTGTCTACTGACTATAAGCATAAAATCTGCACAAGCCATAATGTGTGTTTCCAAATCTTCAGAAATTTAGAAATGAACCAGAGCTTTATAACAACCCATAGCATGTCTATATAGGAGAAATGGCTGGATGTTAGAAAGAAAAGCAAAGGTTATGGTGTCTTACCTTACTCTAGTACTAGCCACAGCTTGGTGGTAACCTGGAAAGTAATATCCCAAAATTCTGGTACCAGAAGAAGCAAATGATAAAAAAAAAAAAAAAAAAAAAAAAAGGTCATCTGACCCGTCTAGTAGTTCCCTGTAAGATGCTACTTGAAAAAGTCTTGTCTTTTTCTTGACCAGGCTTGTAGCTCGTCAGTCTTAAAAAAATCTCTTCCCAAAGGGATTTTGTCAAAAAAACACTTAGAAGCAATTTCTTTAATATCAAGTTTGCCTGAGGACATGGACAAAAATTGAGGCAAACAATAGACTAACTTAAGAAGAAAAACATAAAAAGAAAAACTGAACAATAAGATATCCACAAGGGCTTTGAAAAGCTGCAACACATTCCTGTGAGTCCAGAGTGCAAGGACATGTAGAACCATGTACATACTCAGGAAAAGCCTGAGAATATTCTGCACTCTCATTTCTGGCATACTTTGGGACTCTGTACAAGCAGGGAGTGAAAACTAAGGCAGAATTGGCTGAGTGTTGAAGGCATGCTTCAAAACTTAAAATTCATGCAAAGCTCTTTATCTAAGAGGTGAAGAATTACTGTTTTGTAACATTTAGCTGTCCACTAAGCTAACTGAACAGAGGATTCAGTGGCCACAGACATTAAGAATGCAGACTTCACATAATTAGTTTTGAAAGGTCACTAAGCAAACAGCAACTACAAAAAATATGGGGAAAAAATATAGACAGAGCAAAGAAACTGATTTCCAGAGTTGTTGCATTGTATTTTGAATATCTATTTTCCACAAAAATTACAATACATGTAGAGAAGCAAGATAGTATAGCTTAGGGGCCTCCCTGGTGGCCTAGGGTTAAGGCTCAGTGCTATCACCACTGTGGCCTGAGTTGGATCCCTGGCCAGGGAGTGACCCACATGATGCAACAGACCTCTCTTTTCTCACCCACTGCTGCCCTTAACAGTGTGTTTCAGTAGATCCACCTGTTCTGCTTCCCACTCTGTCTCTGGTGAATCCTTTCATTCCCTGCACCTCTGGCCTACAGTCCAATTCTTCTACACAAAAAATAGAGTATAGCTTATACACATGAAAATAATCAATCAATAGAAACACCTTGAAACCTGACATTGGAGATACTAGCAGACTTTACATCAGCTATTTGAAATGTTTGATTAACTAAAGGAAACCAAGTATAAAGAATGAAAATATGAGATATCTCCACAAACAGAGTATCAATTAAAAAATGTATAAGATAGTTGTTTCAATATTCAATAGAACTGCTGGAGTTAAAAAGTACAGTAACTGAATAAGAAAATTTTACAGCAGGGATAGATCCATTAAGATTATTCAGTCTAAGGAATAGAAAGAAAGAAATAATGAAGAAAAATTAATAGAACATCAGAGAATTGTGGTACAATATCAAAAACCATCCTAGGCATACAAGAAGTTCAGAATTGTGGGAGCGGGGGAGAGAGAAAGATGAATAATGCATATTTGAAGAAATCATGACCAAAAAAGCTTTCCAAATTTGATTTATAACATTAATCCACACATCTAAGAATCTCAACTAATTCAAGTAAGCCAAAATAAGATATACACATCATAATCAACCTGTTGAAGGTCAAAAACAAAGAAAATCTTGAGAGCAGCATAGAAAAGCACCTCATTGTCTATAGGGAATTCTCAATAAGTTAAACAGCTCATTTCTTATGATAAAACTGTGAGGACCACAAAGCACTGGGATGGTGTATTCAAAGTGATGAAAGAAAAATCTGTCAACCAAGAATCCTACATACAAACAAAATACAACACATCCAACAATGTATCCTTCAAAACTGAAAGAGAAATTAAGAAATTCCCAGATAAACAGAAAGAGTGTTCAATGCCAGGAAAATTGCCTGACAAGAAATATTAAAGGGAGCCCTTGAGGCTGAAATGAAAGGACTCTAGACAGTAAATTGGATATAGAAAAAATAAGTACAGCATGTGTACATAAGTACTTAAAACTCAATACAAAAATACTTAATACATACTTAATGATCTACAAAAACAATTAAAAACACTGATAAAGGTAACTACGTAGAAAAATACAAAATGTATTATCATTGTTTGCAGGTCCTTTTCTCCCTATCTAATGGAAATGACATAAATCAATTATAAACTTATGTTAATATGCCCACAATGTGTAAAGATGTAATTTGTGACCAAAAATATATATATAAATATATATATAAGTCCATTCTTCTCCTCCTATATATATAGGAGTTAATGAAGTTAACTTGAAGTAATGAAGTTAAGTTGATTTGAACTTGAAAGCAGATATTTGTTAAGATGTTAATAGCAATCCTCAATGAAGTGACAAGGACATTGAATTATACCCAAGAAAATACACATTTAACACAATATAAGACTGTGATGGTAGAATTATGGAACAAAAAAGACACAACATATACAAAACAGACACCAAAATAACAGAATTAAATTGTATTGTACTTGTAATTACATTAGACATAAAGGTTTAAATGTTTCCATTGAAAGGCAGAGATTGGCAGAATGAATTTAAAAAAATGATCAATGTACATACTGTCTCTAAGAGGCTTAATTTAGATTCAAAGACACAGTTTGTATCCAAGGAATGTAAAAAGATATTCCATAAAAATGGTCATCAAAATAGAGTCAGAATGGCAAAGATCAGAACGGATCAGAAAAATATGCTTTAAATTAAAATTATTCCAGAGATAGAAAGGTACCTTTTGTAATGATAAAAGGTAAATGTATCAAGAATAAATAGCAATTATAAATATATACATACAAAATAACAGAACTTCAAATAAATAATATATGACATATAATGGTAATTATATATTTCTCTCAAGTAGAGTTTAATCCAGGGAGGCCAACTTGGAGTCAATATTTAAAAAACAATTAATGCAATCCACCATTTAACATGCTAAAGCATAAAAAATACATGATAATTCCAACTGATAAAAAATATTTTCATAAAATGCAATGCCCATTTGTGAAAGAAGTTCTTAGCCAACAAGGAATAATGGCAACTTCCTCAAATTAATAAATTGTCTCTATTAAAAATAACTAATATTATATTTCTCAGTGAAAAATTGAATGTCTTCCCCTGAGCTCCCAAGATTGGGAGTGAGGTAAAGATGCTAACTCTCACCATTTTCACTCAACAAAATATTGGGAAATCTAGACAGAGCAATAATACAAGATATGGAAATAATAACTATATGGATTGCAAAGGCAGAAATAAAGCTACACCTACTTGATGACATTATTATTTAAATGGAAAATAACAAAAAGTCTTGGACAAGTTAGTCACTCTAAAACTTTGCCGGTATTATTAAGTGCACACTATTAAGGCTTTGAGGTCTTTTTTTTTTTAATTAAATGTTAGCTATCTAAATTAACTTAGAAATTATTACTGGACTCAGCAAGTTCACAGAATACAGAATAAACATACACAACCAATCATATTTTTGGACAGTGGAAATAAAGGTAAAATCATTAATGATCACTCAAAAAAAGAAATACTTAGGCATAAATTTAATAGTATATGTATGTCCAAAACTACAAAATGCTAATAAAGAAATCAAAGGAAATTAAATTAATGGAGAGGTAGTCTGTTTGTGGATTAGATGACTCAAGATAGA
Organism: Talpa occidentalis; assembly: GCF_014898055.3. Taxonomy (NCBI): domain Eukaryota; kingdom Metazoa; phylum Chordata; class Mammalia; order Eulipotyphla; family Talpidae; genus Talpa; species Talpa occidentalis. The sequence continues at coordinate 26,357,387 of NW_023601754.1, read as the reverse complement.
AAAGATATCAATTCTCCCCAAACAAATGTGTAGGTTGCCAAGATCCCTGCCACATTTTTTTCTTGAAGTGTGCAAGAATATTGTAATATAAATATGGAAAAGCAAAAGAACTAGAGTAGTCAAAATATTGTGAAAATGAAGAATAAAGTAGAAGGAATTGCTGTGCCCTCTTTTTAGATTTCTGTGGCTAAAATCATTAAGATCATCACAGAAGGTATTGATAGACAGATCAGTGGAACAGAATGGAGAACTCAGAAATATCCACTCAAAAATTTAGTCAACTGATTTGACAAAGGGACAAAAGTTATTAAATGCACAAAGGCTAGTACTTTCTTTTTTTTTAAGATTTATTTATTTACGCATACAAGAACTAGGGTACAAGCCAGAGGTGCAGGGGGTGAGAGGATTCGCCAGAGACAGGTGGGGAACAGAACAGGCAGATCTACTGAAATACACTGCTGAGGGGAGCAGTGGGCAAGACAGGAGAGGTCTGCTGTGCCATGTGGGTAGCTCCCTGGGTGGGGATCGAATTCATGCTGCACAGGCTGCAGATAGCTTCATAGTGCTGCCCTTAACCCCTTGCACCACCAGGGAGGCCCCAAGGCTAGAACTTTCAACATATAGTGCTGGACCATTTTGATATCCACATACATGTGCAAAAGAATTTTGACCTATATACACAAAAGGATCCTATACAGATACCGATTTAAAATCAATTACAGATTTTAACATAAAATTATAAATCATTTAAAACAAAACTGAACAATATTCCTGGCTAAGGATTTGGTGAAGAGTTCTTAGACATGTCACCTAAATACTGATCCACCAAAGAAATAACATCAATAAATTGGCCTTCATTAACACCTAAAATTTTACTTTATAATGTTCACTTTGTGAAAGCTCCTGTGAAGAGGATGGGAGGGATAAATAGAGGGTAATATCTGTAAACCACATATCTGAGAAAGGATTCATTGTTTTATATATATATATATATATATATATATATATATATATATGAGGGGAATGAGGTAAAGATGCTAACTCTCACAATATTTATATTACAATATTCTTGCACACCTCAAGAAAAAAAAACATGGAAGGGATCTTGGCAACCTACACATCTGTTTGGGAAGCTTAAGAACACAGAAGCCTCATCCCAAACAAGAAATATTTCCAAAGAGTGAGGCCTATTTAAGAAGTTATTTTACGTGTGAATTTCAAAGTAAAGAATAGATATATGAAAAAGAGATTTTAATTGGCAAATGATGCTAGTGTATAATAAAGGACTGAGATTTTTCAAATTATAAAGGGACTCTTAGACCCCCAACCTCTTTAGTTCAAGAAACAAGTTGGAGAAAGGAATCATTGCCAATATGGGCTGTTCATTTAGAAATAATCAAAGAGGATTAGGAAGGATGGAAAAAGAAGGCTGAGGCTAACGGTGGCGCTGTGACCATGAAGACCAGTGGTTGGAACAGCTTCCCAGGGAGTAGAACCACGGTCTGATCTGGCAACACTGCCCACCATCTACCCTGTGGGGTTTTAGAGTTTCTATAGACTGGCGACCTTGACAAGCAAACTGTTCTTCCTGCTTTTGAGTGAGAGTTTTTATTGTGACTTTAGTATCCATTTTATTTTTTTTTATTTTTCTAAGATTTATTTTTATATATTTATGCATATAAGAACCGGGGTGTAGGCCAGAGATGCAGGGGGTAAGAGGATTCATCAGAGACAAAGTGGGGAGCAGAACAGGTGAATCTACTGAAATACACTGCTGAGGGGAGCAGTGGGCCAGACAGGAGAGGTCTGCTGTGCCATATGGGTCAGCTCCCTGGCTGCGGATTGAACTCATGCCATAGTGGCTGCTGATAGCTTCATAGTGCTGAGAGTTTAACACCGGCACCACCAGTAGTGTCCATTATAATATTGTATATAAGATGCATGAGCACTGACAACTTTTCTTTTATTCATGGGTCTCAAGATCAGGAGGATCTGGAGCTGGTGCTAATGTAGATCACGAATCTCAGAGTAGCAATATGATGTCATAAGACTTGAGGGAGTAGGAGTCTCAAGAGAGGCGTAATATAGTTTGTATGAGAAAATGATGTGAATAATTACAAAGATTTGATTGTGGTAAGTTGATTGCAAAAATGGTCCAAATTCATTACCTCCCTATATCCATGGTCTTTGCAAGGTGTCTTTGCAAGGTGAATTTGCAGCTCCCTCAGTAAAGAAGTAGTCTTGTCCCTCCATTCTGGGCTGCTTGTCTGACTTACTTTGGTCAAGAGAATATTGAATAAGTTAATATTGTACCTCTTCTGGTCTAGATGCAAAAAGCTAGGTTCTCCAGCCCCTTTTGTAACTTGATAATATTGAAAAAGCCTCAGATTTCCTGCTGGAGGATGAGAGACCACATGGAACAGAGAAAAGTTGCATCAGCTGGGGTGACAAAGATCCGCTAATCCATCCAATCCACCAGATGAACACAGAAATGTGCATTACACTGACTGTGACTTCCTGGTCTCGGTTCAGCTCAGCAGCAACTCCCTGTTGACCTATAGAGTGAAAAGAAAGAAACAAAATTAGGTTGATATTTTCAGCCATTAATGGTCTTTAAATAGATGGTTTGTTATGCAGAAATAACTGACACAGAAAACTATTGTTCATTATATTATTTAATAAATTCCAAAACTCAGGACTTGCAAATGCATTTCTCCTCCTGCACCATTGTGAAATTACTCTGAGACATCTGTTTCCCCCTTTCTGGGGGATCCTCAGAAGTTTAGGACCAACATTTGAGCTCAAATACCTTTAGGTCCCCCAGGCGGAGGTGTTCCAAGCAATTCACCTTCTTTTCAAATCTCCTATACTTTCTAATGCTTTTTTGATGTGTGTGTGTGTGTGGGGGGGGTGTGTTTGGAGTGGGGAGGTTTATTGTGTCTGTGTTGAGTTAGCCAGGCCTAAAATTCATCTTTAACAAACAGTAGTAGTGGTTATCCTAGGTTCATACTATTTAGGGGGATAGCACTGTCACTAAAAAACAAACAAATGGGATTCACCCTACCACCCAGACACAGAAAGATTCAGGAATAAAACATGAAAGCAATCTCTAGTCTTCGGGGAAATACAGCACAGTGGAGCAGTTAAGTGCAACTGTTATAGGACAGGGAGAGGGGCAGCCCAAGCCCCGCAAACCTGCCCATTCTAAATGGGTTCTGCCATCCGCCGCATCAACACAAAACATATGAGACTTTAATGGGAAGGATCTTTAATAAAACTAGGAAACAATACAGGTAAGGCAAAGAGTCCAGTTTCTAAATGAAGCACCCAAAGTTACCCGTCCCCTCGTGGGTAAAAGTCTATCCAAATGGGATTGGCCCAGAGCAAGGCCCCAAAGCCTGCCACAAGTCTAAAGCATCTTCCAGTGGGGACCCACAGAAAAGAGTCAGAAACAACCAAACAAGCCCGGAAGGAAAAGAGCAAAATCAACATCAAGATAAAAGCTGCCATGGTCACCTCTCCACGGGTCTCACCCACATCTGTGTCACCCAGTCCACGACCAAAAGACAAGCACAGTTTCTTCACGTGTCTCTAGGCTCCATGCGCCTCCTCCAGGTCTCCTGGCTCCATCCTGCTTCCTTCCTCAGTCTCTTCTGAAGCTTCTCCTCTTCCTGCTCAGCTCCACCCTCCCTTGGGTGGGGCAGGGAACCTCCCCCTTTCCTGGGGACCACCCTGTTACACAACAAGTTGCAAAACTGCCATGCATTTGCCAGCACCAAGCTCCAGGACCCCCGGCTGAGGACAGGGTGAGGAAATCAACAGGGCACATGGGCAGTGTATGTCTCTGCCACTCTATCCTTTCTTATCTTTCCCTGCTCACACCCACAACAAAACAAAAGGAACTCACATGAGCCAACAGTTCTAGGCACAAGTACTCAGACAGATCAGCTCTGCCTCCAGGGGGTTACTATGGTGAATAAAGCAAAGTCTTTGCCCTTAAAGCCTGAACGATCCCTAGACTATGAAGGTCAGGGCAAGTGTGTGTGTCACCTGAGGCTGCAGAGAAAGGTCCTCAATACCATGCACTTAGGAACACACATAAAGTGAGCGCAAGGCAGAGAAGCAACAGCCAGGACTGAACAAGCAAAGGGCTGGCTTGGTCTAGGATCCTCGCCATCCAACCCTGATTCCCTTCCCACCACAGGAGTGTCCATTCAAATGGTCACAAAGATCTTATATGATGATGATGATGACAATATCCATTGTCATCAACAATGACGACACAACAATGATGCTGATTTATTGGATCAGAGTGTCACTGAGAGCATGCATGTGTCTGTTTGGTGCTGCTTAGCAATTCTCAATTGCTCCCGAACTAACATAACTGACAACTCTCCCTTGGGTAAAGGGCTCATTATTCATTTTGCCTGAAGAGGAGAAAGCTAGAGGTTGAGTGCACCCTCAGGCCTTTGATGTCCTGGGCCCTGCACTGAGGGTTCTAGGGAGCAGCACTGGGTCTCCATGTCTACGATCTTTAACTCATTTAATCACAATGAAATAGAGGCCAGACGCATACCACAAAAATGGCAAAAATGGCCCAAGGTGGTTCCCACCTTGCCCTGGTGACTGCTGGGAAACATCCTTGCTTTCTATTTTGGAACAGGATTCTCAGTCTGAAGAATTGATTTGTGTAATTAGGCAAGTGATTTTGTAGGAAGATTTTGCATGAATTTGCAATATAATTTTCTTTTTCTGTAACTGTTAATTGAAATCATTTATCAGGTTTTTAAGCTGAAAAAAGTTAACTTTGAAAAAAAAAGGTGTGAACTGCTCATTTTTTATGCAATCTCGACATTGTCTTTGATGCACTCATTAATTCCTTATTTACAATCAGGGCTGCTGGCTTTCTCAGTTTGGATATGAAATGGCCTTAACCCTTCCAGGGAGGGGGCCTTCAATCCTAACAACTTGTAATCCCTGTTTTTTTCTCTCCTCAAGTCATCACCCCAGGGAAATCTGGGGCTAAAAATTACCATTAATATGATCACATAGGAATCTTGATCCATAAATGCAAATGTTTAATAGTTATAATTTTATTTTTATCACTCAAAAGACATCTCTTCTGTGCAATCATTTTACCAGGGTTGTGCAGCTTCAATTTTCGTCAAGTGGGCCATCCTCCACCCTCACCTGGCTGCTTCCAGGTTGTAAGACGCAGGCGCCCAGTGCTCTGACCTCAGTGTACCCCTCTACACTGACATTCCCTGGATGCCTATCCCTATGCCTATTTGGGGTCACTGGACCTTTCCACTGGCTAGGAGATACCCCAAATATCCAGCCATGACACCCCTCACCCACTAGCTTCCCTGCTCCTTGAGCACACGGGGGTTGATTGAGGGGCTTCTTCCCCTGCACAGGCTGTCCAAGCCCGGACATCTACACTGAACTCCGGACCTCCCCGGGACCACACAGGGGGCTGCAGCCACCGCTGCTTTGGGGGTACCTGCAAGGTATTCCGTGGGCCTTTCCCACTCTCCGGAGCTGAGCCGAGGGTGCAGACCACAGATACCCCTGCTTCTCTGCCTTCACTCCAGCCTGGAATCCTTTTGAAGACTTGACAGGAGACTCTTGGGGATGATTTTTCTTTCAAAGTATTGTCCTTACCTGGGATTCTGCAATCTCCAATGGCTTGGGCTGCTAACGAAGGAAGGAAGAGATGACTTCTTCCTTCTCTTTTTGGGGTTCTCCTCCCTTTTCTAGAGCCAGGAAAGCAAAAAGCCTTGTTCCCTAGATGAGGGGCAGACAGAAATTATGGTTGGTGGGGAGAATCAGGCGTTTTTCAATCCCTCCGTAACAACCCAGGCATCACCCTGTCAGGGAAAAGCCCCTCTGCAGTCAGCCAGTCCCATCGTGTGAGAGCTGAACTATCCAGGACTTGGGGCAGCCCCACTCTCAGGCCCTGCCCGCCCACGTCCAACTATCTGCATTCTGTGACTGTAGGATTTGTTGGGCACGCTTCTTCCCGGCAGCCTGCACCAGCAGTGGGGAATACTCAAGAGTACAAGAGGAAGTTGTGATGGTTAGTTAGTTCTTGTGATGTGCTCACAGCAGGCCTGGAATTGATCCTCCTTGAACTTTCCCTGATGAACACCAGACACCCCAGGACCATGGTGGGGGTTGGGGGGAGGGTTGGGGGACCGGGAGGGAGGGAGGTCCATCATTATTTTCTATGGCTTGGTAGTTTTTCACTTCATGGATTTAACAGACTTTTATTCCATTGAAGAATGTTTATTTTGTTTCCAAATGTTTACTATTATAAATAACATCAGGTTAGAGAAAAGAAAAATAATATAAATAAGATTTGGGATCTACAAAAAAGAATAGGAAGAATGTTAGAGGAAGAATGAATGTAGATTAAATTAAAAATATATTATTCATCTCCAATCTAATAGATAAGTAGCTGTTCATATAATAATAGCAACAACGTACTGAGTGATTAACATATCATTATAGTGAATGATGGCAAAATTGTAAGGGACAGAGAGCTGGGGATACTCTGTCATATGGCGTCTGCACCTATGGTGAATCTGTGTCATGTTATTGAAAGTAGATCAAGGTTAATTCTAAGTGTTTATGGCAAAATCTATTGTGCTACTAAAAATGTTTTTAAAAATGTTTAATCGAGGGCCTCCCCGGTGGCGCAGCAGTTGAGCGCTGGGTTGCGAAGCTGCCCGCAGTCTCTTCAGCGCCGGTTCGATCCCCGGCTGCTCCCCGGCCACCGGAGGAGGGTCCCACATGGCGCGCAGACCTCTCCTGCCGCCCGCTGCTCCCCTCAGCAGTGTACTTGGGTCCTTCTGCCTGCTCTGCTCCCCGCTCTGGCTCTGGTGAATTCTCTCACCCTCCTGCGCTTCTGACTGTAACCAGTGCTTGTATAAATAAATAAATAAACAAAAAAACAAGAGTTCTCCTTTAAAAAATAATGTAAAATCTTCAATTGAAACCAGAGAAAGGTAAGAAAAGAATGAGAAAAATACAAAAGAAAGATAAAGGAACATGGATTAAAAAGTTACAACGATGGTGTCTGTTTTTCCAACAAGTCCATAAAATACCAGTTAAAAGAAAATGCCAGAGTGGATAAAAAATCAAAACCCAACTATACACTGTCTATGAGAAAGTCACTTTTTAAAAAAAGATTTATTTATTTATGCATACAAGAACTGGGGTACAGACCAGAGATGCAGGGGTGGGGGGTGAGAGGATTCACCAGAGACAGAGCGGGAACAGAACAGGCAGACTGACTGAAATACACTGTGAGGGGAGCAGCGGGCAAGACAAGAGAGGTCTGCTGCATGGGGTGGCTTGCTCCCTGGCCGGGGACCAAACTCATGCTGCAGAGGCTGCGGACAGCTTCATAGGTTGTGTCTTAACCCCTTGCACCACCGGGGAGCCCCGAGAAAGCCACTTTCAAAATAAAGACTCACAAATCAAAAAAGAAGGTGAAGGAATGGAGAAAGGAATACCATATTAACACTAACTAAAATCAAAACACTATAATAATTTCAGACTTTTGGAGTGAGAAAAATTACCAAAAATAAAGAGACCCACTTACTACACAATGATAACGAGATAGAGTCCCCAAGAAGACATAATAATACTTAATGTATATAAACCTAACAGAGGGTCAAAATACATGAGGCAAATTCCACTGTTACAGTAGCAGATTATAATACTCCTCAATTCGTAACTGACAGATCCATCAGGCAAAAACTCAGTAAGAATATAGGCAAACTGAACAGGACCAACATCAACTGGGTCTAATTGACATTTATAGAATGCTTCATTCAACACTAGCAAAATGCACAGTTTTCTCATGTTCCTGTGGGATGTTTACCAAAGACTTACTACATTTGGAAACCTATACTAAACCATAACAAACTCAAAATATTAGGAATCATATAATTTGTGTCCTCAGATCACAATGAAATTAAGCTTGCAATCAATAACAGTAAAGCCTGAACATCTGGAAATCAAACAGTACATTTCCAAGTAACATGTGGGCTAAAGAAATGTTAAGACAGATTAAAAAGACATTTTGAACTTACTGAAAATAAAAATACAACTGATTGACACTTGTGGAATGCAGTAAAAGCAGTGTTTAGAGGAAAATTTATAGCATTGTATGCATATCTTGGTAAAGAAGAAATATTTAAAATTCATAATCTAAGTGTCTGTCTTAGGAAATTAGAAAAAGAAGAGAAAATTAAATCCAAGGTAGGTATAATAAAATAAGTAATAAAAATTAGAGAATAAATGAATTTAAAACAAAAATCAATAGAGAAAATCAACAGTGTGTCCTTTGAGAAGATCAATAAATTGATTAATCTATATCTAAGTCAAACGAAAAAAGAGAGAAGACACAAATTGCTTTTTTTGTTTATATTTTAACAATCATTGCCAAATTTCTCTATTAAAGTTGGTGACTATAAGAGATTTAATTTTCTGTAAACTTGTTAACTTTGAGAACTGGGTATTTATGACTTTGTAAATTTATAATTAAAATACGGATAGATTAATACTTAAATCACATTTATTTCACCAAATAAATGTAAAATACTTTTTGTGGTTGTAGTAGTTTTTGGCTATACATATTTTTTCATTTCTGAATACCTGTTTCTTTTTTTGTTCTTGTGTTTTTTTTTTATTTTTTACATCATTGTTCATTTTTAAACAAAATTTGCTTCTGCCCACCCCCTCAGGTGTAGTCCCCAAAGAGTTTCCTTCCCCAAGGCACCCGTGCACCATCACCTCAGTCCCCTGTGCTCCTCCCTCCCTCCCTTTGATCCCTCTCCCTCCTTCTCCCCTGCAGGATGTCGCTGATTAATAATTGTCCATTTTTGCTTTGTTGTGTTTTGTACAATTAATATTTTTTTACACTGATGTTTATTGGGATCCCCTATATTCCTGCTATAAGTGAAACCACCTGACATTTTTCTTTTTCCCTCTGGCTTATTTCACTGAGCATAATTCCTTCTAGTTCCATCCACATTGCTGAGAATGGCATGAGTTTATCTTTTTGATTGCTGAATAGTATTCCATTGTGTATATATACCACATCTTCTTGATCCAGTCATCTATTTTTGGACATTTGTGTTGTTTCCAGGTTTTACCTATTGTAAATAGTGCTGCAATAAACTTAATAACCTGTTTCTTAAGCATTACTTTAGTATGATGCTTAAATTTGCCACTTATTGTTCTAATCATGATACATGACATGCTTATAATTAGGTAATATTATATCCATTTTATAGATATGGAAATTGGAGAACAAAAGATTAAATTATCTAATATCATGAGGAATTTAGAATTTATGTCTGCCATACTGGAAGATTCTATATGCTCAAATATCATGTTAGTCTAATTTTCATGGGGTGTTAAGGGTTAGAATGTACACACATACACACATACATACACACACATGCAATTTTCTAAGCAAGACATCAAAGATAAATATTATAAAGGAATTTCTGTGTAAATTTAGTACATTAAATATTGTTCCAATTATATTATCAAAATTTGTTATGATCAAAACAGAAATAGCAAACTGGGTAAAATAATATATTGATATATTATAGAATAAACCTTTTTGTTTAAAGATTTATTTATTTATGCATACAAGAGCTGGGGTGTAGGTCAGAGGTGTGAGAGGATTCACCAGAGACAGAACAGGTCTGGGGAGCAGAACAGGTAGATCTACTGAAATACACTGCTGAGGGGAGCAGCAGATAAGACAGGAGAGGTCTCCTGAGCCCTGTGGGTCAGCTCCCTGGCTGGGGATCAAACTCATGCCATAGCCTGGTAATAGCTTCACAGTGTTGAGACTCAACCCCTTACACCACCAGGGAGTCCCAGAATAAACCTTCTTGTCAACCTCTACCTTCACCCATCTGCCAATGACATATGTACTCACATTGTTTCCAGTACCCATTTTCTCATTATTTACACTTAAATATTTTATCTACACTTTGATTATTGGTATAAATAATTGATAAAGTTTCTTTTTGAAAATGGTTGTTCACTTCCCCAAATGAATGAGTCATCCATCCCTTATGCATAGATTTAAATACCTTATTATATAAACTTCAGCATGCTTCTGAATTTTCTCTTTTATTTCACTGATTTTTCACAGAAACCCAAACCATATCGACTTTACTACTGTAGTTTTATAATACAGAGCAAGACTTCCTGAATTACTGTAATACAAAGTTTTTTTTAATATTCTACTTATTATTTCTGCCATATACTTCTAAATCATTAAGTTGAATTCCAAGATATCCTATAAATTGTTCTAATTACATTCATATTAGCATTAATCATTGCTCAGTTGACTTAGCATTTAGTCTATTAACTGCAATTTAATTTTAATTTGGATTTTTTTTCTCTATATTTGTATAGGTCCCGTGTTTCAAAAATTATTTTGCAGCATACAGAAAAATGTTTTGATCACTTTTGAGATTTAATATTTGGATTTTTCATTGTCATTTTTGTACAAATATGATATAAATATATAGGGCCCCCCTCGTGTTCTAGGGGTTAAGTCTTAGAGCTATCACCACTATGGTATGAGTTCAATCCCTCTCCAGGGAGCTGTCCCACCTAGGACACAGCAGACCTCTCCTGTCTCCTGCTCCCCTCAGCAGTGTATTTCAGTAAACCTGCCTGTTCTTCTCCCCAGTCTATCTCTGTTGAATCCTCTTACCAACCGTACCTGTTCCCTACAACCTAGATCTTCTACAAATAAATAAATAAATCTTAAAAATATATATATAATTAAAATTTGAATTTTATGTGATTACTAGTTACTAAGAAAGTATAATTTAATGTCTAATTGTTACTGTTTTTTAAAAAAATTGTCCTTAGTCATTACTTTAATTATACCTTTATTAGGTGTGGACACAGTTCTGATTTTATTTTGAAATTTATTGGTGTGTTTCATTGGCTGTTATAAGACTGACTTTTAGCAAGCATTTTATGTCTGCTAAGAAATTTTTAAAAGGTAAAATGCTATATTATTCAACTTTTCTCCTTTGCTTTCTATTTGACCTGTCAAATACATAATCATGTTAAAGGATGTCATTGTAATTGTGTTTTTTTTCCATTTCATTTTCCATTTCTTTTTTTTTAAAAAAACTGTTTTATATATATATTTTAAAGATTTATTTATTAATACAAGCACTGAGTACAGTCAGAAGTGTAGGAGGGTGAGAGAACTCACCAGAGCCAGAGCGGGGAGCAGAACAGGCAGAAGGACCGAATTGCACTGTTGAGGGGAACAGCGGGCAGCAGGAGAGGTAGGCGCACCATGTGGGACCCCCTCCCAGGGGCCGGGGATTGAACCACACTGAGGAGGCTGTGGGCAGCCTTGCAACCCAGCGGGGAGGCCCTCATTTTACATTTCTAAAGACATTATCACTTGGATAAGTCTCTTTCACTTGCTGGCACTTATGTCTGTTGGCCCCTGTTTTGGGTGATGGTGTGAGTTTCTTTCCATTTGTCTTTATTCATACTTGGACGTAATCATGCACGTATGTGTGTGCCTGTGTGTGTAATAGAGGAGTGGAACCAAACCAAGGTCTCCTAGCCAGATGCCATCTTGAACAGGAAGCTGCCCAGTGATACTTGGTAGGATGGCTTACTCTTCAAACTTCATGCCCCATGAGTCAAACATGGTGGTGACCTTAATCATGTGAATGGAGGAAAGGTGAGAGCTCACCTAGGAGGTGGAACATGATACACTGTGATGATGTCTGCAGTCTAATTCCTTCTTAACTCCTTGGTTTGTATCCCACTGACTCAATGATTGCAAGTCATGGGATGGCCACTTGACATTCAACATGACCTTGCTTCTAGGAGTGACTTTGATGGATTCAACTGTATTTTAAAAGCAGATTTAGAAAATCATCTATATAGGTACATCTGAGTGGTATTAGCTCTGTGTGCTCTGCTACTTCAAGACACCTTATATCGCATCTCCCTTTTTTAAAAATTCATGAGTGTTTCACAGAGAAATTAAGGTTGCTTTGAGCCTGTCCTTCCATTGGTTTAAGCAGTGCAACTGAGAGACCAACAAATAGAAAATGCGAAACTGAGGCTCAATATTACCTTTTTGGGCGCTCACACCAATAAATTCCATCATGCATTACTTCCACAGTTTCCTCCCACCCTCCAATTTTTCTAGATCTATTTTATTCTGGCATTTTATTATAATTTTTAAATTATTTTTAAAGATTTATTTTATTTATGCATACAAGAACTGGGGTGCAGGCCAGAGGTGCAGAGGGTAAGAGGATTCACCAGAGACAGAGTGGGGAGCAAAACAGGCAGATTGAATGAAATATACTGCTATGGGGAACAGTGGGAAACACAGGGGAGGATTGCTGAGCCATGTAGGTCAGCACCCTGGCTGTGGATCCAACTTATGCTGCAGTGGCTGCAAACAGCTTCATAGTGCTGCGAATTAACCCCCTGAGCTACCAGGGAAGCCTATTCTGGCATTTTATGATCAGAGACTCTAGAGTTGATTAAGGACAGTAAGGAATCACTGGAATCTCTACCCAGCATTGGAATTTCCTCTCCTTTATTTCCCCCACATACACCCCTTATTTTCTTCCCTGGAACATCCCATATGTGTGCACCATCTCCAAACTCATCTCTAAGCTATTTCTCATGCTGCTCCCACCCCCAATCAGGTGGTGTGTGGCCAGCCCCTTTGTCTAATTGAATCCATCCCACTCTTCAAGATTTAGTTCAAGTTGTACCTTCTCAATGGATTTTTTTGACAAATTATTGGGTCCTTAGTTCTTTTTTTTTTGACACCCCTAATTAACTTGTGCATAGCACTCAATTAGAAATTGTATTTTCAAATTGTTTGAATTAGTCTTCAGACTGTCAAATAAGTTAATCAGATACTGAGGGCGAACAGTCTCTTCCTATTATTCTACTTTGACCTAGTCTGGCACAGTTGTTCAGTAAAGTCTTGGGGCATCAACTAACATTTCTCCACCCAACAGAGGAGTTGGCATGGCTTTAGCTTGGTTCTGAAAGGAGAAATGTGATTCCTCATATTTGAGTAAAAGTTTAAATCAAAAGATGGTTTGTATGAGTGTGGTTTCTGATTCACATCGACATTCGTCTGCCTTGGTGACAGCTTCCTCCCCTCCCACTTCTAGCAATGAGGTGTTTATTTGGATTTTTTCGTCCATGTGCCATTTTCAGAAGCTGAAACGCTCTTTTCGGCACACGTACATGTAGCATGGGGGGACGCCTCCCTTCTCCATGCCACGTAAGATGTGGTCTGCTCTGATTTCATATCCAAATTTCATCTATTTTAACGTACAGCAATTACACCACATCAAGTTTCTCCCTGCAGAACCACACATCTTACTTTCCACTGTCTAGCACCTCCTGTCATCTGCAAAAGGGGCTAGGAGCAGAGCGAGCTGTGCATGAAAGAACAAGCTCATCAAGCCCCCAAAGCCCCCCCCCCCCAACACTGACAGTCATCCCACCCCTGCTCACTGCCAGATCCTCCCAATTGTGTTGGGAGGCCAACACAGCGCTATGATCCAGTAACACAGCCTCAAGTCTGGATAGTGAGGGGGTGTTGTCTACAGAAATTCAGGGAAGTATTTTAGACACAACTCTAAACCTTGGCCAAATAGAATTATACTGAGTCACCCTCTCTCACACAGTTGGTTGGGGTGAGTTAAGGAAGAGAGTTAATATGAGTAGAAAGGTTACAATTTTGTGGTTATATCAATTCTGTAAAACCTGATATCATTTTTGTAATGATTTCTGAGATGTGTGTGTTGTAAATCTCAGATCCTTGGTACAGACACTTTCTTGCTTGGAGGAGGAAGAGATAGAAGGGAGAGGTGTTTTGGAAAGGCCTGCCAAAGCAGTGAATGGCCCAGAAGCTTGTTGAGGGCAGATGATAATTCACGTCCACCTTGAAGAATCCAATGACATTTAGTCATTCAACTGGCACCATTCTGAGTTCATGACTCAAATCTTCAAATAAAAGGATGCAACAGGAATTGGATTTTCCTGGCCTGTGGGCAGAGTGGTCCAGAATCCACCAAGCAACATTGGACACAGATTTTCCTTTGGCACAAAGGTCAAATCCAGAAGCTCCCCACCTGTACTTTAGAGTTTTAGGCACGTCTGTTTCCCCAGGCAAATGCCATATCCCACTCATTGTCCTGTTCAGCGGCTGACTCTACTCAACCCAGGTCGTTTGGGCATCAGTGGCAGAGAAATTGCCCCTCTGCAATATCAACTTGTCATTTGGGAAAAGGTGAGTAGCTTCAGCAACTTCTGAAGCATGGGACACTGGACTCAGAGCTAGAGTGACCCTTTGAAACCATTGATGAAACACAATCTGAGGCCTAAAACAATTGATTATAAGTAACAGAAATCTGTTGGCCAAACTTAGCACAGAATAGAAAGATGAGAGGCTCTCAGAACCTATGGGTTAAGATGGTGTGCAAGACTGAAGAGATGGACTGGAACCAGAACAGATGTCACTTACCACCCAAGATCTACTTCTGCTAGTGAGAACATCACCCATCTCTATTTATCCAAGGTTATTCCACCCAATTCCCAAATCTAGGAAAACAAAACCATGATTGGTGGAACTTAGGTCATATACTTGAGCATTAGTCCTGGAAGAAAAGGAAAGAAAAATCCCTGGTGGAAGGTATTCAAGGGTCATCTACTACTTTTGTATAAGCATCAGAAAGGATTTGATTCCCTGTCCCCTCCAAATTGCATATAATCAGAGAGACGGCATTCCTCCCAAAAGTCCTTTCACAGGTTCAATCCTAACATTTACACCCCCTCACCCATACATGTATTTTTAATTTGTTTTTATTTTTATTTAATTTTTTTTAATTAATAAATTTTATTTTTATATTCCCCATACAATTGCAATCCCCCCATTCTGACCCCAATCCCTCCCCTCTCACCCCCCAACCCCCAAAAAGTGTCTCTGGTTCATAGTTTTTGTTGATTTGATTTCACTTCTTATAGTTATTCATTTTCCTGGTCCCTTATTTAAGTATTCTAGATTCCTGCTATGAGTGAGACCATCCGGTATTTTTCTTTTTCTTTTTGGCTTATTTCGCTGAGCATGATCCCTTCCAGCGCCATCCATGTTGCTGCAAATTGCATGTGTTTATCTTTTTTGAATGCTGAGTAATATTCCATGGTATATATGTACCACATCTTCTTGATCCAGTCATCTATTTTTGGGCATTTGGGTTGTTTCCAAAGCTTAGCTATTGTAAACAGTGCTGCTATAAACATAGGAGTGCAGGTGCTCTTTGGAATTGATGTTTCTGTGTCCTTTGGGTAAATACCTAGGAGTGGAATTGCTGGATCATATGGAAGCTCTATGTTTAGTAGGTCCAGAAATCTCCACACAGCTCTCCATAGTGGTTGGACCAGTTTGCACTCCCCCAACAGTGCACAAGAGTTCCTTTTCTCCACATCCTCGCCAACATTTGTTTTGCTAGTTTTTAATATGTGCCATTCTCACTGGTGTGTGAGATGGTATCTCATGGTAGTTTTGATTTGCATTTCCCTGATTACAAGTGATGTTGAACATTTTTTCATATGTCTGTTGGCCATTTGCATTTCCTCTTCAGAGAAGTTTCTTTTTAGCTCTTCTGTCCATTTTTGACTGGATTATTTTCTTGTTGTTGCTGAGTCTCATCAGCTCTTTGCAGATTTTTGTGATCAGTCCTATCATTAGTGTTGGGTGCAAAAATGTTCTCCCAGTTGGTGGGTTTCTCTTTTTTTTGTTATTGTCTCTTTTGCTGTGCAGAAGCTCTTTAATTTGATGTAGTCCCAGCTGTTTATCTTTCTCTTCACTATCACTGCTTTGGGTGATGTGTCTGTAAAGATGTCTTTGATGTGCAAATCCCGTAGTGTTTCGCCTATATTTCCTTCTATATATTTTATGGTTTCAGGTCTTATGTCTAGTTCTTTAATCCATTTTGAGTTGATTTTGTGTATGGTGTGAGGTAGTGGTCAAGCTTCATTCTTTTGCATGTAGCGACCCAGCAGTTTCCCAGCACCATTTATTGAACAAACTTTCTTTGCTCCAATGCATAGTCTTTGCTCCTTTGTCAAAGATTAGTTGACCATAAATCTGTGGGTTTATTTCTGGATTTTCTATTCGATTCCATTGGTCTGTATGTCTGTTCTTGTTCCAATACCATGCAGTTTTGATGATTATGGCTTTGTAGTATAGTTTGAAGTCTGGGAGTGTGATGCCTCCATTTCCTTCTTTTTTTTTCAGTAGAGCTTTGGCTATTCGGGGTTTTTGGTGATTCCATATGAATTCATCAATAATTGTTCTATTCTTTGAAGAATGCCATTGAGATTTTGATTGGAATAGCATTGAATCTGTATATTGCTTTTGGTAGGATGGCCATTTTAATAATGTTTATTCTTCCAATCCATGAGCAGGGGATGTCTTTCCATTTCTTTGTGTCTTCTTCTATTTCTTTTTAACAGTGTTTTATAGTTTTTTTGTATAGGTCCTTTACCTCTTTTGTTAGATTTATTCCCAAATATTTGATTTTTTTGTTTTTTCGATAATAAAAGGGGTTTTTTTTTGATTTCTTCTTCTTCAGATTTATTGTTTGTGTATAGGAAGGCCACTGACTTTTGCGTGTTGATTTTGTATCCTGCCACTTTACTGAATTGATTGATGAGTTGAATTAGTTTTTCTGTGGAGATTTTGGGGGTTCTCTATGTATATATCATATCATCTGCAAATAGTGATAGTTTGACTTCTTCTTTTCCTATTTGGATTCCTTGGATGTCTTTCTTGTCTTATTGCTCTGGCTAGGACTTCCCGTATTATATTGAAAAGCAGTGGTGAGAGTGGACATCCTTGTCTTGTTCCAGATCTTAATGGAATTGCTTTCAGCTTTTCACCATTGAGAATGATACTGGCTGTTGGCTTGTCATAGATGGCCTTTATGATGTTGAGGTATGTTCCTTGTATCCCAAGAATTTCAAGGGCTTTTATCATGAATGGGTGTTGCACTTTGTCGAAAGCTTTCTCAGCATCTATTGATATTATCATATGGTTTTTATATTTCTTTTTGTTGATGTGTTGGATAACGTTGATTGATTTTCGGATGTTAAACCATCCTTGTGCCCCTGGAATGAATCCAACTTGGTCGTGGTGAATTATCTTATGGATACATTGTTGGATTCTGATAGCTAAAATTTTATTGAGGATTTTTGCATCAGTGTTCATTAGGGAGATTGGCCTATAGTTTTCCTTTTTGTGTTGTCCTTATTCGGTTTTGGTATTAGTGTAATATTGGCTTCATAGAACGTGTTTGGTATTGTCCCTTCCTTCTCAATTTTTTGGAAGAGTTTGTGAAGGATAGGCACTAATTCGTCTCTGAATGTTTGGTAGAATTCATTTGTAAATCCATCAGGTCCTGGGCTTTTGTTTTTGGGGAGGTTTTTAATTACCATTTCAATTTCGCTGCTTGTAATTGGTCTGTTTAGGTGTTCTATTTCTTCTTTATCTAGCTTTGGGTGATTGTAGAGTTGTAGGAATTTGTCCATCTCCTCTAGATTGTTGAACTTGTTTCCATATAACTGTTCATAGTAGTTACTGATTATTCTTTTGATTTCTGCTGTGTCCGTTGTGATTTCTCCTCTTTCATTTATGATTCTGTGTATTTGTGCTTTCTCCCTTTTTCCTTTGTGAGCCTGGCTAGGGTTTGTCTATTTTATTTATTTTTTCAAAGAACCAGCTCTTGGTTTCATTGATCTTTTGGATTGTTTTTTTAGTTTCAATTTCATTTATTTCTGCTTTGGTTTTTATTATTTCTTTCTTCTACTGGTTCTGGGGTTTTTTTGTTGTTCTTTTCTAGATCTTTGAGCTTCGAGATTAGGTTGTTTCTTTGAGTTCTTTCTTGTTTTTTGATGTGAGCTTCTATTGCTATATATTTTCCTCTTATTATGCTTTTGCTGCATCCCATACATTTAGGATATTGGTGTCCTCCTTGTCATTCAATTCAAAGAATTTTTTAATTTCTTCTTTGATCTCCTCGTTAGTCCAGTGGTCTTCCAGTAGTGTGGCTTTTAATCTCCATGAGGTAGGATAGTTCCTTGCCTTCTTTTATGATTTATTTCTAGTTTGATGCCTTCGTGGTCAGAAAAGATGGTTGGTATGATTTCAATCTTGGTGTATCTTTTGATGTTTGTCTTGTGCCCCAGTATGTGATCGATCCTGGAGAATGATCCGTGTGCACTTGAGAAAAATGTGTCTCCGTTTTTTGGGGTTTAGTGTTCTATAGATGTCTGTTAAGCCCAAATGCTCTAGGTCCTTATTTAGAGCTTTAGTTTCTTTACTTATTTTTTGTCTTGTTGATCTATCCATTGTTGATAGTGGTGTGTTGAAGTCTCCCACTACATATGTGTTTTCTCTGATGTCTGTTTTCAGAGAGGACAACAGTTGTCTGATATATTTTGGTGCTCTTTCGTTTGGTGAGTATATGTTAATGAGTGTTATTTCTTCTTGAAGTATTGTCCCCTTAATCATAATGTAGTGACCATTGGGGTCTCTTTTATTTTTTGAGTTTGAAGTCTGTTTTATCTGATATAAGTATAGCTGTTCCTGCTTTCTTTTTTGGCCCATTTGCTTGTAGGATTGTTTTCCATCCTTTGACTTTGAGCCTATTTTTATCTTTTGTAGCTAAATGTGTTTCCTGGAGACAGCAAAAGGTTGGGTTTTGTTTCTTAATCCAGGCTGCAACTCTGTGTCTTTTTACTGAAGAGTTTAGTCCATTTACATTTAGAGTTAATATTGATATGTTAGCATCTGTATTTGCCATTATGTTTGTCTTTCCTTTGATTTATTTATTTATTCTTTTAATAACTTTTTTTTTTTTTGGTCTTCTTTCGTTGTTATTCGTCCCTCTGAGGTTCTGGCTTTAGGATTCCTTGTAGTATTTTTTGGAGTGGGGGTTTAGTCGCAATGAAATTCCAGAGTTTCTCTTTGTCTGGGAAGGCATATTCTTTCTTCATGGAGGAAAGAGAGCTTTGCGGGATAGAGTATTCTTGGTTGGCATTTGTTTTCTTGGAGTCTGTTGACTATGTCCCTCCACTCTCTCCTTGCCCGTAGTGTTTCTTCAGAGAAGTCTGATGTCAGCCTGATTGGTTTTCCTTTGAATGTTATCTGTTTCTTCCCTCTTGTCAGCTTCATTATTTTTCCTTGTCCTGGATTCTTGGGAGCTTTACTATTATGTGTCTTGCTGTGTTTTCCTTTCGTCGTGGAAGTTTGGTGTTCTTCTTGCTTCTTGTATATCAATTTTCAGCTCCTTCTTCTCATTTGGGAAGTTCTCTTCAATTATATCCATGAATATTTTCTCTGTTCCTACATCTCTCTCCTCTCCTTCTGGAATTCCTATAAACTCTTTATTTCCCGAAGTCTTTCTTCATTCTTTTTCCTTCGTACTTCTCTTTCCTTTTCTGTTTTGGTTCTTTTTATTTCTGTGTCTTCAAGATTACTTATTCGTTCTTCCATTTCATCTATTCTGCTTTCATTGCTTTTCCCAGAGTTCTTTAGTTCCTCCATTAATTCTTTGATCTCCTGCATTTCTCTTACTTCCCTCTTTAGGACTCAATTTCCTTCTTCTGATCTATCACTTTTTTAATCATGGCAATTTTAAATCTGTCTCTGGAAGGCTCAGAAGTTCTTCCAAGTTGCTGTCGTTGCAATCTGGGGAGTGGTTTTCTTTTTGTGGTGTGCTTCTTTCCTGAGGAGTTTTTAGGTTGCGTGTGGTTCTTCTACTCCCTACTGTCTGTTTTCTAATTTGCCGTATGCGTTGGGACACTGTGTTGCTCGGACTGACTGACATCTTGGGTGAACTTCTCCGCTCCCCTCTGGCTCTTCCAGGAGCCATCTCTGTCTTCTGGGGGAGCTTTCTGCTGGTTTTAGGCAGTTTTTACTGAAGAAATGTCCCTGTTCTCAAATGGCGAAGCGGGATGCAGTCCCTGCGCCTCCGGTTTCAGGCACACTCTTCTGCGCCCCCGGTCTGCCCCGGACGTGGGTGCCTGCTCCCTCTGTGGGCTCAGACTGCTGGTCGGAAGGGGCCTGGCGTGGAATAACTTCCCGGCTGGCCACTGGGTCCTCCAGAAACCTTCTGCCCTTTTCAAGCAGTCTTAAGAAATGTCCTGTTTTATAGGGTGTTAGTGACTTTTTTTTTTTCCTGGTCGCTAGGTGGCGCCAGAGATCTCTCCTATTGTCCTTGGGGGGCTGTTTTTCGCCTCCCCCCACCCCGTGGGACAGAGAACAGAGCGGGAATGGTAGGGTACACCTCAACAGCTTTGGGGTGCTGTGTCTGCCTTGTGCCCCACCGTCGTGGAGAAACCACGCCCCGAATTTTCGTGCCCCGGGTCTCAGTTCAAAGCCCTCAGTTCCAGGACGCGGGCTGTAGCCCAGTTCAGTGGCGCGGGAATGGCGCCTTTTGCACCGCTCCCGTGCCTGGGTGCCTGGATCCTGCTCACTCAGGGAGGGACCTTCACCTCAGTGAGGACCTCCGCGCGTCTCCCCGCAAGCCTAGGTCGTCTCCCCGCAAGCCTAGGTCGCAGGCGCGGGGACCTGGGCAGCCGCGATCCAGGTCTGCACTTGCTTTTCAAGCGCGCCGAGCACTCCGCGTTTCCGCGCCAGCTTACCGGCAGCCCGGGCTGTGTGCGCGTCTCCCGGGGTCTTTGTTCTTCTCTAATGGCGCCCGGAGCCGTTCGCTCACCGCCGCGGCGGATCCTGCAGGGTTCGCCTCAGCTCCCGTTCACGGGGTGTGGTGGCTGCAATAGTTCCTTTCCGCTCACAGTCCCGCTTGCTGCCTCGTTTGTTCTTGTGGGCCGTTTTGGTTTGTTGTTTCCTCCTCTCTGCCGGTCGGAGAGTGCCGCCTCTGTGGGCGGGGGAGGGGAGCAGGGTTCTGTGCTTCCCTCCCTTCTAGTCCTCTTTTATGGCCACTTTCTTCTTCGGGTAGTTTGCTGGCGTCACCCGTTTTCTTCCGTGTCCAGTTCTCACTGGGACCTGCCGCTTTTCCTCCCTATTCACTTTTTTTAATGGGAGATCTTACTCGCAGCGTCTCCTCGCCGCCATGTTGCTCCGCCCCCCTCTGTTTATCTTTTTTGAATGCTGAGTAATATTCCATGGTATATATGTACCACATCTTCTTGATCCAGTCATCTATTTTTGGGCATTTGGGCTGTTTCCAAAGCTTAGCTATTGTAAATAGTGCTGCTATAACATAGGGGTGCAGGTGTTCTTTGGAATTGATGTTTCTGTGTTCTTTGGGTAAATACCTAGGAGTGGAATTGCTGGATCCTGTGGAAGCTCTATGTTTAGTAGGTTCAGAAATCTCCACACAGCTCTCCATAGTGGTTGGACCAGTTTGCACTCCCACCAACAGTGCAGAAGAGTTCCTTTTTCTCCACAACCTTGCCAACATTTGTTGTTGCTAGTTTTTTTAATATGTGCCATTCTCACTGGTGTAAGATGGTATCTCATGGTAGTTTTGATTTGCATTTCCCTGATGACAAGTGATGTTGAACATTTTTTCATATGCCTGTTGGCCATTCGCATTTCCTCTTCAGAGAAGTTTCTTTTTAGCTCCTCTGTCCATTTTTTGACTGGATTATTTTCTTTGTTGTTGTTGAGTCTCATCAGCTCTTTGCAGATTTTTGTGATCAGTCCTTTATCATTAGTGTTGTGTGCAAAAATTTTCTCCCAGTTGGTGGGGTTTCTCTTTGTTTTTGTTATTGTCTCTTTTGCTGTGCAGAAGCTCTTTAATTTGATGTAGTCCCAGCTGTTGATCTTTGCCTTCACTATCACTGCTTTGGGTGATGTGTTTGTAAAGATGTCTTTGATATGCAAATCACGTAGTGTTTCGCCTATATTTCCTTCTATGTATTTTATGGTTTCAGGTCTTATGTCTAGTTCTTTAATCCATTTTGAGTTGATTTTTGTATATGGTGTGAGGTAGTGGTCAAGCTTCATTCTTTTGCATGTAGCGACCCAGTTTTCCCAGCACCATTTATTGAACAAACTTTCTTTGCTCCAATGCATAGTCTTTGCTCCTTTGTCAAAGAATAGTTGACCATAAATCTGTGGGTTTATTTCTGGATTTTCTATTCGATTCCATTGGTTTGTATGTCTGTTCTTGTTCCAATACCATGCAGTTTTGATGATTATGGCTTTGTAGTAGAGTTTGAAGTCTGGGAGTGTGATGCCTCCATTCCCTTCTTTTTTTTCAGGAGAGCTTTGGCTACTTGGGGTTTTTTGTGATTCCATATGAATTTCATCAATAATTTTTCTATTTCTTTGAAGAATGACATTGAAATTTTGATTGGAATAGCATTGAATCTGTATATTGCTTTTGGTAGGATGGCCATTTTAATAATGTTTATTCTCCCAATCCATGAGCAGGGGATGTTTTTCCATTTCTTTTTGTCTTCTTCTATTTCTTTTAACAGTGTTTTATAGTTTTCTTTGTATAGGTCCTTTACCTCTTTTGTTAGATTTATTCCCAAATATTTGATTTTTTTGTTTCAATAATAAAAGGGATGGTTTTTTTGATTTCTTCTTCTTCAGATTTATTGTTTGTATATAGGAAGACTACTGACTTTTGCGTGTTGATTTTGTATCCTGCCACTTTACTGAACTGATTGATGAGTTGAATTAGTTTTTCTGTGGAGTTTTTGGGGTTCTCTATGTATATTATCATATCATCTGCAAAGAGTGATAGTTTGACTTCTTCTTTTCCTATTTGGATTCCTTGGATGTCTTTCTCTTGTCTTATTGCTCTGGCTAGGACTTCCAGTAATATATTGAAAAGCAGTGGTGAGAGTGGACATCCTTGTCTTGTTCCAGATCTTAATGGAATTGCTTTCAGCTTTTCACCATTGAGAATGATACTGGCTGTTGGCTTGTCATATATGGCCTTCATGATGTTGAGGTACGTTCCTTGTATCCCAAGAATTTCAAGGGCTTTTATCATGAATGGGTGTTGCACTTTGTCGAAAGCTTTCTCAGCATCTATTGATATTATCATATGGTTTTTATATTTCTTTTTGTTGATGTGTTGGATAACGTTGATTGATTTTCGGATGTTAAACCATCCTTGTGTCCCTGGAATGAATCCTACTTGGTCGTGGTGAATTACCTTATGGATACACTGTTGGATTCTGATAGCTAAAATTTTATTGAGGATTTTTGCATCAGCGTTCATTAGGGAGATTGGCCTATAGTTTTCTTTTTTTGTGTTGTCCTTGTTCAGTTTTGGTATTAGTGTAATGTTGGCTTCATAGAACGTGTTAGGTACTATACCTTCCTTCTCAATTTTTTGGAAGAGTTTGTGAAGGATAGGCACCAATTAGTCTCTGAATGTTTGGTAGAATTCATTTGTAAATCCATCAGGTCCTGGGCTTTTGTTTTTGGGGAGGTTTTTGATTACCATTTCAATTTCGCTAATTGTAATTGGTCTGTTTAGGTGTTCTATTTCTTCTTTATCTAGCTTTGGGTGATTGTAGAGTTGTAGGAATTTGTCCATCTCCTCTAGATTGTTGAACTTGTTTCCATATAACTGTTCATAGTAGTTATTAATTTTTTTTAAATTTATATGTGTACACACACACACACACACATTTTTTTACATCATTATTCATTCTTGTCCAATACAAGCTTATACCTTTCTCCTTTCCAGTGTATTCCCCACAGAATTTCCACCACCAGTTCACCCATGAACCATGGCCATAGACCATGGTGCTCTTAAGAAAACCATCCCTTTTATAATTGAAATAAAAAAAAAAAACAAATACTTGGGAGTAAACCTAACAGGAGGTGAGGGATCTATACAAAGAAAATTATAAAACATTGTTAAAAGACACAGAAGAAGACACAAATAAATAGAAAAACATCCCCTGTTCATGGATTGGAACAATTAACATTATCAAAATGGCCATCCTACTGAAAGCAATTTACAGATTCAATGCTATTCCAGTAAAAATTTTAATGACATTCTTTAAAGAAATAGAACAAATATTGATGAAATTCATATGGAACACCACACCCACAAAAAAAAAAAAAAAAAAACTCAAATAGCCAAAGCTCTTCTGACTAAAAAGAAGGAGAATGAAGTTATCACACTCCCAGACTTCAAACTATACTACAAAGCCATAATGATTAAAATAGTATGGTACTGGAACAAAATAGACACATAGACCAATGGAATAAAGTAGAAAACCCAGAAATAACCCCACATATATATGGACAGCTAATTTTTGACAAAGGGGCAAATAATATGCAATAGAACAAGGGCAGTTTGTTCAATAAATGGTGCTGGGAAAACCAGACTGCTACATGCAAAAGAATGAAGCTAGACTACTACCTCACTCCATGTACAAAAACCAACTCAAAATGGATAAAAGACTTGGACATAAGACCTGAAACTTTAAAATATATAGAAGAAAATATAGGCAAAACACTATGTGACATATCCCATTCAAGTATTTTTAAAATCAACTGTTAAATAAAACATGTTATATCCTACTGACTGGATAAGTGTAGCTTCATAACAGTCTGTTGGTCATATTTGAGTTTAGAATTATATTAGTATGTGATTACAGAGAGAGATATACCCAGTTCCACACCTCACAAACCACTGGCCATCCACCTACATCACTCCCTCCCTCCTGTGCTCTCTATTGCACCCCAAAGGACTTCCTAGTCAAACATGTCATGTCCATTCTCTGTCCACACTGCTTGCAAACAGAAAATCCCTAGCTTAATTCCAACCCAGGGTGTGTGGTTTGCACTTAGGAGCTTGGACCCAAGGAAGAGGCCAACACAGACCTGGAAGCTCATTCAGGACCCTTTGGAGAGGACCCCGCATAGCTGATGTGGTGCACAGAAGGAGTCCCGGGCTTAGCCACATGCCCTTGTCCTGTGGCCTTGAGTCACATGTCACATTACACAACTCTAATGCTAAGGAATAGATCAGAAAAATCTGGGATGTTGAGATATGTTCTTTAGGGAGCTTATTCTCCAGAATATACTCAGATTTCCAGATCTACAATATTATTCACTTGGCCAAGATTTTTCCCCACTGGCATTCAAGTTACCAACTTCTATAGAACCTTGAAAAATCTTCCTATACTCTGTCCTCAATCTTATTTCTCCACAACCACTCCAGCTGGGAATACATTGATTTCACAACCCTGACACACTAGTCAGGCTCATCAAGTGTCACTTTGGTGAAGATCATAGTCACTTCTGTCCAAACTGGACTTCTCATCTGTGACTTGGAGTCCACACCCTTCATTCTTGAGATATGTTCTTCTCTGGCATGCCAGGTCCTGCCCTTGTTGGGATTTTCCCCTGATGTCACCATCTACCCCTTAGTCGTTTTAGCCAGAGTCTGCCCACGGCCAGATGTTTAAATGTCAAGCCTCTTGTAATGAAGCTTGGAGTGATCTTACCCAGATCTCTTGGTTTAAAATATAAACATTTGCTGATTACTCCATGACCTATAATTCTCCTGAGTGTCTCTCACTAATACAAAGATCTCCAAGTCTGGGAATTAAAAATACATATATACACACATACATACATACTCATATATACATATATATATATATATATATATATATAAATAACTATAGATTTATAGGAAACTTTAATAATGAAGGCCCAGGTAGAGAGATACCAGTTACTATTCACCCCATTTTCCCAATGGGAATATTGTATATAAATGTAGACAATATCAACATCAGAAAACTGTCTTTGGTAGAATACACGGCACTAATTCTAACTCCACTAGTTGTGCATGCACATGTGTGTGAATCTCTGAGCAATTTTATCACAGGCCCAGATTTGTGGAACCACCACCACCGTCTAGGGACTGGGCACCCTTGCACTTTCCTTTGTAGTTATGATCACCCCTGTCTGCATCCTTAACTCCTGCCAAATACCAATCTGCTCTCCATCCCTATCTACATTTTTTTTTTAATTTTGAATGACAATTCATTAATAGCTTTTATTTATTTATTTTATTTTTTTTTTAAATAATAAATTTTATTTTTATATTCCCCATACAATTGCAGCCCCCCATTCTGACCCCAATCCCTCCCTCCCGCCCCCGCCCCCCTAAAAGTGTCTCTGGTTCATAGTTTTTTGTTGATTTTGATTTTCACTTTCTTATAGTTATTCATTTTCCTGGTCCCTTATTTAAGTTTTCTAGATTCCTGCTATCTACATTTTGTCAAAGAAAATGGGAGGATACAGTGTGTATCATTTCAAGACTGACTTCTTTTAGACATTATAATTCACAATCCATGTTGCTGTTCTGTTTTGCTCATTTTTTGATTGTTATGTAGTAATTCATATGTCCCACAATTTGTTTAACCATTTACTATTGAATGTTTGACTTGCTTCCAGTTTTTAGCTGTTATGAATAAAGCAGCTAATGGTTTAGGGCTTTGTGTAAAAGCAACTTGTATTTCTCTGGAATAAATACACAAGGGTGAAATTCCTGGTGTGTACAAGTACATGCATTTTTTTAAAATAAGGAACAGCCAAGCTATTTTCCAAAATGGTTATACATTTCACATTCGCATCAGCAAAGGTTGAGTGATCAAGTTTCCCTGCATCTTCACCAGCATATGTTGATGTCATTTTTTAAAATTTTACCCATTCTTATAGGTGTGTTTTAAGATCTCATTGTAGCTATAATTTTAATTACCCTTACTGAATATTCTATTCTCTTCTTTTGGTCATCTGTATATCCTCTTGGATGCAGTGACTATTCATGTTTTTTGCCCATTTTCAAATTGAATTGTTTGGTTATTTTACTGTTTGGTTATTTTTACTGAATTGTTTGGTTATTTTACTGTTGAGTTCTTAATATATTCTGAATACACAGTCTTTGCCAGATATGGAACTTAACCAAAAGCTTCCTCAGTCCGTAGCTTGTCTTTCAGCTTTATAAGGTATTTTGCAGAGTAAACATTCTTTTAATTTTGATGAGGCCTAATTTATTATTTTTTTCTTCTCATAAATTATGCTTTTGGTATCCAATCAAAAAGTTTTTGCTTACTCGTAGGTCCTAAGACTTCTCCTATGTTTCTCTATTCCTTCTATATTTACATTAAAGTCTGTGATAGATTTTGATCTAGTCTTTGCATGGGAGGTGAGATGTAGGCTGAGCTTTATTGTCTTTCCTATGGATGTCTAATTACCCATTGCCATTTATTGAAATTACTGTACCTCCTCAATGGAAATGCTCTTGTGCCTATGTCAAAAGTCATTTGGGCATATTTTATGGACTGATTTCCAGGTCTTTTGTCCTGTTTCATTGATCTTTGCATCTTTCTCTTTGCCAAAACCAGACGATCTTTGTATTTTAATATATTTATTACATTGTGGGTCATCTTTCTATAGTTATTGTTCCCCTTAGGTGTGGCCCTCCCACCAATAATCTACCCTCATACCACACCCCTCTCTCCTATGTCTCCCTCCCTTGCTCCTATCACTCTCCCTCCTTCCCTGCTGCAAGACATGGATCTATGGTCAACCCTGGGCCTTGTCCTCTTCTTGGTGAAAACCTGGGCTCCCGGGTCACAGCGGACCAGGCTGCTCTAATCTCAGGTGCAACTGTGAGGTAGGTGGCCAGGCAGAGTCGTTCAGGAACCTCTTGTAGGGTGGGTGTGTGGCATGGTCTCTGGACTTCTTGATTCTAGAGCTTCCTGTGGTGTGGGAGACTGTCCCATTTTGTCCAGGCCTGTGTCATCTACTGAGTTCCATGCCTCCTTGTCCACACCAGCTATCCCATCCATTCTGCAACCAAACAGCCTTGATGACTTTAGTCCTGTCAGTAGCCTTAATGCATATTTAAGCATATCCTGCATCTCCCACGCCTCCCTGTCTCTACTCCTCACTATGTACACAGGTCTGTTTCTGGGTTTGCGTTTCTGTTCTGCTGCCTTATTTGTCTGCTCTAATAGAGAAGCAAAAAAAAACAACACATCTGCATTTGCTAGGATGGCCATAAAAACACATTAAGAGACTGAGGGCTTGTTTCTCATATTTCTGAAGTCTAGAAGTCCAAGATCAAGGTGTCCACATTTTCAGGTTCTTTTCTGGATTTACACATAGTTGTCTTCCTGGTGCTGCCTTACTCCTCGTCCTTTCCTGTCCCTTCCATCCCTTCCACTCCCCACCTTCTTTCCCCAGGCAACCCCAGGGCTCCACTCATGTTGTTGGCAGTGTCAATCATTCTGGAAGAAATGCTACAGCAAAATCCAAACTCAACAAAAAGAATGAAGGAGAGTCCATTTCTGAATGAAATGAAACAATCTGAGGATCTGTCACCTTGTTAGTAAGCAGACCAAGGGGTACCCCGAGACCCCTAACTTGAGTGCTCTAAATGGGTTCTGTCATTTACCACTGAAAACACTCTCTGAGTGGGAAAGAACTTTAATAGAATGATTATACATAGAGAAAAGAAAGGACATAGTTTCCCAATAAGACACAAAGTTACCCATCCCCTCATGGGCAAATGCCCAGCCATACATGCTAGGCCCAAAGCAGGGCCACTGTGGCCTAAAACTCCCCACAAATCTAAGGCACTCCTGACAGGCAACCACAGCAAAGGGGCAGAAGGAGCCAGGCAAGTCTGGGATGAAGGAGCAAAATCAAAGTACATCAAGGCAATAGCGGCCATTGCCAGCCTCTCACCCATGAGTCTCTTCCAAGTGTCCCTGCCTGTCTCAACTCCACATGTCTCCTTCTGTGTCCCCAGGTCCCTGTGCAAACCAAATGTCGAGAAGCAAGTGGTCCCTTGTTCCCCACGTGTCTCTGCTCCATGAGCCTCCTCCAAGTTTTCTATATATTCACCTGACTGTTCAGCTCCACCCTTCGTTAGGTGGGGCGGGAGCATGGCACCTTCCTTTTAATAAAGATGACAGTGTTATGACATCTTTAGATCAATGCTCTCCAAATAGAAATTGCAATGGCTTAGCGACATCAGCCATGGTATCAAGCTCAGGAGATAAGTGTCTTAAAGACCCAAGAGCCAGCATCCTCAGGAGGTGGCTTCTCCGGGCTTCCCAGTGGGTTCCATTTACCAGGTTGGCACATGCTTACTGGGGCTCTTCCTCTGCTGGCCCTGATAGAGTCTGAGCTGGTCCCAGGTAAGATTGTCATCTAGCATCTGAACCTTACCCATCAGACCATCTGTTCACAGGAATGGGCTGGTGGGGCCACAGAAGGGGTGGGGCTGAGGTTAAAACATTAGCTCCCACACCTCTTAGGGATGGTTCTCACCTCAGTCTTCGCCCTGGATCTCCATAGCCAGACCCCAGCCATGGGGTGTGGATTCAACTCTGTGCTGTGGTCTGGATGGTCTGGCTGTGGTCAGGATGGGCTACACCACCATGTGCTGGAAACTGATTTGCATTCCAGGGCTGTCCAGAAAGGACTATGGGGATTATGAGAAGCTGCCCAGGTGTGAGTGTGCTGGGCCTAAACCCAAAACCTTTTCCCAGCTCCAGATTCATTCATCCTGCTTAATATCACGCCATTATTCCACTACTACTTGCTCTGATTAGTTAATGCCTGGAACCCCCCAGACAGTAGGTTGTCATTCCCTCTCGCCCCACCCCAGCCCCAGCCCCAAGTAATGGAGTCTCTTGATTTCAAGTCTGTAGAGACAGAGTCTCAGTTCCCAGGTCCCTTAGGCTCACTGAGTATTGAACCTCAAATGCTACCTTCTCAAGAATCAATTTCGACATCCCACAGGATTGCAGTGTAAACGGTCAGACTCTAAAAGGGGCAACATGGCCCTCATCTGCCAGGGTCAGCTGTTACCCTGAAGACCCTCTGGCCATTAAAAAGCCACAGTGACCTCCCTGGAAGGAAGCCAGTCAGGGGGGACTTCAGACACAATCTATCACATCACGTGGATCGTCTGTAATTTAAGGAGGGGGATAAAGACCTTTGGATCCCAGAACCAGGAAACCCGAGGGACGCAGGATTCAGGGGCTGCCGGAGGCAGGGGCTCAGCAGAGCTCCCAGGCCAGTGCTGCCTGGCACAAGCTGGGCTTTCATCAAACCAAATTTTGCCCTTTGAACCACTAGTTTTGGTGACAGTGGAGACCAGCCACGGCGGCCTGTCTGCTGCCCCTGAAAAGACATCCCTGGGGAGGAAGGCGCATGGCGAGAGCCGTGAGTGGCAGCCCAGTGGTGTGGAGCTGGGGGCTGTCCAGGCTGGGGTAGCTGCCACCTCTCTGCCTCCCTGGCAGACCCATCTTGATTGAGTCTACCCCACCCCAGCATGAGCTCTGAAAGAAATGGATGAGAGTCAAAATGTTGGACACCTGTGTCCTTTCCAGAGAATTTCTGGTGTTTTCTCTTGGGGAAGGAGGGTGGCCTGGGGCAGCAAAATCTAGACTGTGGGGGCAAATAGCCTAGGTTTTTGATTTTTCCAAGTTCCAGCTCTTCTTCTTACTAACTGCTGACTCAGGGGCACTGCTTGCCCTCTGCTCTGCCTCAGTTGCCTTGTCTGTAAAATGGAAATAGTTACATTGTCTGCCACACTGATGGCTCACATGCCCACAAAATTAAATAAGACCCATGAAATGCTTCCAACAACTGCTGGAGGCAGTGAGCACTACCTAAGTGTTGGCTAGAGTAAAAAACAACAACAACAATAAAATTACCAGGAGAATAAGGAAGGGGTGAAGCAGGACCCAGAGGTTCATGAAACCTGGCTCTTTCTCGTGAGCGTGTGAGGAGACCCTTACTGTCCCCTCCCTGCCCCCAGCCCGCCCTATCACCTCTGTCCTGAGGGCTTCAAAGTTTCCCCGTGGTCCTTAGGCCTGGAAGGCCCATCCACTACATACCCCAGATGGGCAGGGCCGTGTCTGAAGGGGCAGGCCCCACAAAGGCAGAGGATGATGTGCTACAAGTGGGCATCCACTCTCTTGGGGCCCCATGTCCTTGGCAGGGAGGACGCTCCTCCCTGCCCTGCTTTGGTGGCTGCTGTCTCACACTCACCCTCTGTCTATCCAGCTCCCAAGCACCAGCAGCTGCCTGTATTGAGTGCGTCCAGGGCAGTCAGCGTGGATTCAATTTCAAGTTCTGCCTACGAGCAGATTATGCTCCCAACTAGCCTCACCTTTAGCCTATATCTGTGGCCCCTGCCCTCAAGGGCACCCTCTCTCTGCCCCATCAAATGGACACAGCCCTCCTGCAGCCCAGAATCTTCCCCACACCAGTGCCTGCTAACCAGCCATGCTCCAGACATGGGTCTCGTGCATCCTCTTCCACTCCACATTACTCACTGTCCTCTGTGGAACTCACTCCTTCCTCAGTGTCCCCAGGTCTGAGCCAGGCTTCTCTCTCCAATCAGAGGCGTGGCCTGGGCCACAGGACTCAACACAGAGTGCAGTGTTGGCACCACCTCACGCTCCTCACCAGGTCCACTTTCTGGCCCTAATTCCACAGCTGCACTATTTTGAAGTCCTTCCCCACGTGGAACTCTCCTATTTATAGATCTCCTCTTGAGTCCTATTGTTCCAGGTGCTTATCTCTAGCCACAGGGGGGTGCACCCCAGCAGCATTTCCTGGTAGCTTCGGGGCAGGGCAGAGAGAGGTGTTCCTCAGCTACTTCCTAAGATAAGGAATCTCTTGTATCAGGTTAATCCTCTCTGTCCCAGCTCCGGTTAGGGGAAGATTTCCCAGGCAGGAACTTTCCAAGGCCGGCCAGGCTGCAGTGGGGTCAGAATGCTCCCGGATCTCTCACCACCTTGTACCCTTGATTTTTCCATCACATCATGAACTCTCTTTCTCTCTACTGCCTTTTCCTTTTCTCTTATTTTCTTCTTTCTATTGTCTTTCTCTTTCCCTTTGATCTCCCTCTTTGCTTGGGAGAACTTACTGCAAACCAACTTTGTCGAACAACTTTTATAAACGGTGCCCAACATCTATCACATTTGTGTTCAATATTTTTCTTACATATAAAGAGCTGACAGGCTGCTCTTCTATGATAGATGTACTTATTTCTTCTAAACTATCACTAACCAAGCATATCATTTTTATACAGTAAGTGTATATTCAATTTTCTACAGTTTTGACTACTAAGCAGGCTTACTGGTGAGACAAATGACAAATATATTGCAATATTAACAAGGGCTGGCTTAAGCCCATGTAAGACCGGAGTCAATGTTTGTTCTTGTTTTCCAAGGCTGAGAAGATGACAAGAAGCCAGGGTGGGCTTGGTGCTGGGGCTCCCCCACACATCCAGGGCAGGGGCATCTCGTCCCACAATCTGGCCGGTTTTCAGGTACAGAAGCTGAAATTGAAGGCACATTTTCCCATACTAGATTTTTACTTGGCAAATGTGTTCACTTACTTTGTTATTTTTGGTCCTTATCTGGTGTCACCAGTGCCCGGTGCTAAGACAAAAACAGCTGTGCTTCCCTAAGGACCCTACCTACCTGGTCTCAGGTGTGCCAGTTCTTGATCAGAGCTGTGAGCCTGGAGACACATGCAGGAAATGCCCATAGTCCACTGTGCCTGAAATGCAGGTGCTCCTCCTATCTGTCCCTTCATAAAATTGAACTCCTACTATGTGCCATGTTACTACAGATGGCACACACCCAGCTCGCCCTTCAAGAATGGTCAAGACCAAAGGCAAGTTCAAAGTGGGCTAATCCAAAAGGATGGGCTGAAGAGGGATGTACATGGAGAGAAACCTAAGAGAGTCACGAGCCAGGAAGATCAGGAAGGACTTGGCATCGGTTCTGGGGAACTTCTGGGGTTGAAGCGTCAATAATGGATCCGCTGCAATTTAGCCACAGAAATGATGTACGAGGCTTTTCCACTGACATTGAATCAGGTCACTGGGCCCATTGGATGTGATACAATGTCAATGAAACTGTTATGTGTTATTGATGCCAGTCACAGAATAGATAAAAACATTATAAAAATAGCTTTTGTCGCCATTTACATTTTTTTCATAAATGGTAAAAGACATCCGTCCCCACCTGCCAGAGACGGAGGCCACAAAGGACTGGCTGTCTTAACAGAGACTGTGGATCTGGGGAGGTCAGAGAGGGGGCACCCCAACCCCATGAAAAGTGACTACAGAACAAAGGCTGGAGGTTTTGCATCTTCTTGCATCAAAGGGAGGAAGGAGAAGGGTAAGCAGCTGACTCAGGAAAGTGCAGGCTGGGTGGGGTCAGCATGGTCCTTTTTACCCAACAAACACCCACTGAGACTCTGCTGTGTGTGAGAAATGGGACTTGGAAATGACTCTCCATGTCCCAATGGAGCTCACAACCTAATTTATATTCTCAGGGATCTCATCTAGAAATTGGAGATCACACCTGCTGGCTGGGGGTGCTGTAGGGGTGAACCAGAGGTATCACTAGTACTCAGTCTACACCTTCCTTTCCATCCGCCCTCCCTTCTGTCACCACTTCGTGAGTCCTCCCTTCCCTTCGTGAGTCCTCCATTTCTCACTGCTTGGTGAGTTCTCCCTTCCATCACTGCTTCAACGGAAGGAAGGGTGGGAGGGAAGGAAGGAGGGAGGAAGGAAGGAGGGTTAGGGAGGAGGGAGAGAGGGAGGAAGGACAGCGATGGTGCTAGAGCATGCCTGCATCAGGACCCTGTGGGGAGCTCAGAGAAGTGCTGTTTTCTGGTTCCCTGGTTGGGCACCTGCAGGGGCAGGGCAGGGCCCCCCAGCACCATTTTGCAGTAGGAAGACACCAAAGTCACAGCATGAGTGCAGCCCGGCGAAGGCCAGGTTTGTTAGACATTAATGTATGTGTTTATTTCGCTGCTACGTCTTCCTCCTGTGGTGAGATGCTAGGATGTCCTGTAGCCTCCAGCTTCCCAGTACTTGAAGAGCTCTGGAGTTAGTTCAGGAGCAAGCCAAGACTTGACTTCCCAGGCCCCAGGCCAATGCTCCTTCAGCAGGACCTGCTGCTTCCCTTTCCACTCACTGCAGGGACAGGCTGGCCTATGCCTGTCATACACACAGGCCAAGTAACTGAGGGCCAGCTAAGAGGTCTCCAAAATGCCTAGGACAACCAGCTGAGATTTCCAAGCAGTGTCAGGCAGAGTGAAACATCTGAGCGCTCAGTCAAGGACTATTTTTATGTCAGCCCCTGTCTTGTAGAGGTAGTAGAAGCAGGGACACCCAAGGCTTTGATCCAGTCATCAGATCTAACCACCCCCCAAACACTCCATGACAAAGCCAGGGAGTTCAGGTGCCCCAAGTAGAGTGATACCCAGTGAAATATCAGTTGCTGATTTCATCTACTAACTCCAGTCAAAGGCACCAGTTTCAATTCCCTCAGACAATTCAGCTGAACTGCAGGCTCCAGCTAGGCTGGGGATGGCCTGGGGAGCTCCCTGGTTGGGATACTGGCTTACTCACAGGGTCTCTCAGGATTCAGAGTAGGTCTCTTGTTTTCAGAACCACCATCCAACATAATTAAAAACTGAGTGACTGGAACAGAATGGACAGTCATACAATAAGCCCACACATGTATGGTTAGCTAATATTTGATAAGGGAGCCAAATAGAGATGATGGGAAATTGGACATTCACCTGCGAAAGAATGCACCTGGATCCTTGGCTATGCCACTCATGAAAATTAATTTCATTAAAGACTTTAATTATTTATTTAATTTATTTATGTGTACAAGAACTGGGGTGTAGGCCAGAGGTGATGGGGGTGAGAAGATTCACCAGAGACAGAGTGGGGAGCAGAACAGGCGGATATATTGAAATACACTGCTGAGGGGAGCAGCGGATGAGACAGGAGAGGTCTGCTGTGCCATGTGGGTCAGCACCCTGGCTGGGGATTGAACTGATGCCATGGTGGCTGCTAATAGTTTGATAGCACTGAGACTTTAACCCCTGCACCACCAGGGAGGTCCTGATGAAAGACTTTAAATGTAAGACTAGAAACCACAAAGTGCCTAAAGAAAGCATAGGAAAATAACTTCTTGGCAGCTTGGCAATGATTTTTTAATATAACACCTGAAGTACACACAACAAAATACAAAAGTAAATGAAATTATATAAAACTTAAAAACTCTGCAAGCAAAATAAATGATCAATCAAATAAAAAGTCAACCTATAAAATGGGAGAAAATATTTTTAAATCATATATCTGATAAGGGGCTAATATTCAATATATAAAGAACTCATACAAATGCCCCAAATAGATGAATGGATCAAAAGGTTGTGGTCTATTTATACACTAGAATATTACTGAGGGATCAAAAAGGACAAACTCATGCCATTTGTGGGGACATGGATGGAGTTGAAAGGGATGATGCTAGTCGAATTTAGTCAGACAGAGAACAGTAATACGGGATGCTCTCACTTATATGTGGAATATAGAGAAACCAAAGAAAAGGTAAAAAAAAGTCAACACAAACAAGCTCAGCATAGATCTGAGGCATCCAGCAAGGGAGGGGACGTGAAGACCACAAAGGACTGCAGTGATGGCTCACAAGTGAGACAGTGGTGGGAGAGCTATGGGGACTACAACAATATAAGAAAGAAAATTAAAAATAAATATAAAAAGAACTTATACAACTCAGTAGCAAAAAAGAAATAAATGTAGCTAGTGTAAAATCTATCCAATATAAAAGATGGACAAATCACCTGAGTAGACACTTTTGCAAAGAGGAATGATAAATGGCAAGGGGAATATGAAAAGTGCTCAACATCACATCACTAGGGCAAGTGGAAATCAAAACCCCAATGTGATATTACCTCATGTTTGTGAGAAGGCTGTCATCTAAAGTTTGGGATACGAATTGTTGGGAAGGATGTTGGAGAGAAGGCAACCGCTGTGGACTGCTGGTGGGAAGGTGAGTTGGTGCAGCCACCATTAAAACAGTATGGAGGTTCCTCAAAATTTTTAAAAAATAAATACAATCCAGCAATTCCACTGCTGGTGCCCATACAAAGGAAAGGAAATCAGTCAGTTGAGTGGGTTCACTGTGGCATTACCAGGTTCACTGTGGCATCATTTACATCATTTACATCACTCAGGATATAAATGCAGTCTGAGTGTCCATCAACAGCTGAGTGGATGAAGGAAATGGTGCAACCCTGAAATATTCTAATGCTACTCAGTCTTTTTGAAAAAGAGAGATCCAGGCAATTGTGATAACATGAGTGGATCTTGAAGGCATCATACTTGTGAAATAAGTCAGACAGGCATATTGTATGATCTCATTTATGTGTGGAATCCAAATGATGACAGCAGTAACAACAATACTCATAGAAAAAGCCATCAGAGGTGGGGGCGGGGGATTGGATACAGGTGATGGAAAGGCACATGCTTCCAGCTAGGAGATAAGTGAGTGCTGGTGATGGGGTGGACAGTATGGTGACCGGAGTCCACTCTGCTGTGTGGCACATTTGAATGCTGTTAAGAGTGTAAATCCTAAGAGTCTCATCATAAGGGAAAAATGGTGCGGTGGGTGAGAGGATTCACCAGAGACAGAGTGGGGAACTGAATAGGTGAATCTATGAAATACACTGCTGAGGGGAGCAGCAGGTGAGACAGGAGAGGTCTGCTGTGCCATGTGGGTCACCTCCCTGGCTGGGGATAGAACTTGTGCGTCAGTGGATGTAGACAGCTTCAAAAATGCATTTTTGTCTTTCTTTTTTGTTTCTGTATGATATATTGAATGTTTACTAAGTCATGTGGCAATTGTCTCACATTTTATATATATCAAGTTATTATGTCCATAAATTTATTGTTTTTTAAAATTTATTTTATTTGTGCAAAAACCAGGGTACAGGCCAGATGTGCAGGAGGGTGAGAGGATTCACCAGAGACAGAGCAGGGAGCAGAACAGGCAGACTGATGAAATACACTGCTGAGGGGAGCAGCAGAGGAGACAGGAGAGGTCTGTTGTGCCATGTGGGTTGCTCCGAAGCCGGTGGGGATCGAACCAGCACTGCAGAGGCTGCGGACAGCTTCACAGTGCTGTGCTCAACCGCCTGCGCCACCAGAAAGGCCCTATGTCCATAAATTTATATACTATTATATGTCAATTGTAACTAAAAATAATTGAGGAAATTGCAATAAATGTTCAATAATGTTCATGATTAAAAAAACAAAACAGAAACCAATTTGAAACAACCCAAGGTTGTGGACAAGTCCTCTACAAAAATATGGAAAGAAAGAAAGCAAATGGGAAATTAAGGAGAAAATAATGGATAAATAATAGAATAACATCCTTTATAAAAGTAAAAACTGCCCAGATGCTAAAAACCTTTACAAACAAAACACTTGAATCTCTTCTGACCCATTTATCTACATATGGAAAAACATTACTTAGAAAGTCTGTTCATTTTTATTAAACACTATACTTAAAATCTATAGCAAAATCTACACATTTTTATTGGCATTAGCCAAGCACAAATTGAGGTTCAATGTTCCAGAAAGGAACTGGCTGCTACCCCACATCTTTAGAACCATGGTCTTTGCTACAGGCCATTGTTCTATTGCTTTACATTCACCTCCACAGTATACCTTCTAGGTCTTTCCACTGATCACTGACCCTTCTTGAGCTCCTGGTTCATGGCTGTCAATTGATCCAAAACTTGACCTCCACAAGATTGCCCCCATTCACCTTCTATATTTTATTTCTAGGTCAGTTACACATTGCCCCATTCACCAAATAGTCGCTAACACAAAAGCAAACTAACTAGCAATGAAATTAACTACTGGTTAAGTGTGTTGGCTCTGAGGTAGAACTGTGCCTGAATCTGAATAGCTGAGCCATTTTAGGAAAAACGTATACCTCTCTCTGCCTTTGGTTTCAGAGATGAGCACAGTGTTCAAGGAGTATTGCTGCTTACCTTTTAAGAGCCTACATAGGCAGGATTTGGAATGGATGGCAAGCAAGGAAGCCCTAGGTCTGTTACACTGGCTATTTCTGGATACCTTCTGCCCTGGCAGAAGGTGACAGGTGACTCACCACTGCTCAGTTCTAAATCTCAGAGAAATCTCCCAAAAATGATCATAAAACTCCTACTTCTCCTGTTTCACACCCATCACTAAGGGAACCAGCTGTCCAGCTACAGGTCACAGATAAAAACAACTCACTAAATGTGTACTGCCTACAGATTTAGTTTGCCAAGAAAATTTAGACAAGAGATATCACTGTAGTTAGCTACTGTATCCATCCCTGTCAAAGGTGTGGTTTGAATTCATCTCTGTCAGTTGGGACAGTGGGATCTCATCAGTTTAAACTCTGCTCAATAGCCAAGGGGTGAAAGTCCAGCCTTCACTTTAAAAAGCAGATAGAGCCAAATCTGAAAATGGGAGACCTGGCTTTGAGAAGTTAGTCAACATCTTTTAGCATCAGTTTTATCATTTGCAAAATTGCAAAATTGTAATACAGATGATATGAGCTTCAAATATGGTCACAATATTGCTCAATATGATACCCATCTCAGGAAAGAGAGGAGATTATCTAGATTATCTGCATCCTATTGTTTGGCATAACAAGATGAAAGGAAATCAGCAGAAAGGAAGAAGATCCACAGGGACTCCAAATAATGAAACCATCAGAAACAGCCTGTAAAATAATTGTGCTAAAATATCTTTCTACATTCAAGGAGAATATATATATATATATATATATATATATATATATATATATATATGAATGATTTAAAAAGTGAATAGGTAGTGGGATTTCCAAAATGATAGACTAAAAAGAGATATTTAGAACAATAAATAACACTGAAATTAAGAACTAGGTGGATACATTTTGCAACAAATTACATTCAGCTAAGGAGAAAATTAGTAAAATAGAGGTTATGTCAATAGAAATATGTAGAAACATATTCTAATGAATTATAGGAGGGGACATTGTAAAGAAGGGAAATAAAAGATGTAGATGATAATAGTAAGAAATCTAATATACAGTTAATTGGAGTTAGAAATAGAGGTGAGGAGAAAACAGGGCAGAGGTATTTGAA
Organism: Talpa occidentalis; assembly: GCF_014898055.3. Taxonomy (NCBI): domain Eukaryota; kingdom Metazoa; phylum Chordata; class Mammalia; order Eulipotyphla; family Talpidae; genus Talpa; species Talpa occidentalis. Next base: position 26,318,260 of record NW_023601754.1, on the reverse strand, counting down.
GAGAAAATGTGTGAGAATTTTCTAGAAAAGACATCAAGCACAGATATAAGAAGCCAAACAAATGCTGAAGAGAAATCCATGCTTATGCATGTAACAATAAAACTGAGGAATAAACCAACGGGAAAAGATCTTTAAAAGCAAAGTGAGACAAGAAATTATCTTCAGAGGAGCAGCAATGAGATTGACAACTGACTTAAAAGAGAAAAAATAGATGTCAGAAAACAATGAAATAATGTTTATTTTTTGTGTGTGCTGAAAGAAATACTGTCAAACAATAATACTTTGCCCCTCAAAACATCCTTCAAGAATGAAAGTAATATGCATTAAAATAAGGTATAATTTTTATTCAGAATTCTGCTGCTGATAATGGTGGTGTAGTTCCTGTTGCATCAATTTCCTTATCAATAAATGGAGAAGAAAAATATTCACAGTAAGTTAGTGGTGACAAATGAAAAAGTCCATTGAACTTGAAGAGTAAGATGGGCAAGGAATACAAATAATAAAGCACAGGGCCTCCCTGGTGGTGCAGGCGGTTGAGCGCAGCACTGTGAAGCTGTCCGCAGCCTCTGCAGCACGGGTTCGATCCCCAGCCGACCAGGGAGCAACCCACATGGCACAGCAGACCTCTCCTGACTTGCCTGCTCCTCCCCTCAGCAGAGTATTTCAGTAGATCTGCCTGTTCTGCTCCCCACTCTGTCTCTGGTGAATCCTCTCACCCTCCCCCACATCTGTCCTGTACCCGGTTATTATATAAAAATAAATAAATCTTAAAAAAAAGGATATCTTAAAACAAAAAACAGATAATAAGGCACATATCGTGGTGCAAAAAGTTGTAACACACATGCAATTGAAATCAATCCCAGAATGAGAAGAGACAAATAAAAAAGTGACACAAATATATTCGAGGTAATAATGCCCCAAAGTTTTCTGAATTCGATAAGGGTAAATTTACAGATTTGAGAAGCTCCAAAAACCTCAAATAAGAGTAATGACAAGAAAATCCCATGTAGGTACACTTTCCTTGAATTACCAAAATCTAAAATAAAGAAGAAATCCTGAGAAAAAACTAGAGGAAAGTAGCACTTTACATTAAAGGGAATCATAGTTAGCGGCTGCTGACTTTTCACTAGCAGCACTGGAAGTCAGAAGACACAGGAACGACAGCTCTAAAATACTGAAAGATAAAAACCTGTCAATTTAGAATTCTTTATCCAGTGAAAATACATTTCAAACTTGAGGGTAAAATAGAGACCTATCTAGATAAACTAAGAGAATTTGTTGTTAGCAGACAAGTAGTACAAGGAATGTTACCGGATATTCTCCAGGTTGAAGGTAAGTAATGCTAAATGGAAACTTAGACTTAAATTTTCAGAAAGGAGTGCAGAATCCAATAAATAGCAAATGTGTAGTAAGTGTAAGACTTTCTTCTTTTAACTAAGAAATAAAGGAAGACCCAGGTCCTCCCTGGTGGCGCAGTGGTTGAGCGCTGGGTTGCGAAGGTGCCCGCAGCCTCTGCAGCGCCGGTTCGATCCCCGGCTGCTCCCCAGCCACTGGAGGAGGGTCCCACATGGCGTGCAGACCTCTCCTGCCTCCCGCTGCTCCCCTCAGCAGTGTACTTCGGTCCTTCTGCCTGCTCTGCTCCCCGCTCTGGCTCTGGTGAATTCTCTCACCCTCCCGCGCTTCTGACTGTACCCAGTGCTTGTATAAATAAATAAATAAAATCTAATAAATAAATAAATAAATAAAAGAAGACCCAAAGGCTACAGGATGCCCCCATTATCTGAAAGTAGGGCTTTGCTATTTGGTATGATTTGTCAAGTTATATTTTTGTTCTGGGGATGCTATTACCATTAATATAGAGGGAAACATTTTTGAATGTTCCCAGACTTAAAAGAATAACCGGGAAAATCACATCAAATATAGACAAGTTCTACTTTCATATAGTGGGGGAAACCTGTACTTGAAGTAAAATATATAACATTGTATTGTGAGACTTATAAATTGTATAACTGGTAGCATTGTTTTATATAGATGATATATATATATAAATTATATGTATAAATTATATTAAGGGACCTCCCTGGTGGTGCAGGTGGTTAAGCGCAGAGCTGTGAAGCTATCTGCAGCCTCTGCAGTGCAGGTTTGATCCCAGCTGGCCGGGGGGATACCCACATGGCGCGGTAGACCTCTCCTGTCTCGCCTGCTACTCCCCTCAGTAGTGTATTTCAGTCAGTCTACCTATTCTGTTTCCCACTCTGTCTCCTGGTGAATCCACTCACCCTCCCACACATCTGGCCTATACTCCTATTCTTGTAGGCTTGAATAAATAAATCTAAAAAAAATTCTTTAAAAAAATTATAAGTATGTTAATGTCATATGTATATTATATAACTTCTATCATATAAAGGGCCAAATGGAAAGCAGAGGGAGATAAACAGATATAACTCTAATTAGAATGTGACAACTTAAGGATGCAAACACAGAAACAAAGAGAAAAAAAAAACCACAATAGTGATATAGCTAAAAGCCCAATGAAAACAATAAATAAAACAATAAAATAAGTTAAACTAAAAGAAGATGGGGTTCGGAAACCCAAAGAACAAAATCAGAGGTTAAAATCAAAAGCAAATAGAAAATGAAAGATCAAATTTTACAAGTCATCTAAAAGAATTTAAATAATTGCATTAGGTATAAAGGGCTAAATACTCAATTAAAGGGGAGGGATTTCATAAAGAATAAAAAAGCAAGATCCAATGATATATCGTCTGTGACAGGTATACTTTTAATAAAAAGACACAAACAGCAAGTGAGTGACTGGAAGAAAACATAAAATGCAAACAAGACAAAAGTGTCAAAGTACACAATGATCCACAGGAAATTCCAAAACAGCACAAAAATAACCTTCCAAGGACGCTGATTCCAAATGCTGGTCAAATTTAGCACCAAAAATAATGGATGGATCACAATAACAATGAATTAAAATGTTTTTAATTCATAGTAATATTCTGTAGAGAATGCCAGCTATTAAATATTGAACAAATAACAGAATTAGGAAAACACAATTTTAAAAATCAATGTAATAATTAGTTTAGAGCATGATAATTGATGAAATCATGGGAGGCTAAAACCATAGGTGAAAGTTTTTATGGGAACAGGTAACTCACAGGAAGCTGTTAGTTGAATGTTTGTTCTACCCCAAAATTCACATGTTCAAAGCCTTATCTGCAAGGAGGTGTCATTAGGAGATGAAGGTATGGGAGAGACTTGCCCTGAGGTGAAACCCTTATGATTAGGATCAGTGCCCTCATGAAAGAACCGAAACTTAAGTTAGTTTTTGTTTTTTCATTAAATTTATTTGCTTGTATCGTTGTTCATTTTGGTAGTTTTCCCACCACAACAGTGCCCACGATCATCACCAAAATTTCTTGTGCTCTTCCCTTCCTTGCTTGGACCTCACTCCTCTCTCTTCCCCCGCTGGATGCTTCAGATTTATGGTCAGCTTGCAAGTTGTTTTTTTTTTTTTTTTTTTAATAGTTTTATTTATTTATTTATTTATTTTTAAAGATTTATTCATTTATATAAGAACCGGGGTACAGACGGGGATCAGAACAGGCAGACTGATGAAATACACTGCTGAGGGGAGCAGTGGGTGAGACAGGAGAGGTCTGCTGTGCCATGTGGATTCTCGCAGGCCAGCCAGCCGGGATCAAACCGGAGCTACATAGGCTGCAGACAGCTTCACAGTGTGGTGCTGAACCGCTTGTGCCACCAGGGAGGGCCTAGCTTGCAAGTTTTGTCTTTCCTGATACTTTGGTTGGTTTCTCTATATTCCACATGTAAGTAAAACCATCCTTCTGACTTACCTTACTTAGTATCATCCCTTCTAGCTCCATCCATGTTGCTGCAAATGACATGAATTTATCTTTTTTGATGGCCCAGTAGATTTCCACTGTGTATTTAGACCACATCTTCTTGATCTGTTCATTTATTTGGGGGCATTTTAGTTGTTTCCATATCTTAGCTATTGTGAATAATGTTGCAATAAACATAGGAATCCATGTTTCCTTTCAAATTAGTGTTTTTGTGTTCTTTGGGCTGATTACAGGTACTATTAAAATAATAAAATATTTGCTCTTCAGTTTCAAAGGCAGCGTGTTATTTCATGAATAAACATTACATATATTTCTACTGAGGTCCAGGTAGGAGCGGTGATTCCAGTCATCTCTACCACTGTGGCTGTTCTGTACTTTTTTCTCTTGTCTGATTTGATTGGCTAATATTTTCTCAACTAAGAGACATAAGAATTGGATAAGAAGGAAAACTTCCTCTCTTTGTATGTGATATTACAGTATACCTGAAAAGCCCAGTAAATCAATGTTAAAACCAATATACACACAAAGAGACACCAAATACACAGATGTTGGTAAGGTAGAAGGATCTAAAATTAACATAAAAATCAATAGTCTTTATGTATATAAATAATAACCAGTTACAAGAAGTAATGGAAGATATAAGTCGGCTTAAAATAACAAAATGATAAATTATTATGAATAAATGTGATAATAGATGTATAAAACCTATATATAAAAAAACAACTTAGAAACACTCTGGAAGATTCAAAAGACTGTTGAACAAATAGATGTACAATCTTTGGTCTCAGACAGAAAAAAATTGCATCATAAAGATGTCATCTGACCAAGCTTATACATAAACTCATAACGATGGGGGTGAAAATACCAATACATTTTTTTTTCCCTGGATTTGGACAAAATTTTCAGTGTTCATCTGGAAAAGTAAATGGGTAAAAGTAGGAAGATTAAAAAAGTTCACAAACCCTTTTAAAAAATCAAAGCAACAGCACTATTAGGAATTTATTGTGAAGTAATATCAACTGCTCATCCACTGGAGACTATTTGTATAAACTAAAGCATATCCATACAATTGAAAATATTCAGCTCTCTCAAAGGGATGATGCTCAATGAAATAAGCCAGAAGGAAAAAGAAAAAGTGTTGGGTGGTTTCACTTACAGGAGGAATGTAGGGGAACCAAATAAGTGACTGGGAAAAAAAATAATTATAATAAATTAAAAAAAAAACAAAATTAACAGGCAACTAGTAATCAGAGACACTGCAGGGGAGGGGGAGGGAGAGGGATCAAAATGGGGGAGAGAATGTTTTCTTACACAAGGAACTGTGGGGATGGTGCACAGGTGAATTGCTGGCGGGAATTTTTCGGGGACTACACCCTAGAGGAGAAAGCATGCATTGTACAAAAAGGAAGAATGATGTAAAACATATATAAAATAAAATTATAATTAAAAAAAGAAAATATTCAGCTCCAGAAAAGAATAATGTCTCTATAAACTATGATTGCAAGATTTCCTGAATGTCCTGTCAGCTGCAAAGAGCAAGATATATACAAGATATGTTACCTTTTATAAAAGATTATGGAGTAACAGAAATACATTATTATAATAGGTAAATACATGTCACACGCAAGTATACACATATATGTATATGGTGCGTTTACACCCATATATACTTTTTGCTGCAGAAATACAGGGTGATGCATCAGAAATAGCAAAACTTTTTTCCTCTGAATATGGGCAGGAGTGGGCTAGGGTGACTTTATGAGAGTGAGACTTCCCCAAGAATCTTTTAAAAAACTATGGAAAAAAGTTTTAAATTTTGGACTATTTAATTATCTGACATCTGCATATCAAAATTATATCACGAGGATAAAAAGTGAATATGGAAATATAGATACACAGAATCAAATTAATTGACATATTTCAAATTTATAGCATTGATAACAAGCTTGGAGAGAAAAATATTAGTTCAAGGGACTTTGTATTTTTTAATTATTTATTTATAGGGCCTCCCTGGTGGCACAGGCCATTGAACGCAGCGCTGTGAAGCTGTCCGCAGTCTCTGCAGCACCGGTTTGATCACTGACCGCCACAGAGCAACCCACATGGCCCAGCAGACCTCTCTTGTCTGGCTGGCTGCTCCCCTCAGCAGTGTATTTCTTCAGTCTGCCTGTTCTGTTCCCCACTCTGTCTCTGGTTAATCATCTCACCCTCCTGCACATCTGCCCTATACCCCAGTTTTTGTATAAATAAATAAATAAATCTTTAAAAAATATTTATTTATATGTATTTTACATCATCTTAATTTTTGTACAATATTGCTTTCTTTTCTCAGATGTAGTCCCCATAGAATTTCCACTGCCAATTCACCTGTGCACCAGCGCCATAGTCTCTTGTGTAAGTTCAAGGGACTTTGAACAATGGCTTCAATCACGCACTCCTACCGCAATTTATTTTATTATTTTTGCTTGTTTAAACCTTATGTTGAGATAATGTTGGCTTACATTGTTGCTAGTATTGTCAGTTTTCAAGGGCTAGTTCTTAAGTTTGACTCTCTGGCACTTTGGCTGATTTCTCTCTATCCCACATATAAGTGACACCACCAAATATTTGTCTTTCTCCTTCTGACTTATTACACTGAGCATAATCCCTCCTATCTCCATCTGTGTTGCTGCCGATGGCATAAGTTTATCTTTTTTTGATTGTCCTGTAGTATTCTGTTGTGTATGGACCACATTTCCTTGATGCACTCATTAGTTTTGGGGCACTAAGCTTCCATAGCTTCCATAGCTTGGCTGTTATTATTCATAGTGTTATAATGAACATGGGAATGCAGGTTTCCTTTGGAATTAGTGTTTCTGTGTTCTTCAGGTACCTGTGAGCAGAACTGTTGGGTCATAAGGCAAATCCATTTTCACTCTTTTGAGAAACCACCAAACTATTTTCCAGAGGGGTTGGACCAGTTTACATCCCTACCAACAGTGTAACAGGATTCCTTTTGCCCCATGTCCTCATCAACATTTGCTGTTTCTGTTCTTGTTGACATGGGTCATTCTCTCTCTCTCTCTCTCTCTCTCTCTCTCTCTCTATATATATATATATATATATATATAAGATTTATTTATTTATTTATATAAGCACTGGGTACAATCAGAGGCGCGGGTGGGTGAGAAAATTCATTAGAACCAGAGTGGAGAGCAGAACAGGCAGAGTGATGAAGTACACTGCTGAGGGGAGCAGCGGGCACAGCAGGAGAGGTCTGCACGCCATGTGGTACCCTCGCCCAGCGGCTGGGGATCAAACTGGTGCTACAGAGGCTGCGGGCAGCTTCGCAACCCAGCGCTCAACCGCTGTGCCACCGGGGAGTCCCCACAATATATATATATTTTTTTTTAAAGATTTGTTTATTTATACAAGAACCGGGGTACAGGCCAGATGTGCGGGAGGGTGAGAGGATTCACCAGAGACAGACCAGGGAGCAGAACAGGCAGACTGGCAAAATATACTGCTGAGGGGACCAGCAGGAGAGACAGGAGAGGTCTGCTGCACCATGTGGGTTTCTCCCCCATCAGCCAGGAATCGAACCCACACTGCAGAGGCTGCGGACAGCTTAACAGTTCAGTGCTCAAGCACCTGCACCACGACGGAGGCCCCTCACAATATATTTTAAGGCTAAGAAGTATTTTTTATATTGCAAAGGACTATTATTCTTTATTCCAGGGCTATGGTGTATTTATTTGATGGCTGTGGTATTAGCAAACAGCTCTAATTGTATATCACCGAATGGGGAAAATGTGTCAGTGTGGTGCTGAAAACCAGGCTTCTCACTGAAAGAGAAGAGAAATGTAAGAATGAAACCAACTTCCTATTGAATTGGAGGTTATCAATGTGAGTTCAGGATTTTAAGGAAAAAAAAAAGTATTTCCTAATTATTTCCCTTAAAAGCAGTTGGAGCAGGGTCTCCCCTGGTGATGCAGCGGTTGAGCGCTGGTCTGTGAGGCTGCCCACAGCCTTTGCAGCGCCGGTTCGTTTCCCGGCCGCCGGCAAGGGTCCCACAGGAAAAAAAAAAAAAAAAAGCAGTTGGAGCAATAACACTCAATTAGTAAGGAGCACACCTACATTCCAGATCTTGGTCTTTCATTAAGATCTCCCGCCCCACTAGAGAAAACTAGAGAGTCCTTGGAAAGTGGTTGGTCAGTCCCAAAACAGGGAAATAGAGAGTTTAGAATTTCTCATTTTTCTATAAAACAAGATTGTGCTCATTATCCTTCTTTTTTTGTAGAATGCCAGTCCATCAATATAGGAGGGATTATAAAAATCCAAAAATCATTTTGCAATTCCCAGGGGAATCATGATGGAGGTGAGAACAAATTATCAATGACTTTGAAACACCTCAGTAAAAGGTTACTGGGGAACATGATATTTCACAGTCTTAAAGCAGAAGATATTTTACTGATAACCAAGAGAAATATTTGCTTCTTATAGCAAACCAAAACCAAGGAAAAGTCTTTCCACTAAAGAGTTAGACCTGGTAGTCATCACCTCCACCAACCAGACATGTGTGCTTCCTGATAGGTGGCCACAGGCAGTGTATACATTCTCCATGCCACATTATTGCCAAAAATATTGAACCTAAATCAAGTCATGAAAAATAATCAGAAAAACCCAATACATGAGATTGAGCCTATCAGACATTTGGCCTGGTTCTTCAAAACATCACTCATGAAAGACCAAAAGTAATAATTTAAAAAATAATTAGATAGGTGGCATTCTGAATACATTGATAACCACCAGGTGAGTCCTTATAAAAGCAGCCAGCCACACTAGGGGCAACTATGGGTATTTGAATAGAAACACTAACTTAAGTACATTCACTCAATGGTGATGCTCTTCTTTCTTTGTTTAAAGTTTTATTTTTTTATTATTTTTTGTATGGAAGTACTGCAGTGTAGGCCACAGGTGCAAGGGGTGAGAGGATTCACCAGAGACAGTTGGAAGCAAGACAGGCAGATTTACTGAAATACACTAAGGGGAGCAGTGGGCACAACAGGAGAGGTCTGCTGTGCCATGTGGGTTAGATCCTTGGCCAGGGATCATACTGAAGCCATAATGGTGACAGTGCTGAGAATAAACGCCTAGGCCCATTGCTTGCATTCTTGAGTGCTTTCTGTATGTCAACCCTGATAAACAATCTGATATCAGAAAAATAAAAAAAAGTTCAACAAAGACGTTTTCAGACAAACAAGACTGAGATGACGTCTCATTGGCAGATCTACATTACATATTATGAAATAGTAATGGAAGTTCTTTAGGTAGGCGAAAAAATATTCCAGACTGAAGGTCAGAGAGGTAGGAAAGAATAAAGGAAAGAATAAAGAATATTTGCAGCAACATGGATGGCGCTGGAAGGGATCATGCTCAGCGAAATAAGCCAAAAAGAAAAAGAAAAATACCGGATGGTCTCACTCATAGCAGGAATCTAGAAAACTTAAATAAGGGACCAGGAAAATGAATAACTATAAGAAAGTGAAAATCAAAATCAACAAAAAACTATGAACCAGAGACACTTTTAGGGGGGCGGGGGCGGGAGGGGAGGGATTGGGGTCAGAATGGGGGGGCTGCAATTGTATGGGGAATATAAAAATAAAATTTATTATTAAAATAAATAAATAAATAAATCTGTATGCCAGCAAAAAAAAAAAAAAAAAAAAAAAAAAAGAATAAAGGCAATTCAAAATGAAGAACTGACAGTATCAAACAATAGCGATGATATTTTGTGGCATTTAAAATGTATGGAGAATACCCAACACCAACAGCATGTAACCTGAAATTGGGCAAAGGAGTTTAAGTCTTCTACTATGTTTTCTGGAAGGCTTGTACAGTTACCAATGTGACATTAGATATTGATAAGTCAAGGATGGAAGTTGCCATCTCTAGAGTAGACTTCTCGGGCATGTTAACATTTTGGGGTATATATTCTTTCTTGTGAGTGCCATGTCTGTGCACTGTGGAATGCTGAACAGCATTTCTGGCCTCTACTAACTGGTTACCACTGGCACCTTGTGATTAATTTTATATGTCAGCTTGCCTGGATCATGGGATGCCCAGACCAGTCTGGTGAATCATCCTCTCTGGGTGTGTCTGTGAGATTAGTGTTTGGACCAACGGATACAGTGAAGTAGCTGTGCCCTGCTGGGTGGCATCATCCACTCCTTGAGGGCCTGGATAGAACAAAATGGGGAGAAAGGGAGGATTTCCTCCCTCTGCCTGACAGCTTGGCTGGGACAACCACCTTCCTGCAGGCATTAGCTCTCGGGACCTCTTAGCCTCCATAATTGTCTGAGTCAATCTTTTAATAAATTCTAACATCCAAGTTTGTCTCCAGATCTGGCCAAGCTGGCGGGAATCTCCCCAGTTGAAAACTCCTGCTCTAGGGTGGCCAAGTATATACCAGGCAAAGTAAAAGCAGAAACACTGGAAGGATTTACAAAATAATCAATGCAGAGATGAGAAAGGAACATAACGGAGGTAAGACTCAAAAGCACCTAGTAAGATAGTAGATTTAAATCCAAATATCATATTTATTAAAATATAAATAAAATGGGCCTCCCCGGTGGCGCAGCGGTTGTGCGCTGGGTTGCGAAGCTGCCCGCAGCCTCTGCGGCGCCGGTTCGATCCCGGCTGCTCCCCGGCCACCAGAGGAGGGTCCCACATGGCGCGCAGACCTCTCCTGCCGCCCGCTGCTCCCCTCAGCAGTGTACTTCAGTCCTTCTGCCTGCTCTGCTCCCCGCTCTGGCTCTGGTGAATTCTCTCACCCTCCCGCGCTTCTGACTGGACCCAGTGCTTGTATATATAAATAAATAAATAAATCTTAAAAAAAAAATAAATAACACTTCAATTAACGACAAAGATCGCCAGATTATAAGATCGGTTAAGACCACTGAATTCTGTGATGCCCTGGGGTTCACAGCAGCCCCGGGCATGGGAAGGACTAAGGATCTTAGCTTCTTTTAGCTTTTTTTAAGATTTATTTTTATTTATTTATGAAAACAAGAACTGGAGAGTAGGCCAGAGGCGTGGGAGGGCCTGGGGAGGGGGAAGTGAGAGGATTCACCAGAGAGAGAGTGGGGAGGAAAACAGGCAGATTTGCTGAAATCCACTGCTGAGGGGAGCAGCAGGAAAGACAGTACAGGTCTGCTGCACCATCTCGGTCAGCTCATCAGCCGGGGATGGGACTCAATAGGTTGATATTGCTGAGACTTATCCCCTGCACCACTAAGGAGGCCTTGGATCCTGGAGTTCTCTGTTACTACTCAATGTGTGACCTTGAATGGGACACTTCCTTTTGTTAAGTCTCGATTATATTATCAGGGACTAATGGCTTTGGGTTAGAAAGCGATTGCTCCTGGCCCCAGAAGCCTAGGCGCTGGAGGTGGCCCAGGTGCTCGGTCCACTCCCATTAGGTGGGGCTGGTTCCTGCAGCAGACACACGCACACTCCAGCTAATGCAGACAACTTGGGTGGATTCATTTTCTATATGCTGATGTAAAACTATCACCACGAATGTAGTGGCTTAAACAAAGCCAAGTGTCATGTCACGGTTCTATGGATCACGGGCCTCGCATAGGACTAAAGACGCCAGTGGGGCCAGAGCTGTCCTCTCTGAGGCTGCAGGGGACGTTACCTCCATCGTGTCTTCCAGGTTCCTGTGCTGTCCACATTCCTGGGCTCCTGGAGCTCCTGGGCTCCTGGGTTCCCGGGCTCCTGGGCTCCTAGAGGTCTCCCTCCTCCAGCTTCAAGAATGGCACCTGAGTCCTTCATGTCCCATCTCTGTTTCTTCTATCACCTTCCTTTTTCCTGACCCGCTGGGAAGGGTGTTCCCCTTTGAAAGACTGGTGTTTCATTAAATGCCCTGGACAATCCAGGATAATCCTTCTCTCAATGTCTGTTCCCTTAGTTATCATTGCAAAGTGCCTTCTATGGTGTAAAGTCACATATTCTCAGGTTCCAGAGATTAGGGAAGGGGTGCTGTGGTGGGGGGGCGGGCATCCACCTGCTTACCACAAATGACAGGGACGTCTTATTGTCTCCAAGACAGAACCTGGCTGACGGGCCTGTGTTTGCACACTTACTTTTTTGTAACCACATTAATTTTTCAGAGTCCAAGTCCTAGACATTGAGCTTTGCTGGCTGAGCCCTGATGCCAGGCCCTCCTTGGGTACCTTGATTGCCAGACCTGTAAGTCTATAAACAGTGGGTGAGAGATAATTGCCTCCTAAAAATATCAGGGTGCTCTTTTGTAAAGAAGGGGCTAAGATGGTGGGCAGCTAATAATAAAGCACAAATGTCACTACACAGATAGTGTCATTATTCCTGAGATGGAGACTCACTTTGCCAGCAGGGGGGAAAACACAACAATTAAGCCTGAACCCCCTGATCAAACCTGGTCACGTGATCCTGAATGTGAGATTGCCTCACACCTTTAGCTCTTTCTGAAAATAAAGGAAAGTTTGTTAACCTGTTACCTATAAGCCTGAATTTTTAATCTTCAATGTATATTATTATGGTAAAAGATAACAGTTACTTATGGCACACAGCAGCTTATAGGATACTATTATCTGTAATTAATGGGTAAATGCATGGCTTTTATTCAATGAAACTGATTTATTGTCTTAATTTTCAGATGTTCTGCCTCACGTTTCCACTGACACCACTACAGGCCCGCAGTAGCCAACAGATGCCAGGCGAGCATGTTCTCCTTTACGACCTGCTCCTAATTAGTTTTTTATTGTCATCTTCCAACTCACGCTTAACTGTACAAACAGGGGTAGCGAGCCTCCCAATACCGATTAATAAGCCTCAGCCCTGGTCCTGCAATAAACTGGGTGTATTTATGACGCGAGATTATCATCCAGTGCCTTCCCACTTTTTCTGGCTGATTCTCTAGGCTCATGTGAGTGCGGGACTCAGGGCACTGGTGATGAAGACCCGGGAGCCGCCACCTCCCTGCTGGTGACTGCCCCTCACCTGCCTGTCCTTGGCTGCCTCTATTAGGCTCGGCTAGTTAAGTGAAAGGGAGAGAAATGAGCTGAAAGCTGGTGGGTGTTGGAGCTTCGAAGTCCATAGTTCCCGACTAATTGCAGGTCCTAACAGGCACAATTAGCTGCTACAAGCCCTTTGAGATGGCCCAGGGCCTTTCTCAGGTAGCAGCCATCACCAGATAAAGGCTGAAATGCACTCCACTTAGAGAGACACTTGCAGACAGGAGTGTCACAGCCTGCCAATTACACTCTCCCTGTACACAGTCACTTCCCAGCGAGACGAAGCGCCCAGGGAGACCCAGCATTAAAGGGGAACAGCGCAGGCTGTTCTCAGCCCTGGAAGCCGAGCTGGGAAACGGTAAGAGGGGGCTGTGTAAATGGAACCCGCATGGTCGAGTCCCCCAGAAACCCCGTTTCGTAGACGTTTGCTCTGTACATTGCCCCCATCTGCAAACTTCGTGGCAAAACCCACATCCTACACCCCCCTTTTTTATCTTGGGAAGGGAAAACAGACAAGAATCAGACATTTCACTGGAAGATGAAGGCGGCGTGGTGCTGGCGTAGGGATTCTTAATTGGGAGTCAGGCTCCCCTCCCCCCAACCCCAAAATGGACCAGTTACATGTTAGACTCATATCTTTCATAGAAGCCAGGTTCTAAGACACTAGGTAAGATGAAAGTCACGTTTCGAGAGTGGTTTTGGCCGCATCTACTATAAGTCACCCATAAAGCACAGTTACGTGGATTTGTGTAGATAATACTGTTCAGTAATTTCCATGTATAAATGCCAAGGCGATTGTAAAGTATATAATAAAGAGCACAAATAAAAATATAATGTTTATTTTACATCTCATCAAACAAAAGAATTAACGACGGGTAGAGTTGAATTTCTGCATGCTAAAGTGTGTGCTGTGTGACGTCGGGAAAACACCACATCTTTTCTAGGCCTCAGTTTCCCTTCTGCGCAGGATAGAGTTGGAGATGATGGTGGGTGAGGTTATTTTGAGGGATGATATCCCCACTATCAAGATCCTGACAATGCATTTCCCCAGTTGGAGGGAGGAAAGGAGGTTGGGGGGAGTGGGGAACAGGGGCAGGTTGTTGTTCCAACCAAGAAGACCCTAAAACCATATCGAGGAGACAGTATCCACCCCAACTGTGACATGTTGTCTGTAACTGATGGTAGCCATGCACCAGTTGCATATGAAGGAGCCGGGGTTCAGTGCTGGTGGCAGCCTGGGTGAGGAGAAAGTCCCCAAGGCCTGGAATATGTGACAGTGTGGGAGCAATTAGCAGGCAACTGATCAGTTTCAGATGACCATGATGGAAAGGGGTTGGTGCCATTAACTAAAGCCTCCTGCTGCTTTGCCTTCCACAGCCAGGCCTACGTCAAACTCTACTGGAGAACACTCCTCCTGCAGATGGCTGGTAAAGTTACCATATATGGTGAGCCACTGGCATTCAGAGAAATCACTAGTGGAAGGCTGTGGTGTGGAAGACAAGCATCAGACACCAGGCAACTGGGAAAGCTGGGGTTGGCCCCTTCCGCCATTTCCTTGCTATGTGACAATGGATAATTCGCTTAACCTTTCTGAGTCTCTTTTCCCTGAATTTACAAATAAGGGATTGGGATTTCATCACAGTAATTGGTTCCTTCTAGCTTTCATATTTGAGGATTCTAAGTTCCCCTACCTGATCTTCTGCAAGAAGTTCTCCTACTCTCTAATCATGAAAACTTCTATACCTGTCCCCTCCAGGAAAACAGAAGAGGGGAAGAGAGAGAAAAGTCTTTGTGTGATGTTGGGTGACAGATGACACAATGGAATAGTGCATCAGAGCAAAGGCGTTCCTAACCATTGTGACCCAAGTCATAGAAATTCTGCCTCCACTTCAGAAAGGACATCACATGTTTCCATTTTTCCTTTCCAGCTGCCCAGTTTTGCAGAAAGGCAGTCTGCTGTGATGGCATCATCCATTTACCAACTAAGGTTTACCTATGCAGACAAAGATGCCAAGATAATTCAATGGGGGAAATGATAGTCTTCAATAAATGGTGCTATTGGGGAGAAGATGATCCTTCCCTTTCCTCCTACCATACACGAAAAAATAATCAAAAATGGATCATAGACCTAAAAGTAAGATTTATAACCATCAAATAGCTAGGAAAAAATAAGGAACGACATTTTAATGACTTTGGGCTAGGCACTGACTTCTTAGGACACAGTGCTGTAAACCACAAAAGAAAAAAAAAAAAACAAAGACCAATTGGGCTTGATTAAAATGAAAACCTTTTTCTCATTAAAAAAAGAGAAAACATTAAGAAAATAAACAGGGAAGCCTCCCTGGTGGCTCAAGGAGTTGTGTGTCAGCACTATGAATCTATCCACAGCCATTGTAGCATGAGTTCGTTCCCCGGCCAGGGGTGGGGGTGACCCAAATGGTGCAGCAGACCTCTCCTGTCCCACCCTCTCAGGATAGCTGAGGACACAGAGGCTGAGCCTTGTCTTGGTCAGGGTAAGGACAATAGCCAGGATCCTTGACCTTAGGGTTGGTAAGTGCCTGAGTTTATGTGTAACTGCGCACACATGTAGGCATGTGAGTCTCTCCCATTGCAACTTGGGGTGAGTGCAACAAATAGGCATTTTCTTTAACAACAGGGGCAGGCAGGGCTGTGGAGGTGCTCAGGTGTCCTAGATAACTCCATGGTCTGGGCAGTTGGAGGGTGTGGGGAGAGGGACAGGAGACTATTGGCATTAGCAGGCCAGGCACCTTTCCAGGACCAGACACACAATTTGCCAAACCCAATGCAAACTGCAAATGCAGAACCTTTGTTCAAAGATACTAAGACTTTCTAGATGGCAAGAGCTAAACAGCGAACCAAAGGTGGCACCATGTGAGACTTCACCGTGACCTGCCCTGGAGCTGGTCCTGATTAAATCTCCCTAATTTCTGTCTAGTCCACGCAAGAACCTCACTTTGGCCCTCTCCCCAGCAACATCACTGCGGGGATCCCCGCTGTACCCTCTCCTGCTGCCCCACCGTTGCCTCCCTCTTGGCATCTAGCCCCGGTCCCTGCACTCAGAGAGGGCACTCTAACTGCTGGTTGGATGGTCTGAGAAATTTAGCATTGGCCTAAATGCTGGTGTGGTTCAGCTAATGGAATCTGCACGCTTGTTTTCCTGGTGTGGTTCCCCAGCGCAGCGTGCACTGCTGGCCAACAGCTGCAGCCTGGTGGATGTCTTCTCCCCTCCTGTAGCAAGAATGGCTTCGTGTTGAACCTGGGGAGTGCGTTTCAGGAGGTGGAGGGGAAGGTAGCATGAGACACCAGGGTAGGGACCAAGCATTCAGGTTCACCCCGGAGAGCTCTGCATGAGTGCAGCACTAAGAGCTTACTGAGTGACAAGCTACCCGCCACCACAGCCCCAGAGGCCTGCTACCTGATGGGCTGCTCCCAGGGGTTAGTGAACCAAACCCAGCACAGCCCAGGACTGCGCAACAGGTGCCATGCCAGCCAGGACCAGCGTAAGCTGGCAATGGTGTCCAGAGGTCCAGTAACTTAAGGTGATGCCAAAACACACCCCGACAGTCAGGCTGTCCAGAGGAGGAAAGGAGAGGGCTACATGCTCAGGGGGCCCGAGGAAGGCATTTCTAGGCTGGGAGGGAGAGTCTGATCAGTGGTTTGCCAACTTAACCTTTCCCCTGGCCTTGAACGTCTGCATGATGGACACTTATTGTGAAGCCCTGCTCTAAAAAACTTCAAGGGCGATCACACTCTGGTCACAACAACCCTGGGAGAGAGATTCTATTTTCTATCCTTTTGTGAAAAAGCAATGGCAGCTCACAAAAAGTGGCAGAGCCTAGATTTGAACCTGGTATTGCAAAAGCAAGCTGGCTTTATTCTACTATCCCTACCCATCTCCACCCCGGAAAGTGTTTTTTTCAAGTACAAATGCTCAGGTCACTTGTCCAGAGATCCTGGTAAAATTTGCTCAACAGGGGCTTGCAAATCTCCCCCAGGCGGTTCTGAGCACCCAGGAGCTTCAGGGCCAGAGGACCTCCAACCTGCCCCCACACCCCCTCCTCAAGATTCCCTGAAGCTCTAATTCCACCTTTTGTACTGAGGATGCTTCCCTCCTGCTTTGCAGGGCAGCTCAAATTCCACTTCCCCCCAGTCTCAGAGCCAGATCTAATCACAGGACCATTTTCTCCTGTCTTTTGTGGCTTATGAAGAATAAAATTAGCCAAATGGATAAAAGCTTGTTGTAGGCATATGTAGAGCATTTCAAAGTCTATTTATCAAAAGACTGACCACGACATTTATGCCATGGGAGCTCCAAGTGCACGATGACTCTGTCATTTGATTTTGGGAGAAAAAACATTCAGCAGAGAGATACAGAATCAGAACCTGCGACTGCAGAGTTGGTGCTGCCCATGCTTTCCCCCTACAGAGACAGCAGGCTCAACACCATCCACCCTTAGGGGTGTTCTCTCCCACCCCGAGTGCTCCATCACTGAAAGCAATTTATCCAGGTCAGCTTTTGCCTTGCCTCCCAGTTTCTCAGTCTCAACAGGCTGGGCCATATGACCCAAGTCCAAGAAATATTCCCCCAGCAAACCACCTCCAGTCACCCCTCCGCTGCCATCACTACCGTACTGGGATGTGGTCAAAATGCACAATGGCACCCATGGCCGTCGACACAGGGCTTCTGGGAAGAAGGGGCCTGGGACTCAAATTCAAGCATATGCTTGTGTCCAGTCCATCAGTCCATGAATGTTTATTGCGCTCTTGGGCACTTACATTGCACAAAGCTGTTCTAAGTGGAATTTGCCCTCTTGAAGTCTGTCCCATGCTCATGTTTCCAATGGAGCAGCCACACATGAGGCTCCATGAGCCAACGTGAAGTTTCCATTTTCATTCCCATAGGCAGCCCTGAGGCAACATTCCCCTTCTTTGCAATATTTCTGGTTGCCTAAATCTTCTAGAAAGCTCTTGCATCTGTAGAACACCCGTGTTCTGATGAACATTGGCTGTTCATTCAGGTATGTAGCCAGCACAGCTCAGTCACAGCTTGGGGGAGGGTACATAGGAGTGTCAAGGATGGTCCCCATGAGACATAGCCCCTCCTGATTGCTGCTTTACCAGTGCCCCAACACTTGGCTGGACACCACAAACCAAGAGGACATGGGGACACGTCTATGGAATAATGGATTCTTTGATGAGAGATCTGAGAGCAGCAGCACAGTGCACCTCAATTAGAATCCCTCCCTCAAATCCATCTTCACACCTTCCAGGGATGGGAACTGACATACTCACATGCACTCACACACACACGTGCACACACGTGCACACACATACATATACCAGGTGAATAGAAAACCACACAGCTACCTTTCCTCCCCCCAAAGCTTTGATTCAACAAGTCTTCGTGTTAAATCTGGAAGTAGGACTGAATGCTGGCTGTATGCCAAGCAGGGAAGTACATGCGAGGAACGTGTGAGACATGATTTCTGCCTCGTGGCAGCCCAGAAGCTGCGCTATCAGACTCGAGAGACTGCCGGCCATAGCAGCCAGGGCCCCGCCCCCACTCGTTCTAGGAAATGGCCGGGCCTGGAACTCCTCCACCGACCTTGAACAAGCCTCCCTCTCTTGCAAAGTCCCAGAGCTGCAAGCAACCAAGGACTGGCAAATGTGCCTCAAGATCAATTAGAAAATATCGCCAGCTTCCAAAACCCCACCTTCACAGAGCTTTGTCAATCAAAGGCGGCTTCTAGATTCTCTCTCGTTACTCCATACAAGGTGCTTGCTTTTCTGACTGCATGGAGTTCCTATGCAAAAAGGTGATGCAGATAAGTTCTCTTGTCACAAGTCTGTGAATAAACAACAAATTCTGTCTCTGACATAGTTGTGTCTTCATTGCATTAACTCGTAAATGACAAGGACCGAACAGTCAATATAGAAAACTACCCTGGAGGTGTTCGGAGATGGGCAGGACCAATCCGAAAGATTTCTCAGAGGAAGTCAGCCTTGTGGACAGGGTTGGGTAGACCGTGAGGGGAAGCCGTGAGCAGACAGTGGACCCGGTGAATGGCGGGCTGGGTGAATGAGGAAGAGCCATCAGGATGGAGGCAGATGAGCACAGCACCGCGTGTCCTGGTGAAGGGTCTGGCGCCTCAATCCCAGATCAGGAGAATCCATGGGCAGTTAAGACCTCACGAGGAGAAGGGGCTTCGAAGACCAGGTGCTTTAGTGACATCCTTACATTAAATATCTCTGGCGCTACCTACATGAAGCCCTGACCCTTACACCTTGACCATCTTCAATCAGGGACCACGGTGCTGGGCAATCCCTTCCCCTCTAAATATTTGACTTTCTGGAATATTTTCTGGCTTTCTTATGCTTCAATTATCACGAAGGTATTTGTGTGCATTTTATGTTGCTTGGTGTAAGTAATAGTCACTCTTTGATCAACTGATCAATCAACACATATATATGGGGCGCTGACCATGTGCTCAGCACTGCTGTCAGCCTGAGGATGTGGCAGGGAAAAGAGGGACTATCCACTGGACCTGTTCACATGGCCTGGGGAGGGAGGGTCTCATCTCTGTTCTTTGTCTGCTTTCTCACTCCGGTTGTCACTGCATGGGGCTTCTCCCCCTGCCTCTGGAAGGAGGTCTCGCTCTAGCTGGTCCTTGGTCAAGTGCCTCTGTGGTCCCCAATGCTCTAATAGCACAAATGGCACATCACCAATCTATTCCCCAGGAAGGAACCCAGGTGTGTGTACAGCCACGGCCATGGGTTTCTACAGTGAGTTGATGGAGAGGTCTGGAAGCGAGGCTTGCAGATGAGTGGGTGGAGTGAGTGACACGCAAGAGTCAGGAGTGGAGGGCCACAAGACATGTGAATTTAAAGGATCCAAAGAAAGCTCAACCTTTGGGATGAGGATGCAAGACAGACACTCATTTAGGGAGAGGGGCTGTGGGGTGGCTACGCTGGGTGCTGGTTCCTGGGAGAGCAAGCATGAGCAAACAGGTGACCTCCTTGCACGCCTTGCATCTGCAGTGGAGATGGCTTAGTTAGTGATTGAGTGTAAGGGCAATGAGCGTCATCCTAACAGGAAAAGCAAGAGCCGCAGAAACCTTCCACAGCGACATCTCACTTTGTCTCAGTGGGGAAGGTTGGGTGAGTCTCAGAACAAAGAATAGACCTGGATGTATATCTGGGTTCAGGATGAGGAGGCGTAAGCTAGGTGAGCATGTGCGGAGGGCACCTCACACGTCTCGTGTGTTTGAGGGCTTGCATGAAATCCCACATGACCCTCGGTGTCCTTGATTGCAAAGGCGACACGTCAACTTTGGATAGTTTCCGAGGGAAAGGAGTCTAGTGGAGGATTCTCAGGTAACTTATCAAAGGAAAGGGAGGCTGCGGAGTCAGCAGGATGATTCCTGTGGCTTATGTCAAGAACCCAGTCAAGCATACACTTGCCGGAAAGGCTCTTTAGGAGTCAGGAGCAGAGCGCCTGGGCTGCACGCCAGGTTGTGAGATCTCAGGTGAGGTGTGCTGTGTGGGGACAGATTCACATTGGGTGATTTCCCCAAATCAGGACAAGCTATTCAGATGCTGTGCAACCAATCCATGAAAATGCCCCCTGAATTCTGTGCAGCTAGAGTATGGACTGTATACAGGAAAGTGGTCCCCAGCGGCACAGTCAGCAGAGGACAGTGAATCAAGACCTTTGAAAGGCAGGTGAAGGAGTTGCGGGTCTTATCCTTTTTTTAAATTTTATTTTTGTGTAGAAGAACTGGGGTATAGGCCAGAGATTCAGGGGGTGAGGGGATTCACCTGATACAATATGTGGGGCACAACAGGCAGATCTACTGAAATACACTGCTGAGGGGAGCAGCAGGTGAGACAGGAGAGGTCTGTTGTGCCATGTGAGTCAGCTCCCTGGTCGGGGATCGAACCCAGACCATAGCAGTGGTAGTGGCTGAGACTTAACCCCTAGGCCACCAGGGAGACCCTTGGGTCCTATCCCTTAGAGGTAATAGTGGTAATAGAGTTAGAGCACTAGTACTGATAGGACAGGGGAGATGCTGAAGAGTCTGACAGGTGGTTGGGAAAAAAGATCAGCATGAGGGAGAGGAAAGGCTTAAGAACGACGTCTAGGTCACTACTTTGGACTATGGGATGCTCAAGGATCTGCTCCTAAGATGTAAGGGCTCCTGGAGAGACACACAGGGACAAGGGGACAGACAGAGTTGGATGCTGGTGAATGATCTGAGGGTCCTTTTCCAGAGGGACAGAGGAGGGAGAAAGCAGGTGATTGTGACGATAAGGCCTATAGGATTTCATATTTATGTCATTGGCCAAGACGCCAACAAGGATCTGCCCAGGGTGGCACATGAAGGCACCAGGAGTGGTTTTGGAAGAGGAAAAATGGTTGCCAGGAGCAAGGACACATAGAGGCGAGGGGAGGTGACCCAGGGAGACTTGTCCTTTGGACTCCGACGCAGGAAGGTGAGTGTGAGCAGCCCCCTGCAGAAAGGCGGGGCGAGCCGGACCTCGGTGGACTTGGAAGAATTTAGAGGGAAGAGCAGCAGGTGTATATCACTCTCCTGCCTGTGAAAGCTAAATGCGAGGGTGAATTTATAGGGGATGATAGTTGGAAGACGAATGTGAGGTTGAGAAGAATTCCTTCTAAAATAAATGTTGGCAGAAAGGAAGCAAGCTAACCTACATTTACTTCATGCTTATGATGTGTTAGCCACAATTTGAAGTGTTTGGTATGTATTAAATTTTTAGGTCTTCAAAGTATGTGCCTGAGGTGGGAACTATTATCTCCACCTTGTAGACGGGACACCAGGCACAAGGGTCTGGGTGCCATCCCCGGACCCGACCACAGATGTTCTGGCTCCACCTGAGCATTTCAAGCCTGTGCTGAAAACACTCGCCAGGAAATGAGCAGTAACACAACGTGAAGATCCCCAGGGGCCCCCAGGGGATCAAGGAGGGCTGAGCATGAACAGAGGGGTGACTCACCTCCCTGAAATGGGAGGGAAGACAGAGGGACACATTGATGTGAATGGGGTGGCAGTGGGCGCATGGGGTTCGGGGTGGCTCAGCTGGCATTTTGTGCCTTTTGCTTTGTCCTTAAAGAGGTAAGATGGCTTGCTGAGAGAGAAGAACAACATGAGGAGGTGGTCGAGGGGGCTGAAGAGCCTGGAATGAGAGCAGAAAATCAAGGAAGACGACAGGCAATTTAGAGGCTCCCGTCTGGCTGGCTGAATACCCACTGAGGGTGACATTTCAGATGTCCCCTCCCATTGCCTGTCACTCTGTCAACAGATGGCTTCATCCTTGATCTTTCAGCCTGTCTGGGGCACTAAGAACTCTTTAGTTCAGGAGAACCGTCTTGGAGGCACGAAAAAGACTGGGAGTTTGCGGGCTTGGGGCTGCAGGACGGTGGAAAGGGATAGTGAGTGCATCCCGGGAAGGGCTGGCCGGGACTGTCCTGCTGAAGAATCATCCTTCTCTGGGGGACATGACACCCAATGTGTGACAGAAGATGGACTTCCATTTGGTTTATTTTTCCTTTTCTATTTTATGAGATTCCTGGGGAGTGAATGAGCCATTGTCACTGTCACAGGCACGCCAGTGTCCTCTCTGTCACCTTCCAGGGACCTCTCCTAACCCTAGGACTGTCTGGTCAGCTCACACCACTAGAGGGGCTGGGGCCAGACCACCAGCGCCACCGACAGCTTCTCACGACCCTTCCCCGCTGACCGTTCCTGCCGCAGGCCCGCACCTTCCCCGAGCAGCCCTGGTAGTCTCCACGCGGCCTTCCGCTCATCTCGCTATTTTTAAAAACCAAGCAAGGAGGCCATGGGCGTTAAGGAATCTGTGGAGCTGGGCAAACCCAGCTGTATTTTGGATTTTTTGCCTGTTTAAAAATATTTTTCATTGTTTTGAGTTTGATGAGAATGTGTTTTCCCATTAATTTTTAAACCCAAATTGGATCCATATGTCCTCTGATTCATGTCTGTTTTACTCCTCTTCCTGCTTTAACAGAGCATTTGATGTCCAAGAAAACTCTTGACAGCCTCCCCCTGTCCCAGATTAAAGGGAAGGGGTCAGAAGTCAAGGACACACCAAGGTTGTGACCACGAAATCCTGAAGTGCCTTTGGAATTGTTCCCATCATTTACATGGTCACCTTTGGTTGTCCCCCCTCCAGTCCAAAAAACAACCCTTTCCAGGAAAAGGGGTCTTTGGAATCCTATTTGGTTTGGGGAGGCCATTATATGGATTCCTATCCTGAGCACCCTTCGGGTCAGAGGTCAAATCCAGCAGCTTGAAGGCAGGTGCCACGTTTCCCGGTGAAATGGTATGAAGGGGGTGAATGTGCAAGCCTTGGCTGTGTTCAGTGGCTGTGGGAGTCGGGGCTCTCCCCAGTATTTGAGAGAGCTGAAGGAGAGGCTCTTGACACCCTGTCTGCCTTCCCCACTCCTCTGTGCTGCCTGGGCCTTCTAAGGCCTGGCAACGGAAAGAGAGGTTAGCGCACCATTAAAACCCAGAGGGCAGTGCCCCCGCCTGTCTGAAGGCTTCCCACTCTAGGGACATCTGGGTCAGTCAACTGGGGGAGACGAAGTGTCCCCCGCACATTCAAATAGCTGGAACCTACCTATAATCTCATGGACTACGTGAGCATCAAACACTTCTTAATTACACTCCCAGCTCAGCTTTGTTGCCAATAAAGCCACACACTTCTCAAAAATTCTCAAATCATGGCGTGGCCTTTGAGAGGTGATTCTGGGTATCCTTGAAGAGCTGGGTTTTTTGTTTGTTTGTTTGTTTTGTTCTTCTGAGATTATAATTATCATCATCATCATTATTATTATTTTGGTAGAGTTTGAATGATAATACCTGATGACAGGGCTGGTTTTGTTGAACACACATCCTCAGCTGAGAAACGTCAGGGGCCCTTTGTGTCTCATCTCCTGTCTCCTCACCTGCCCTGGAGACCCCCCCAGGAGAGAGGCACCAGTGCCCCCCCCCCACCCCTGAGCAAATGCTCAAGCAAAGCCAAGTGGGAGAAGAATGTGAGCCTTCCAAGATCCCGAAGTGACAGCAAGGTTTCCAAGCAGGAGGAGTCAGTTCCAGGATTTCCCTCAGCACCCTCTCTCCCTTCGCCATGGGCGTCAGTCTCTCCAGTTGGTTGTTTGAATTTGGTAGCTGTCCAAGCTGAGACGTTTAATTCTCAAGACTGTCTGCGACTTCCCCATTGGTGTAATGCCTAAGTGCCTAGTTGGTATTCACTTTCTAGCCTCTCGGATGGAAGAAACTGGTTCAAAAGGGCAAAGGACCTTCTGGTTTCGCATAACCTCTCCAGGTTTCCAACTGTCAGCAGCCATAAAACCAGATCAAGAATTCAAGGTGTAGAAAAGTCCTTGAGAAGAAGCAAACCAGTCTCACATATGGTTGGTCTCTCTTTCCCTCTCTCCCTGTCTTTGCCAGAAAGAAGTGTAGGACCAATTTATGCACAAATTGGTCACATTTTCACACATAGCTCCAATTATCTAAAAGGGGTTTAACATTATATTTATATTGATAAGCTTAACAATGTTGAACTACGACTCTCAGCTGATCTGTTACGATTCACATCCAAAGACACCAGAAGGAATAATTGGAAACCCTCCAGCATCTCGAGAAATAGAGGCAGCCTTGAAAAAGATGAAAACTGCTGCACAAGGTCTCGCTTTTGCTGAAATTACCACATAAATTCCAAATGAAGGATGGCCAAGAATATTCCAACAATTACAAATTTTCTCCTAAAGACCTGGGGAAGCTACCAGGTTCGAGAGAGTGAAGGCGTGAACCATCATCGATGTCTCCAACGGGGGAAAAAATAATATATTGCAACAATGATAGACTTAGCACCCAGGGAGTCACTTGATAGGAAAAAAAAAAATGAGTTTGCTGCAATTTCTTAGCAAAATAATAGAGTTCTACTTTGGAAATTTAACAACAAGCAATGCCGATATCTTGCACTGCTGAGGCTCCTGCCATTGCGCGAATCTTAACCACTGACAATCGGGTTAATTGCATTCAGCTATTTTGTCCTCTCACAAATTATCCTTGATGATCTGTGGTGACTCTTGTCCTCCAACTGTGAGCCTCAGCTGAGTGCCGCCTGGAAGAGCAGGATGGGGACAGGGTGTAAAACAGCCACACGTACCTGGATCTCTGCCTCTGACGCTGGCTGCATCGCCATCGTGAAAAACAGCTAAAAAGGATCAGCGTGTTTTTGATCATATACATCAGTAAAGCAGATTAATATCATTTAATATAGGTCCAATTTGGCCAATTGTGTCTAGCTCACTGAAGTGTTCCCTACCCCCAAATTGCACGGTTTGCTCCCTGGAGGGAGGCCTGGGTGGGGTGGGGGGCACACCAGCTTCCAGCCGAGGTGGGCTGGGTGTCCTTTGCCGCCAGAAGCTTCCAGCCACCGCCTTCAATAGCACATGGCCCAGACCCCGCGGGTTGAGCTGCCACTCTTCCAGCTGCCTGTGGCTCTGAGGGAATAAAAGGGGTGAGCCTATGCTCACCCCATGGAAGGTCCCCCAAGGAAGACAAGCCAGCCCGCAGATTCATAAATGGAAGGACAGTCAAACGCTCACCCGTCCTTTTGAAAAGACCAACACATGTTTGTTATCTACATTTATTACACACACATTTAAGACAAATCAGACTTACCTCTGTTTAATTTTTCAACTTGAATTTCACAGATGATTTGAATGGGAAGACCCCATCTGAGTTGGTCCAATCAACTCCACATCTGCCACCTTGGGCAATGGGCCACCCACTTTTCTTTGATCCCCACATTCCTTGTAATGGCTGCAGGTGATGCCAGCTGGCAAATGAACAAAGAAGTTGCCTCAAGTCGTCACGTAGTTGCTTGAAGGGGGGTTGCTTGTCTCCAAGGACACTGGAGTCTGGAGATATATGTGGTGGGGCAGGTGTAGGGGTGGCTGTTGGGAAGAGAGATGGAGAGAGATTGAGGTCCTCAGTGAGGGGAAAGGCATGGTGTCCCCTCTGGGAGAGCCCGCACTCCATGTGGGACCTAGTCCTGCAGTGTGACTCGGCCGCAGCCCCAGGGATGCCTGCTGGACGTGGCCAGCTGGACCACCTCGCTGTTTCAGAAAAGCTCTCCAGGAGCTGCAGGTCCCATCACAACTGTCCTGAAGTCATCACGTGAGCCTCTGTGGAGGGGCTTTACCTGCATTCTCTGGGTTGGGACCATGGCCGTCCTGTGCGTTGCTGGGCCTTGGACCTTGCAAAGCTTCTGGTGTGTGAAAGGCATGGATAGAAATACCAAGTACACCTACCAGCCCCTGCAAGGTTCACACGGAGTTTGTAATTCCAGAGAAGCCAGTGACACTTCTGGTGGGCGCCGAGGCTCAGGGGTGTGGCCTCTGCTCCTTCTCCAGCTTCTTCCCACACTCCTGCTCTGAGCACCGGAGGGTCGGTGTAGACACAGGGTAGGGGTGACCCACCAGGTCCCGGGCTCGGGACCCTTCTTGCTGGACCCAATAAACAAGCAAAACATGAGTGAGTGAACAAATGGACTGATTAGCAATTTTGGGGGAGTGGTTAGTTCAGTGCTCTAAACCTGGAAAAGGTGTTGAGCATCGTGTGAAGCTGGGAACAGCACCAGAAAAGGCCTGTCTGGGAAGGTGGTGCTGGTGTGGAGGATGGAATTACTAGGTACTAGGTAAAGCCTGCAGAAGTCAGATCCCTGATTTGTGAATTCTCAGCCTTTTACAATTTGGGGGGCTCTTGAAGAAAAAAAAAGACACTAAGAATGAAAAAGAAATCACAGCACATTACTGGGCACCTGGATTTCTAGGCCCTTCTGAGAGCTCTTAGGGGTTTACCTGAAATGCTTCCCAACTCTCCCCTGGGATCCCTCTACCTCCCCCGGCACATACAGGGTCCCCTGTGAGTGAGGGCCCTGAAGCTTATGTGGCATGAACTCCCAATTCTCCTGTGGACACCCCATGTGAAAGTCACAGGAAGAACGTTTAGGCAGGGGTCCAGCATGCTCTGAGGTACACTGAGATGAGGCCCTGTGGGAGAGCCAGACTTAAGTGGCAGGGGTGAGGGGAGACTTAGAGGGCATTGGGGGCCTGACTCGGGTGCCGCAGGGCAGGTGGGGGTCCCTGCATCCCAGAGTGGGGCCTCGCATATCACAGAGCATCACTGTAGCACCTGACTCAGGACTCATGTGGAGCAGAGTTGGGAAGTGAGTCAAGCAAGGAAGTCTGTTCCTTCCACAAAACGCAAAGCCACTTACACACCTGCCTTTCAGTCTATCCCTCCAATTTTCCTCTGAAATGTATGTTTTGTGTGGAGTTGCCCGTCACCCGTGCTGCGATGAGATGTGTCACTCCTCCGTGTGTGCGTTCTGATAAAATGGCCTTGATGCATATGCAAATCTGACTTCTTGAGAAGGAAGTGTGTGGAAACACTCACATTTGGCTGGAAGTCTTATACTGTGAAAATACTGAGGAAGCATATGCGTTAATTTTACCTTAAATTGCACACAGAAGCCACCCACCCTGTCCTTGTCACACAGAACAGATAGTTCAGATTTTAAAGCATCATTTTTTCCATGGGATCAGTGACAAGTTAGACGGGAAAAAGTGAGCTGGGTCAAGGGAGACAGGTAAGGGGTCTCAACTTCTCTCCTTCCTGCCTTCCTGCCTTCCTTCTTTTCTCTCCCCTGCTCCTCACCTTTTCTTCCTCTCTCATCCTCTCTCTCCTCCCTCCTTCATAATCACCTCCTCCTCTTCCATTTACATTTTCCAAGTAAAGTTCCTTAATTAAGAGTCATATGGCAGAGGACTATGCACCTTCTCCCTGCTGCTTCTTTTCTTCCAGACAAAAAGAGCATCCCTGCAAGACCAGGGCCGTCCTCAGGATGCTTCTGCAGTCACACCCAAGGTCATCGGGACAGAGGCAGTGAGGGTGGGTCAGGAGTTCCTAAATCCAGGTCTGGAAATCACAGGTGCCCATTTGCCTTTGGACGGCTGCCTTTTTGAGGTCCTACACTCTCAGGCTATGGGAGATCGAACAGTGAATATCGCAGAGCCAAAGCATGTGTGGGTGAGAGACAAGTCATTGGGGAGGGGGAGACCAATGGGGCTGAAGTGCAAAGGGAACTAACTGACACTTCAGGGGTCCCCAGACAGAAGGGGAGTGAGAGGCCTCTCCCATCTCAAAGGGGGGGCATCAACTCTAGCACAGAAGTCATCTCACAAAAAAGTCACCCAGATCCATAACATTTTAAAATTAATTAATCAGTGTTAGTATTTAAATATTTTAACCAATTAATCCTCATCACAGTCATGTGAGATTGATGAGATGGCTCCTCCTTGTTATTGGTGGGCAAACGAAAGTTCAGAGAAGTTAAATGACTTGCCCAAGATCATCCAGCTTCTGGGATGGGCCGGGATTTGAATGTGAAGATCAGACCAGGGCCCTTGCCTGCAACTACTCGGTGCTCTGAAAAGACAAGAGCGGAGGGACGATGTGGCATTTTCCAGGAACTCTGAGATGCTCCATCTGCTGGAGCATGAAGAGGGAGGGTGAGTAGGTCGTGGTGCAGCTGGGGAGCTAACAGAGGCAGGAGTCACTCTAGGGAGCTTAAACTCAACATGGGGCTGTGAGGAACCACTTCAGGGTTTCAGCCCAGGGAACTCCAGGCCAGCTGGGAGCCGAGAGGCAGGGGAAGGATCAGACTCGATCCTGGGCAGGGTCACCTAGGGCCGAGTCCATGCTTGGAACAGAGGGAACAGACTGGACGCTCAATAGCTCAATAGGGCCACATTTAAATAACGCAGTGCTGTTGATATTAACATCTCATTTACACACGGTTTACTTTCCAAAACTCCTTCTGATGTGATTTGCTTCATTCGAGTCTCCTGTTTAGAACTCAGGTCTCCTTCCCAAGACAGACCGAAACTGAAAACCTGCCAAATTTGGCCAGAGGGCACCATATGGGCCTGGAGGGCACCGACCTCCACTGTGGAGGGTCTAGACCTCACCTTGACCCCAAACAACACTGCCAGAGTCTAACAGAGGCTAACTGCCAGTTGGGAAGCTTTGCAGGACCACAATTTCCAGAACCTCTAACTCACACTCCAGAATGATGATTTAAATGCTTTACACACAACAACACATTTAATCCTCACAATAACCCAGCAACATCAGTCTTATTCTCTTCATTTTATGGAGAAGGAACGGCAGCTCAGAGAGGTTCAGAAACTCACCTGAGATCACAAGTGTGTGGCCTTGACAAGACTCTGCAGGACTGCACCCCTCCAAAAATTAAGGAGTATAAACTGCAGTCCCTTCAGACTATAACCCGTGAAGCAGCTGCCAAGGAGAACCCCAGCAGGCCAGGCTTTTAAGGAACTCTTTACCGAACAATTATTTCTTCCAAATATTGGAAGAGAAAGGGATCCGTGCATGCTAGGGTATCACACTGATTTGCTCATAATAGATATCATAGGTATTAAGTGCAGTTTATCCTGAGTGTAATTAGTGGATGCTTTTCAAATGTGATGATAATTGCAGCCCAGTGTTTCTGCGGTAATTTACAGAAATAAGGAATTCTACCCCTGCTCATCTCCTGCAAAAGAAGAGGGGAGAGGGAGCTCCCATTTGGGAGGGGAAATGGCTGATTTTAAACAGTACAGCAGCCGCAGGCCACTGTCACCAACAGCCTCACCTCTGCAAACACGACTACTTATACTCATATGCTCAGGATAAAATTAAACGTGTTTTTGCCTTTTTCACTGGGATACACACCCAAAGGAAAGAAGACTGGCAACTCTACATCCTTTTAGCTACAAGACTTTGATTGTTATTTTTTAAAAGATTTATTTTATTTTATTTATTTTTGCATACAAGAACTTGGGTATAGGCCAGAGGTGAGAGGGTAGTGGTGAGAGGATTCATCAGAGACAATGGGGAACAGAACAGGCAGATTGACTGAAATACACTGCTGAGGGGAGCAGCGGATGAGACAGGAGAGGTCTGCTGTGCCACGTAGGTCAGCTCCCTGGCTGGGGATCAAACTCATGCTTCAGTGGCTGCTGATAACTTGATAGCGCCGGGACTTTAACCACTGCACCACCAGGGAGGCCGAAGACTTTGATTAGTTAAGTATCTTTGTGAACAGTCAGTTCTGCTCTCTCTGCTAGAACTGGGCAGTGCTTTTCACTGAGAAGCTGAATGGGCAAAGTTCATGGCACAGTATGACCACTGCTGGCCAACCACAGGACGGGCTGCAGAGGGACAAGCATCACTATTCCATCTTTTCGGAGGTAACACTTCTTGCTGGAGATTTAGGGCTCATGATAAGTAACAGTTTTCTTCAGTGGATCACAGTTTTGGGGTATCCAGTGTCACTCTAGGGCTTGCGAAAATTTGTGGATCTTAGAGCATTTTAGCTGCACACACGCCTTACTCCTGCTGAAGCAGCTTGTTTGTGAAGCTTGCAATCCCACCTGGGGAATGGCACCTTTCACTTCCCCATCCCAAACCTGCAGGTGAGGGCAGAGGGCCTTTGTCCCTGGTGATTTTTGTTTATTTAAAACATCCTGCTATTTACTTCTCCCAGCATTTTACCTCCAATCATCCTCCTGAGTAATTACATTTCTTAAGGCAGAGCTGTCTTTTGACATCTATCAAAACAAAGAGAGAAGAGAAGAAGGCTGCTAATAGAAATCCTTTTGTCAAAACCAATCTCTGCAGGAACAGGGAAGCTCCTGCATGTGACTTCCGCTGTCGGGGACTGAAATGGTCTCAGGGTGTCAGGAACGTTTTGTCAATGGGGAAAGTCCAAACCAGCAACATCTAAGCCCAAAATGATACTTGTGTTAGAACGAAAAGAACGGGCTTATCAAGTTCAGGTCCAATTAGGTGAGGCCGTTGGGAAAGGTTTTATCCTTTAGAAACATCACAAAGTTCAAGCTGGTCATTTTCTAAAATGTCCCTACCTGCAGGTGCCTTGGGATGTCCCCCAAAGCCGACCTCCTCAGGACTCTATCAGGACTCGCATGTTTCCCTCTGAGGCCAAGCTAACTGTACCTTCCCTTCCTCATTTCACGCATTGTGAAAAAAGAGCCTCCAAAAATCCACGCTGATGCTTTGACTGCCTCCCCACCCCCACCCTGGCAACACTGGGTCCATTTCAAAAGACACTAAATTTGATAACTAACACTTATTACTCATTGCCCTCTCCACAATATTCTTGGCAGGGGTTGGGAACTGACATTTGCAGCTGAAAATAATGCATTGTCAAATAGGGAAACTGCAGGCTATAATTTTTAACACTTGTATCTGTTATTTTAAACATGAAACATTGCATCAGTTTGACATTAATTTCTGTAATGGGGAGGGAAAAGGATAATGCAATCTTAGTGACCACCTCCATTTAATTAACTGACAGAGAGAACCACTCACCAAAAATATGGAATTACCTTACACAAAAGCAAGGGCTGTTTGTACACCTCCCATCATGCATTATTGAAATGCACCATGTCATTAGGGAGAATAATCAGGATGCTAGTGTGCAACCAGCCACTGATAAATGCAGACACAAAACTTTTATGAAAGTTTGTAAATACAGTATTGTATGGAAATTCTGATGCATATTGGCTTTCCTGAGCTCTGTAAAGTGTTTTATTATGAAAAAAGTGGATAAGATACTTATCTTTTAAATTGGAGTTTAATATTTTATTAGTGCCAGGCACATAATTCTCATCAAATGGCAGGAAACTCTTTTTTGTATGGATATAAATGTCTAGAGTTTAATATTTCAAAGATAAGTACCTACAACTGCATCTATCACACAGCAGCTTAATGGAATTTACTTTTTCTTAAATATTTATACTGTATGTGTGTTTGCTAGTCAAGTGATTATAGAACTCTAAGGTGGAGGGTGAGGCTGGTCATTTTGTTAAGAAGACAAGGCACCAGGCCTCTTGCTTTATCTGCCATCTGCCTTTAGCCTGGACGGGGAGAGAAATCGTTGAGTCACCCAGGGCTTGAGAGGGCACCCAGGAAGCTTTCTTCTCACAGCCAAACCGCCAGAGAGTTCCTTTCATTGAACCTGAGTTCTCGGACAACTTCTCAGAAGAAATTAAGTTTCACAAATTAGCAGGAAAAGGGGTCTGGGGGTGGGGAGAGAAAGGCGTTCCCCTTTAAAAGGGAAATTGCATTGTGCCCAGAAGCTCTGCCTTCCCCGCCGGTGTGGGCTGTTCTGGGACCAGCTTCTCTCTACTTCTTTAGTCCTGCAAACTCTTTCATCGGGCCTGAGAAATGCTTTCTGATCCATGCTGATACAATTACCCGGCCTTTATTGGCAATTTAGACCTGCTTTTAGGGACATTTTAGAGCAAATGATGTTTTCTTGATATTTTAAAAAAAGCCGTGCTATTCCCTATACCTCTGGGATAAGGTGGAAACCGAGTTAGAGGCTCATTACCCGGCTGATTGCTACAATGCGGTTTTTTCGGTTGTTGATGTTGTTGGAAACTGAGCAGCCCAAACGGACCAGGTGATTCTCGTCTCACAACCAAAAAGTATTTTTATTTTGTGTGTTCAGGTGAAATACGAACCAGGATTTACTACTACTATACTCAGAAAGGTCTTAAAATCCTCCCATTAGTTGAGAGATATTAAAATGGGCTCAATAAATTTTTTAATACTCCCGTATGCCAAGGAGAGGCGAGAGCTTCTTTGTTTCCTTAGAAGGTGGATGTCCACTTGGTGAGATGCAGAGCTGCCTTCCTGACGGGCTTCAGGGGGGCATTAACCAAGGCTCAGTGATAGGGATAGTAAATAAAACGGGCCATCCTCAAGGCCATCCTCTTTCTGACGGGGATTTCACTAGAACACTGAAAGCCACACAATGGAATCAGCAAGGATGCAAAAGTCCACAACCTTTCCTGTCCAGCCCTGCAGCTCCTGGGCCAGCGGCGCCCTGGGGGATTCAGCAGAGTCTTCATCCTAAGGCCTCTTGCAAACCACATCAGGAAAGGCAATGCCCCCGGCCCCTGCCCCGTTGCAGGGAAAGGGGAGAGGAAGGATGAAGGGACAGTGGGGTTCAGGTTCAGTGTCTCTCGCTGAGACCAGGGTCAGGCCTGTGGGGATTCTGGACCTTGGGTCTTGTTCGTGGCTGTCCTCTCCCTGCTCACTCCGTCCAGTAGGGACACCAGGGGTGTCTGCCTGGTGACAAACAAAAGCTGATCACTTAAAACTCTCTTAAAGAGAGCTGTGTGAATAAGAGAGAACTCGGTGGTGGTCAATAAAAGCTGCTCACTAAAAACTTATTCTTTCAAGAAGGTGCTGTTCCCCAGACCTCTGGTGGCACGGGCAGGGCCAGGTGTGTCTCCCAGGTGTGATGGGGTTTGCTGCAGGTCACACTACAATGGCAACAGCAGCAGGTCACAGCTACTGAGCCCTCCCAGCCTTCTGCTCACACGTCAAGTCATGTCAGGTTCCTGGCATGGCCTGTGATCTGCCCCGACTGCCCCTTTTGACCTCACGTTTGCCTCTTCCCTGGGACTTTGCCAGGTGGCTGGCTCCCCCTCGGGCCCCCCCTCGGCCTTGCCTGTGCTGGTCCCCTGCATGTCCCTGTGTCCACCATCCCCGAGCAGCACATTTGAGTATCCCTCCTCAAGTGTTATCTATGATCTCTGACGATACCTATACCCCTGCATCCACCCCACTTTTACTTTATTCATGGGCCTTCTCACCACGTTAAATTATCTTCGCTTTCTGAGTGGCACCTCACCCACTGCGCTAAGAGAGCAAGGGCATCGTTTCGTCTCGGCTGGACCCAAGGCTCATGGTCTCTCAAGTGTCCTCGTTGAGCCATGGGAGAGACTCCACAGGGCTAAGGGAGAAAGCACCAGCACCTGCCATGCGTTTTCCCTCGCGCAGGGCAGCCCCCATCCTGGTGAGGAGGCAGCAGGCCTGTGGAATGCAGCAGCTGGAACAAAAGCCACAGAAAGTGTGCGGCTGGGCCAGCAGGGGGCACCGAGGAGGCCAGCAGGAAGGAGAGACTGCCATGGCTGGGGCTGGTCAAGTGCCCAAGGGGAGCCAATCCCCACCTTCCCTCCATCTCGCCACAGTGAACCACTCCACACCTGCGAGAGGCAGGGCCCTAGGCCTGCACTCTGGGGAAAGCTACCATTTGCCAGTGGGTTCTAACCATGGCCCTGGACCTCCTGGGGAAGCCGCATCACAGCCAGGGCTGAGGGAGGCAGAGCTCACCCAGAGCCACCTGTGTCATCCCAGAGCGGCCCAGGGAACCTTGAACCCCGACCTCAGGAACTTCTCACCTGAGAATTCAGGTGATAGACCCAGGAACCAGGTATTACTGCTTGTGGGATGTGCAGAGCAGGTGCAGGGCCTGAAGGGCTCACGCAACTTGAGGATCCTCGGTTGTGAGTGGTCAGGACCTACATGCGTCCTACCAGACCCTCGTGGGCCCTGGGGCCTGGCTGCTGGGTACTAGGGGTCCTAGGCAGCAGAGAGCAAGTCCTGCACTGCCCAAGAAGTGGGCTTGCCTGGGCTGTAACTTGTGAGAAACGTGGCAACACTGTCCACTGGCATCCTCCATCTTGCATGTTCCAGAAGCAGAACTGGGTGGTCGCACAGTCTCAGGGAGTGTCTGTCCCAGAGAGGGCGGGTTCTGCCATGCAGGCCCTGAGCAGCGTGATCCTCTCTCAAGTGCCAAGGGCAGGGTAATTTATCCAGTCGTCCCCTGGGGGCCACAGGGCTGCCCAGCAGTGCAGGAGCATGTGTTTCTTGGATCAGTCAGTTGCTTCTTTCTGCCCCTTCTCTGCACAGACACTTGCCCACCAGGGCCACTGTCTTAAGCTCCATCCGCAGCTCAGAGCTTCGCAGGGGTGCCTGCCTGGGGCTGGGCGGGCGAGGGTTGACACACCTGTTGTCCCCTCAACCTCTCTGCGTCAAAGTTGCTCTATACTCTTGCATCAGGCTCAGAGAGCATTTCAGAGTCCCAAGCCCCTTTCAGGATGGGGTCCCGGCTGCTTCCCCAGGTTCCTCACCCCACACTCACCTGGGTTTGTGCACGCTCGGTTACTGTCTCCCTGGGAGATGGGTTCCCACAGGCTCTGCACACCAAATGGGAACTCCAGGGAGAGGCCCTCCTCCAGCTATGAAGCCATGCAGACAAAAAAGGAGATGCTTTAAATCAGGTCCATTTCCCAAGTAGCTGTGACGAGGAAGGGGGTGGTGCCCAGCACAGAGCAGAATTGGGGCTCATGGGGTTAGCAAGGGGGGAGGCAAACCCCTCCCCCACAGCAGGTAATGTCATTGCTTTTCAAAGGGGCTTCAGATTTATTTATTTATGCATACAAGAACGGGTACAGGTCAGAGGTGCAGGCAGTGAGAGGATTCACCAGAGACAGAGTGGGGAGCAGAACAGGTGAATCTAGCGAGACAAGAATGGTCTGCTGCACCATGTGGGTCAGCAACTTGGCTGGGATTGAACTTGTGCTGCAGTGGCTGCAGATAGCTTCATAGTGCTCAGACTTAACCCCTTATGCCACCAGGGAGGTCCTCTAGACCACATTTTGAAAAAAAAAATATATATATATATTTGTATGTAGGAGTGGGTCGGGGATAGAGGGTATAAGGGATTCAGATTCTTAGTGTGTAAATTTTCGTAGTCCTTTCCCCATTTGAGATTTCACTGCCATCATTGTGGGTCTCTGCATTTCTGTAAAAAATAAATAAATAAAATAAAAAAGTGGAAAGATGGTGCAATGAGACCTCTGGGTCAGGCATAGCCTGCAAAGCTTGAGCCGATTAACAGACAAATACAAGGCAGCGATTATCAGAAGGCCATGCGCATCTCGCTTAGCATGAGGGAATCATTTGGGGAGAGAGATTCAATTTCATAAAAATGATTTTCAGAGCTGTTTCGTGAGTACTAGTATGTTGGGTATTTTTTTTCCCTTTCACCAAAATGAATAAAAACTTTATGTTCAGTGCAGTACTTAGGTATTGGTTTTGTTAATTTCTTAAAACAAATTGGCTCCCCAGTAAATCCCAAACTTGGACAGCCACATTAAGCTAGCAGTGGGGAGGCAATCTGAGCATGATTATCCTGCGAGAGAATTCCCAGAATTTCATCCAAACTGTGATTTGTTCTGTTATAAAAGGCCTATAAAACCCAGTATAGAAATTCCTGCAGGAAACTCGAGTGTTTAAATATCTGCAATTACTCTCTCATGATTAAAGAAAGATATGAAGGACAAGACATGAGCACAAAACAGAAAGAGCCAGGGGTGGCGTGAGCGGGAGGGGGAGCCCCGACTGGCAGGGATGCTCTTAGCGACTGGCTGGGGGTGAGGCCTGTGCTCAGGTTCCTGGGAAACCACCAATGGAAACGTGCAGCGAGGGGAGATGGTCCCCGCGCCCCTGTGATGATGGGGCTCAGTATCTTGAACTGTCACTGTGGTATCTATGGAGCACAGCGTCAGGTCTCCTGGGTGCACGCCCTTTCAGACGTCACCCTCATGTATTCACAGCCACCCCACATCCCAGCCTCAAGATTCAGCCCCTGTCTCTGTGCACCAGCAGCTAGAATGGCCCCTTCTGTCCTGACCCATCTGAGTCAACTGGGACAGTCGCTTTTTGTTAAAGCTCCTTCTTCCACGGAGTCCCCTGTGATGACATGTAAGGGTAACACCTAGACCAGCTCCTCAGCTGTGCATCCCAGGTAAGGCAGCTACGTCCAGTCTGGCCAGGAGAGAAAAGCCCTCTGTCCTGATTCTCTGCCTTCACACTGGGAAAACCACCTCTCGTTCAAGGGCCCCCAGCAGGCTCCAGGGGTCCTCCCCTCGAACACTCACAGCCGCCGTCCTGCCACCTCGTTTTCTGCTAGGCGCGAAGGGGCTTCAGAGAACCGCCAGGATGACCCTCTGCCTGAGGACCTCAGGCTGGTGGAGGGGCACATGTGTACGGGCTGCGTCACCTCCTTGACCCCAGCGCCATATCCCCTTTCACCGCAGTCACAGCTTGTGGGACTAGCCCCAAACCAGAGCGGTCTCCCTCCTCAGAGCCCCTCAAGCCTGAAAGATACAGGCGGCTCTTGCCATTGTCAGTCGACATCTGGGTTCCTGACCCACCTCCAGTTAATTCTCCCAGCACCCTCGTGACCAGTCGCCGTGTGAGACTCGAGCTGACCGATACCGTGAGTGACGCACGGCTCCTGGGGTGAGGGCTGTCGACCCCCCCTCCAGCACAGTGCCCGGCACACGTGGGCACTCTCACGTGGTTTGAGCAGAATGACTGTGAAGGGTGTTCTGTTGAATTGGCGCTTCACCCTGGAGACCGTAGGTAGAATGTCTGGCTGATCCTCACTGCCTTCAGCGGGGCCGTGTGGGGTGGTCTCCGAGGACTGCTTTCCCCAGGGAGCAGCAGCCTTGCTTGGTGGCCAGTGAAGGGCACCTGCTACCTGGCTGACCTGTGGGGCCAGGGGAATATTGGCACCTGGAACCTAACTCCAGCCACGTGGCCATTCTCTCTCTCTCTCCCTTCCCCCATTCTGCAGGCTGCCTCCCTCCCTCTCCCTTTCTCTCCCAACCTTCCAGGCTCAGAACTTGAGGCAGTATTTTGAGGGTCAAGCTGGAGGAGAAGGGCCGGAGGAGCACACAGCCCAGGCCCGCGCGAGCCCGGGACGCCGTGTAGGTCAGAGATGACAAATGGCAGAGCCCAGGAGGTGCGCAATCCATTCATCGATTTCTCCCCCTCCCTCTTGTTCTGAGAGCCTCTGGGGAGAGAGAGTCACAGATTCTTAGGGCTGAAATTGTGCAGGAAGGACACGGGTTTCCTATTGGCCAGACATCTGAAGCTGCTTGGCCAAAATATGGAGCCCATTACGGGGAAATGTGGTTCACGTTTCCGATGGAGACAAATAACTGCCCGGGTCTCGGTGTCTTGGGCACAAGCCGACAGCACCAGGCATTTCTTCCTCCTGCCCTCCTGGGGCACCAGGGTGAAGGCCGCGGAATGAGGAAAAGAGCGGGAATAATAACATTTAATAAGGACAGAGCATTTGCTGTATCTGGGCATATGTTCTCAACTCACTGGTATTTACTCACTTCCTTAATCCGTCCTCTCCTGTGCAAAGCAGAGTTGTGCTTCTCATCCCATCTGCCATTAACTCGCCCTGTAGCCTGACCCCTCTCTACCCCGTGTCCTCATCTGCCACCCAAGGGTGGTTTCACATCCTTCCCTCTGCCCTAAGACCTGCAAATCTCCTTACAAGTCCATCATTTCTTGGGCCCCTCATTCTTTCCAGAGACACCTCCACTAAGGAGATGGCGATACAGTTCCAGAAACAAAGGGTGAAAATGAAAGTTTGCCATTCTAAATTGGGGAGCGTGGCAAAGGTTTTCATAAAGCAATAATGGTAGTGTTTTAGGTCATGTAGCTTGCCATAGCAACCCAACTCACAGACCCAGATCAGCCAGAGACAAGAAGGAACCAGAAGGGTGGAGCAAGTTCCAGCAGCCCTTGACAGGTGAGTATCTTGAACTGTCATTGTGGTATCTACGGAGCACAGCATCAGGTCTCCTGGGTGCACGCCCTTTCAGACGTCACCCTCATGTATTCACAGCCACCCCACATCCCAGCCTCAAGATTAAGTCCCTGTCTCTGAACACGAGTGTCTGGAACGGCCCCTTCTGTCCTGTGTGTGACCCATCTGAGTTGACTGGGACAGTGTGGCCAGCCTGGCACGGGCTGGATTCCGACCTTCAGCCAGAGTTTGCCAACCCTTGTTTCAGCCAACAGTTTCCCATTCCTGGGAAGGCATATCTACCATGAAGGGAGCAACTGTTAGCAAGTGGCTCCGAGATGTAGAAATCAGATATTGTCATCGTCTCTCCTTTTGCTTTTTATTTTATTTTAGGCCGTGTAAACAAAATAAGGTGACACTAATCAAGATGTTTGAACTCTGAATAATGGAAGATCTCTAATTCACATAAATGGAGGAGCCTGGGGTTTTAAGCTTAAACATAGAGAGTTCATGAATGTAAGTCTCTGGCATAGTTTACCGAATTATAATTGACAAAAGAAACAGTAAAAATAGATTAATGCTAACCTGAGTGATCAATTTCCCCCTGAAGTACCATGCAGGATTTCTCTGCACATTTACTTCATTTCTAAGGCTTCCTTCTGACAGTCTCAAATCCTCTCCAGTAGGCGCTGGAATTCCTTGTACTACATTGGGGTGGCGGTACCATGTTTCAAAGTTATTCAGAACCTGATTGGCCGTGTTCCTGCAATACATTTTCCTAACCTCAAGATAAAGATCCATGCATCTCTTTACCCTTTAAACAAAAAAGCTATTGTAATAGCATGTAGTCTGAGGCATGGGCTGAATACCAAAGCCTGCACATGCACTGCTAAACTGTTTAAGTATGGAAGAAGTAGTGTCTAATAGCATCAGGAAATTGAAATTTAAAAATTTTTCTCACTCACTTATTTGATGAGAACTGGGTATGCTGACAGGTGAAGCAGAAAGCCATTTTTCAAGTTAAATGCCAAGTGGTTATATAGCATAATATTCAGTCAAAATTAACCACCTCACTGCTGCACTGACACCCAGCGTATTTAATGCCAACTGTTCCTGCAAAGAAAACGGCAGGCCTTTGGGAGTGACTGCAGAAAGGGAAAGAAACTGTTACTAATACTTCAATTATTTAGTAGGCGCCCCAACTCTCTGAGTGGGAAAAATGGACTGGCAGGGCACTGACTCGTGTGGAACAGATCTCCCTCTGCCTCCCACCCCCTCTGGGTCTTCTAAGCCAAACCCCAGAAGAATCTGCATTTGCATGGGCCTCAGGGTGATTC
Organism: Talpa occidentalis; assembly: GCF_014898055.3. Taxonomy (NCBI): domain Eukaryota; kingdom Metazoa; phylum Chordata; class Mammalia; order Eulipotyphla; family Talpidae; genus Talpa; species Talpa occidentalis. The sequence continues at coordinate 26,278,387 of NW_023601754.1, read as the reverse complement.
CTACAGGAAAGCCCTTGCCACAAAAGCCAGTGGACACTGCCACACTGCCCTGCAGGCAAAGGTGTCAGGTATTTTTCTGAGCTAGTTTTCTGGTGCTGGCAATGCAAGATTCCAGGGCGCTGGGCCTCCCTGAAAGTCTCAGCACTATGAAGCCACTCAAGTTTGATCCCTGGACAGTGCATTTCAGTACATATGCCTGTTCTGTTCCCCACTCTGTCTCTGGTGAATCCTCTCACACCCCCCACAACTCTAGCCTACACCCCAGTTCTTGTGTGCATAAATAAATATATTTTTTTAAAGATTCCACTGTTCTGAGGAGCAAGAGATGCAGGTGCATGGGGCCTTGGGCAACAGAAGGGAGGCACTGTTTTGGAGGATTTTAATTCCAAACCATAGCTCCATAGCTTGGAAGCCCCAGGTCTGAGGGTAGGTAGAGGGCAAAGGCAGCCCCTTCTTGGAAATTCTAGCCACTCTCTTCCTAGACTGATTGTATTAGCCAGAGTGCTCTAATGCGCCAGCTAATAGCCCAGGAAGTATAGCCCTCACATTCCAACCACAAACAAAAACAGGTTGTGGGGTCTACTTGAAGCTTCAGATCCTTGGTGGCCAAGTCACTGTTAGGACTGTTCCTTCCCTCCTGCAAAGGGGGTGCTTTTCTTTGTAAGCTGCCCCTGGTCACCCTTGGGCATCCTGGGGCTGGCCGGAAGCAAAGGAGCAGCCAGTTTGGATCTAGAACCCTCAGGCATGGTTCAAATTCTTCCTGCCAGGAGGATGACCTGAAACTTTTTAATTTTCCAGCTTTTCCTTTTCCCAGGCACCTCTCCAAACCTATCTGAGAGACAGGAAAGGAGAGGTTATTGGAGTCCCCAGAAGCAGGCCAAGACAAAGACAGGGTTGCCTGAAGCCATGGTTTTGACTGGTGGACGGGCCATCCTAGTCCGTGGTGGGCTCATGGTCCCTAGTCTTAGGTGCTTCTTTAAAACTAAGCAAAATGGCATTCTATTGCAGTCATGCTTAGTTTTGAGAATTTGGAGAATATAAAACACTAATTAAATTTAAAAGAGACACTGCTACTAATCCTACCACCTACCAACTAGTACCAACCGGCACAGGGCTGTCACACCTGTGCCTGCCCACCTGCCAAGCCAGAGGTCCCGATTTCTCAGGTGTGTGCATGTGCATGTGAAAAAGGGGGGGGTGGCATTCTTTTTCACTGAATTTAAAGTTACATACATTGTCTATATTATTAAAATTACTGGCCACATCCTTAAAATCCACCATGTTTTTTATTTGGAATATTTTTAATTTTTTTTATTTAATTTTGCATAGAAGAACTGGGGTGTAGGCCAGTGGAGGGGTGAGAGGATTCACCAGAGACAGAGTGGGGAGCAGAACAGGCAGATCTACTGAAATGCACTGCTGAGGGGAGCAGCGGGGAGACAGGAGAGGTCTGCTTAGGTCTGCCATGTGGGTCAGCTCCCTGGCTGGGGATTGAACTCAGGCCTTGGGCGTGATAGCGGTGAGACTTACCCCTAGGCCACCAGGGAGGCCCTCATCATATGGCTTAATTAATGTAGCTAGTCTTGCAGCAGACCTCTCCTGTCTTGCCCGCTGCTCCCCTCAGCAGTGTATTTCAGTAGATCTGCCTGTTAGGTTCCCCACTCGGTCTCTGGTGAATCTTCTCACCCCCTGCACCTCTGACTTACACCCCATCTCTTGTATGCATAAAATAAATAAAATAAACCTTTAAAAATTAATGTAGCCAGTCTACCATTGTTGTCTATTTAGGTTTCTAATTTTGTGACTACTGCTTGGAGCATCTCGGCGTGATTCAGTATCAGCCACCCTGGTTGTCTCCTTGGGACCAGTGTCTAGAGGTGGGCTTAGGTCACAGGAAAGGACCAGTGCTCATTTCATTTGCCTGGACTCTCTCTCTGGGCCAAAACAAGGTTGTCCTTCCATGTCACTCAAGCCAGCCTTTCTGGCCTCACTCATAATGCCTCATTCCCTCTCGGGTTCTTTTGAACTAAACCAGGGGTTCCCAACCTCCACTTGGACCTACTGATTTTTGGGGCCAGGTAAGTCTGCTGGTACGGGCTGTCTTGCCTCTGCCAGCTGCTCAGCAGCCACTTTTCTACCCACTAGATGCCAGCAGCTCCCTGTTGGTGTTTCCAAAACTCGTTCCAGAAATTGCCAGGGGTTTTAGAAGGGCACAGTTGTCCCTGGGTGCCAACCCAAACCATGTCCAGCAACACAGCCAGAGGGAGAAGGGAGCAACCAAATGGTGGGAGAAAAAATGTGTTCCAAGAAAAAGCCAGCTCATTCTCCCCAAAGTTAGCCTGTGTAGTCCATGTAGTCTACATCTGCAGCAGAGAGCCATTTCCCCTACGAAGTCAGCTCTTCCTCCTTGCTCCCAAAGCATGGTGCATCACCTCCACACTGCTTAGCAGTCACCTCTGCACTGTTGCTCTTTCCTTGCTTAGTTCTCCCTCCCACATTGGAGCCCTGCATCTCTTGGGGCACAGAGTTTCTCAGCCATTTCTTTGTCTTTGGCATAATGCAGTGTTAGCACATGGCAGATGACGGTGAATGAATGAAGTTAAAATGAGATCAAGACACACATGTAACGCATGTGCATGCATGCACACACAAGGAATTGTGGAACGGCCTTTATTAATTTTGACTTTACAGTGATTTCTGACAGTAAAATTTCTCTGTGTAAGCACTGAAATTTTTCTAAATCTACACAGAATAACATCTGAGGAGTCAGGCGCAATGTATTTGCTGGCGAGGTAGGACCCCTACTTTTAAATAAGGGTACTTAGTGTTGTCAGAGGAGAAGGAAACTTTCTCTATTGCTCTAAGAGACAATTTACTGCATCATTAACGCATGTCGTTTAATGGAAAGTCCTGTTATTTTTGGAGGAAGAAATGCATATTCCATACTAAATATAATAACAACATAAACCTTTAATAAATAATTGTAACAGTTTATAAATATTTAAATAGTAAATCTAAAAGTCCTGAGGGACTGGAAAAGGCAAGAAGGGAAGATCTGACTTGTAAAGCTCTAAAAATAGGTCCTGACACATACGATTTTAGACTATTTTGCAAGCAGGGGGATGCGGAGAATGGCCCCCTTTGTAGAGGGAATTGCTAGAGCAAAGTGACCACCGCAGGGCTATTAACTACAGGGCTGAAACTGACCATGGGACTCCATAGAACTGACCAGACCCTCCCCTAGGCTACAGTCATCGGAAATATTCACACCCCGCACTGGATTAAGAGGCATCCACGCCAGAGCTTGCCAGCTCAACAGACTAGCCAGGCTTCTCTGGGAGGTCTTGCTATTTGTGTTATGTGCCAGAGCTGGTTTTGAGTTCCAGGGCTGCCTACAGCTTCTATGATTCCAGGACAACAATTATTATCCCTTTGATTAGACGGGACAAATCTGAGACCCAGAGAGGTGAAGAAGCACTGTGGGGACCCCAGCCCCCAGCCCAGTGGTGGAGCTGGACTGAGCACAGGCATACCTGACAGAAACTCTTCCAGGCCAGGAAGCATGTCCTCTGCGTGGCCCATTCTGAGGTAAGAGGACCTGGACCTCCACACCATGGGCAGGCACAGCATTCACTCTTTGATCCAGCCTGGTGTCGTGGTGGTCCTGATGTCACCTCAATATCCACTTCATCTACAATTCCTTTAAGCCGAGCATTTGCCTTTCTTAATTCTGGTCCATGAAGCATGAGTGATGGCTATTAGTTTGGGGGACACTTTGGGGGAAATATCCTTTTTCTCAAGAGAGAGCCACAGATTTTTCTGGGTTGTCCCATCTGGAGCTGCTGGACTGCACCGGTGAGCTCAAATACGAGGGGCACAGCCCTAGGGTGAGGGGTGTGCCAAGGAAGGGAGAGAAGAGGTTGGAGCAATCTGGTTTATTGTGACTATTGAGGCCACTTCCCAAGGGTGCCCTATCTCTTTATATGCAATAATATATTGCCTTATTTGTTAAGAGAGCTGAAGTTAGGATTTTGAGTTACTTGCAGCCAGACACATCCTAACTGATGCAGTCACATGCTGGGGACCAAGGATGATGGTGTGTGTGCAGAAATGCTGATTGAAAAGTGCTGTATCAGAAATGCTGGTGGGTTGGGCAGGCGACTGTGTGGGTCCAGGATCTCAAAATGGATAGCACCCAATTGCCTCCCCACCATCTATTTTTAAAAAAGATTTATTTTATTTATTTATGCATACCAGAGCTGGGGTGTAGGCCAAGGGTGTGGGGGTGAGAAGATTCACCAGAGACAGAGTGGGAAGCAGAACAGGTGGATCTACTAAAATCCACTGCTGAGGGGAGCAGCAGGTGAGACAGGAGAGGTCTGCTGTGCCATGTGGGTAGCTCCCAGGTCAGGGATCAAACTCATGCTGCAGTGGCTGCAGATAGCTTCATAGTGCTGAGACTTAACCCATTGCCCCACCACAGAGGCCCGCCCAACATCCATTTTTAAAGTCCCTTTTACTGAAGAAGTGGAATTACCTCTCCCTCACTCTGTATTCAATGTGTAACTGGGGATTGACCCATAACCACCTGCTGGTGGGTGGAGCTTATGGTAAGACAAGCATGTGTCTTCCCTAGCTCCTCTGATTCAAGAATAATCTTGGAGGAAGGGGAGCAAGACACAACCCATGAAGCTCACCGCAGCCACTGCAGCATGAGTTCGATCCCCCAACCAGGGAGCAACCCACATGGCGCAGCAGACCTTTTCTGACTCGCCAGCTGCTCCCCTCAGCAGTGTGTTTCTGTCAATCTGCCTATTCTGCTCCCCACTCTGTCTCTGGTGAATCCTCTCACCCCCCACACCTCTGGCCTGTACCCCAGCTCTTGTATGCATAAATAAATAAATCTTAAAAAAAAAAAAGAATAGTCTCAGGTCCCGTTCAAGCCAGTAAGATAGAAAAAGAGGTTGCCTTGGAGCTTCTGTAAGGGGAAATTTTTCACTCTTCTAGAACAGAGGTCCTCCTTTCTTTCCCTGAATGTGGGCAAGAAAATACTGTGCCCCAGGATCTATGGGCAGCCACTTTTGTTTCAGAGGAGGAGGCAGCCACAGGAGGAAGCTGAGGTCACAGCAGCAGGAATGGGAGGCAGAAAGGCCCACATTACCTTGACCCTGAAGCCCTGCCTGCATTTAGCTTCCCCACACAGGAGCCAGGAGAACCCGTCTATTTTGAGTTGCAGCTCGTGTTACTTGGAAGCCCCTTGGTGTGCAAGCGCCCACCCCCCAGTGTCTTAAGAGACCCCCAAGGCAGGTGTTTTGGATCTTCTCCCAGAGACCTGGGCGAGTGTCCTCAGCGTCACACCTGCATGGACCAGCACCCCCGCAACTGACAGTCCCTGGGTCTTCAGCAGCCTGGAGCATAGCTGGTGGAGACACCTGATAAAAGTTGGAGGTTTGACACCTTCACCCGGCACATGGTGAAGAGGAAAGAAGAGTGAGGCGTCTGAGAAAGTCTTTCTCGATGTGGAAGACTCAGGTCTGCCAAACTGAGCACCGCCCCTGCCTAGTGGCGTTCCTGGCAGTGTGGATGTGGCTGTCCAGACTCACATGTGACTGCAGCAGGAAGAGGGAGCAGACACCCCAAAGAGAGCTTCACCATCACCCTCAGATCTTTAGACCTAAGAGGATTTCTACTTTAGACCTAAGAGGATTTCTCTTCTAGAAGAGAAGCAAAAAGTTGGCCTTAAATTGTGGTTGAAAAAGTTACCATAACAGCTGCTTATTCTCACTGTTTTCTATGTCATAAGAAAGGAAAGAAGGAGAGGGGAGGGCAGAGGAGAGGAGAAGCCATCCTGACGTCTGCAGGATGAGCAGCCACCTCCTGTGGGCCTTCCGGGCATAGAGGCTCCATCCGCCTCGTTCTGAGCTCCTCTCTCCTCTCTGTCTCTGCTCCCAGCATCGGGCCCTGCCGCCGCTGGTGGGCGCTGGAGTTAAAAATCACACACGGCAACGCGTCCTCTCTATTAGAACAGGAGGCCTGGGTGGATTGTCTGGAATTGACAAATACAATTATTTGTTTTAATGTGGAATTTGCTAGTTTGCTTCCCTTTTCCCCAAACCTGTTTCTGGGATTTTCTTACCCCCACTTCACCACGAATGAGACTGGCAGAGCTGGGTTTCTCCTGCTCACTCCTGTCGGAGTGTGAGCTGGCTCAGTGTTCCGTCCTGATGCACCCTTGGTGGGGGACAGTGGTGCTGAGCCAATGGGCTGGGGAGCGGGGCTCACACCATCTAGGGCTCCAGATCTGGGGCCATGTGCTGAAGGTCACGGGTGGTGGCCACTATGCTATCAGGCCCCCTTCATGTCCCAAAGTTCCTTTACTATAATGACATTTTCCTTAAGAAGCTTCAATGATCCCCCTGCATTTGAAGAATGCTTCATTATCTGCTTGCAGTCCCCGATTCTATATCAGTTCTCATTCTTTCTACCATTTTCTTACTTAAACTAGTATGGAAATTCACCAACTCCCCCAAACACGCCTGGAGCAGTTCTCTCTCACTCCCTTTTGCAGACCATCTTCATCTTTCCAGCTCTCTGAGTTCCCCCACCCTTCCGGCCTTGCTGGGGGCCCCCATCCCAGGAGGAATGTCCATTTCATGCACCCTCGCTCTCTTCTGGTACCTCCCCGGGCACCCACCAACTGCTGGAACCCACACTGTGGGTGGTCACTTGTGTCTAAGTGTGGGCTAATTTCTTTCATCTAGACCTCATGCTCCCGGGAAAGAGGACCCGGTCTGCTCCCTCTCGCTACTATCAGCACAGAGATGGAGGGAGGAGTCACAAGAGTTGCTGACTAGTGCCACTGTCATCCTTGGGAGGACCGGGCACTTATAGCCAATACTTCCATCTGAGGGTCCTCAAGGCCCATGACTTACTTCACTGGCCCAGAGAGATTCCAGGACAGAGAATGTGACTTTAAACATGAGTTACAATCATTGAGCCGACAGCCGGCAGGCTATGGCCAGGTGAGTCTCAGCATGTTGAAAAATCATTTTCTACCAGACTCCAAAGAGTCTTAGGAATGATCAGACTTTCACCCCTTATTTTACAGACAAGTAACCTAAGTTCTGGAGGGACATGATTGCCCCAAAGTCATGTAGCTAATTAATGGAAGAGTCTAGACCTGATCCAGGTCTCCTGATCCCTGGCAGATGGTTCGTTCCATTGCCTCCTTTGATGAATAATCAGTTTCAGCCAAATCCTGGACAATTAGGAGTTTTTCAAAATGGATTCTTCAAGTTCTTCGTATGCATGACATGAAGACAGAGTTCTGTGGCCAGATAAATTGAAAAAAATGATGAACCAAAAATTAAATTGATAAATTGATTCAGAACATCTCAGAGCTTTGAGTATGCTAGTAAGGAGTGTAAGGCTGTGGGCTGTATTCCCCAAATTTCGTTGATCATCATCCAGCTAAGTGTCTCGAAATGTGAGTAAGGAAATGGGACTCAGTTGCCATTTTCAGTGAATGAAGCCTCATCTCTTCCCTTCACAAAGGCCCACATCTTCGCAGGGAATAAGCTCCACCACCAGGAAGCAGCCAGGCTTGTGAGCTAGGAGAGCTGTAGGCCTTCTCTCTTCGAGGGCTTGGAGACGGTGACATTAGGGAGGTGGTGTGCCTGTGGGGGCAGGGTGATTTTCATTTTCTGAAATTTTAAATGAAAGTTTCATTTTAAAAAGTGAATATTTAAATCTTCAGAAGCACCCATCTCTAATTACCTCTTATGTGCACAAGCAGAGAGCTGCGATGCCCATGGATGTGTGGCACCAGTTCAAAGAGGGGCCCCTTCGAAGACTCCTGACAGGTCCCTCCAGAGCCATCTGGGAGGGAATGGCACAAGGGGGACCTCAGTTGTGCAACAGACCCATCCGATCAACTCCCTGGTTGGCTATGGCTCAAGTTAGCTTAAGAAAAGGCATTATCATTACAGCATCTTCACCACATATTTCCAATTGAGTTATCACAAGGGTATTACAAAAAAAATCATAAGAGTTGGCAGTAACTCAGTAAATAAAATCACCACTTTAATTGCTCCAGTGTAACAGGTCGATCATTATCAAGAAAGGTTTTGATATATTTTTTAATTAAATGGTGACTCTGTTGATCGATTTCACTGATAAGCAAGAAATCCCCTTTTCTTTCCCCACCCTTCAAAACAGTTTGCTTACTAGAGGGTGGAAATGTGGGGACCTCGCTAACCAAATGGGCTTAGGCAAGTGACATCCCCCCTCTGTGCCTTAGTTCCCCAAACCATAAGGGGTAAGGAAGAAATAAGTATTTTCCACAGCTCTCCCCACTGGAATGCTAATGGCGAGCTGGCTGTTGTCTTACTGGACACCATTCTTGCAGCAGTAGAAGCTTGAACTTTCATCATTCATTTCCAAGAGTTCTACAATGTCAGTGCTCAGCGTGGTCAGCCAGGGCAAGGTGACCCCATCACCCACCAGCTGAGGGACATTGCCTAAGCGAACCCTGTTTCCTGCTTTGCAAAGCAGGAGGGTGGTTTCTGGTTCACCTGCAAAATCCATCTCTCCCTACTCATGGATAATTGTGAACCTCAACCCAGGGGCACACCTGAGGGTAGTAAGGTCACCTCCCCTGCCTCAGCACACTCCAAGTGGAACATTGGAAGGCAGCACAGAGGCTGGGCATGCAGGTGCTTCAGCTGAAACCAGGCTCCACACTTATTAGTTCAGTGACTTAGATTGCTTGGCCCTTTCTTACAGGTGGGAAAGCAAATGTACCTATAAGGTAGCATCTACCTTGCATGATAGAGTGAGAATCAATGGTTTCAATGGATAGACAATGCTTAAAGCAGAGCTGGGCATGTGTGTAAGTTACATTTTGACTGGTGTTAGCATTGTTGATCTACCTCCCAAGGATTTCCAGAAGATGTCTACTCAAACCAATGCAACGGTGAGAGTGAATTTAGTGAAATTCAGGGTGTTCCCACACCCACTGTATTCTTACTCTCACTGTCAAGGTCTCCTGCCTGCCAAAACACCCAGCACAGTCACTCAGCTCTCCCCTCTGGGGGAGGGTGTGAGGGGGTTCCCCCAGCCTTCAGCAGCCACCTGCCCCTGCTCTGCCCACTCACCCCTCCAGGGTGAGCAGAGCTTCCCTCCCTCTAGTGCTTTTGCTTCTCCAAGATGCTGTGATGACAAAGCAAATTTCTCAGTGCAAATCAAAATTAGGTGTTGTTTCTGGGGGTGTCCCTGGTGAAGGCAATGGATAGCATCCCCCGAAGTTCTAGCTGGTAGCTGTGTTTATCAAAGGGTCTGTCATGGAAGCTGGGGTCTCGAGGTGCCCTGGCATCTCACAGCTGACCTCTCACGGAGTCTGCTTTTTCTAAGGTTGTGTCTCTTCCTGGGGGTACAAGGTCTTACCTCCTCGTGTGACTTGAGCAACCCTGACGGCCCCTCTTTAGCCCAGCTCCCTGTGGGGCCCACTGAGGTCCCCTGCTGTGATGCCCTGCAGCAGCTTATCCCTAGCCACCTCATGCCCACCTCACACATTACGCAGGGTCCCCCAGAGCACCCCGGACACCTCATGCCCACCTCACACCACACAGGGACTCCCCTAGGAGTCCAGCTACTCTCCGCTTGTGTTCTCTTGAGGGAACATAGACTGAGACAGAGGCTCAGCTATGAACACTTCCTTCTCCCAGCTCTTCCAGGATGCTGGTCGGGGGAAGGGCTTCACCTCCAAGGACAAGCTCATCAGGACCTGAAGGGAAGCCCCAAGGACTGCTGAGCAGGTAGCTGGTGCCAAGTGTCAAGGGAAAGGTGGCTTGGGCAAGCGTCTGGCACAGGTGGCCCCATCGGGGCTGTGCCCTCAAGGAGACCCAGAACATAGAGGAGCAAGTGCTTCCTTCCACCTCCCTGGGTCTTCGGTCTCAAGCCTGATCCCAACCACAGGAGACCCCTGTGCACCTGCCGCTCCTTGCTGCCACCTCCCTGCCCTGTTTACTGCTCTGACTCCACATCACAGGGATGTAGAGAGTGCTTTGATCTTTCCCTGGGTCACTGGGGAAAGGGCTAAATTTAGATGTAGCAATGGGAGGAAATGGAAGGGGAAGAAAAAATGAGGCTGTCCTAATGCGTGTGTTGTAGGGAGCAGGGAGCAGAATTACTTCCCAGCTGTCTGAGGCGTTCACAGAGGGAGACCCCACTTAAACTCATCCATTTTGTTATTAGCCTTTTGGACACTACAAGGAACATTCTAGAAAACTGAAGAGTAAAGTAATCATAATTCTAAGGGGAAGTGGAACTTTCTCTAGCCGCAGAAAAATGATCTCAGAGAAGCACTGAGGCGGCCTGGACACAATTGAATGCTGTGCAGGTCACACACACACACACACACACACACACACACACACACACACACACGAGGCCCAGCAGCTCAGAGAATCCTGTACAGAAAAGACTTTTCTTTTTTTCTACCTCCATTCTGTTCTTCTTCCAAATAGACACATTAAGTGAAAATAAAAGGGGCAGCTCCCTCAAATTAATTAAATTAATTATTTTTGACTTTGGCATTTTTGTGGGTGGGATATTTAGCAAAATTTCTAACCTCTACCCACAAGATGCCTGTAGCAAAACCCCTCCAGCCAAGACAACCAAACCTTTCTTCTGAATGGGCCATGTTGCCCTGGGGGAGAGTTCCTGCCCCCTTTTTCCCCTCCTGATGCCCCCCTGCTAATGCCACCTCTGTGTCCTCTGGCGGGGAGGGGGGATCTTCCAAATGTACCTAACAGTTGACAACTTACAAAGCCGTTTCATGAACTTGTCCTCACCATTTTCACATTACTATTTATTTTTTTAAAGATTTATTTTTATTTATGCATACAAGAACTGGGGTACAAGCCAGAGGTGCAGGGGGTGAGAGGATTCACCAGAGACAGAGTGGGGAGCAGAACAGGCAGACTGACTGAAATACACTGCAGAGGAGAGCAGCGGGCGAGACAGGAGAGGTCTGCTGTGCCATGTGGGTCAGCTCCCTAGCCAGGGATCGAACTCGTGCTACAGAGGCTGCGGATAGCTTCAGAGTGCTGGACTCAACCCCTTGTGCCACCAGGGAGGCCCACATTACTATTTATTAAGGACTGATTAGTACACTTCCTAAATTGAGACCCACTGAAGACTTAACCCTCAATAATTAAGTGAAAAGAAGGCCTGTAGGGTGGGCCCTAATCCATAATGAGTGGTATCCCTGTAAGAGAAGGGAGAAATGGGGAGGGGCCCAGGAGAAGGAGGCTGTCTGCAAGCCACAGAGAAGAACCAGCCTTGCTGACACCTTGACCTTGGGCTTCCAACCTCATGCACTGTGAGGTCAAGGGTTAGAGATGAGCCCTCAGCCTGCGTGTGTCTGCCTGAGCAGAGCAGGGCCAGTGACAAGGCTGTGGCTCCATTTCAAAGGCAAGTCAGTGTGGACCCCCAGGCACCAAGCTGTGCCTGGGGTGAGGGGTGGGGCTGGAGGTCCAAACAGACCATGGGCCTCCAGCCACCTTCCAGACAGGTTTTCACTTTTGTTCACGTGTGTTTAGTGGAATCAGACAGAAAGAGATTTTTTATTCGAGACGTTGTAGATTTCTTTGTTTATGATCCATATAGAGGAAGCGGTACCTGCTTTAAATAGAGCATTTTATTTTATCTGGAATTGTCTCTTATATCACTGTTTCTGTCACAAACCTGGATGCCATTAACTACTCCCCCACACTCACTAAAGATGGAGGAAGCTTATGTGCAGGAAATTAAAACATTTTTTGGATCACGTTTAATCACTTTTTTCTGGCTTTTATTTTTTAAAAAATGAAAAAAATATCTACACCTGTGTATATATATGTATACCCACATGTGTACGCACATAGATGTATATGTGTGTGCATAAATATACATACATATAGTTCTCCTTTTCCTCCAGGGTCTACTTTTTCTTCAGTTTTTGTTTGTTTTACTTGTCAGAGCTTCTGAGGGCCCGATGAGGATTTGTAGATATCTATAAAATAAATCACTTGTCCTTGGTAAACAGCAAAGCATTGTTTGATGGATTATTTCAGTGACCTACCACAAACTTCAGGTGACTGCCTGCAGCTGGTAGAGGATGGAGGGCACAAGCAGTGCTGCTGGACTCACACTGATCAGGGCCTCCCTGGTGGCCTAGGGGTTAAGTGTCAAAGCTATCACCACTGCGGCCTGCGTTCGATCCCCGGCCAGGGAGTTAACCCACATGGCACAGCAGACCTCTCCTCTCACCCACTGCTCCCCTCAGCAGTGTATTTCATTAGATCTGCCTGTTCTGTTCCCCACTCTGTCTCTGGTGAATCCTCTCACTACCACCACCACCCGCACCTCAGGCCTACACCCCAGTTCTTGTATGCAAAAAAAAAATCTTTTAATTTTTTTTTTTAAAGCGATCACTGATGAGTATTTGGGGGACTTCTGCTGTTAGGAGCTCCCTACTTTGGGAAGTGTGGAACAAACCTCCCTTTGGACCTTTTGGGTATGGCGTCATGGCCTGAGGTTGCCTAAAGACGTGGTGTGGCATTGATACAAGGTGACCCGGGTGTCTTTGCCTAATTTTGTTTTGTATGGGTGACCAAATAAAATCCCTTACTGTAGACTTCCCCCACCAAGTCCTCTAAACAGAGACACATTCTCCCCCATTGGAAAAAGCCTGAACTCAACCCCAGACATAGAATGACACCCATCTTCCTCCTGGAATATCTTTGTGAAAAGAGGTCCCATGAGAATCTGACAGAATCAAAAAAAAAAAAAAAAAAACACTAAAATTTCACCTAATTCAGATTTGCTGGCAACTTGATATTTTTTGGATACATAATGTATTTCAGGTTTGTTGCTTGGATTTTTTTAAAAAAAAAAAAGGCTCACGGTAATAGGCACATGAACTATCCTTAGGATTTATGGCATATGGGAAAAAACAGAAAGTACCGTAGATTTGTATAATTTTTTTCTGGAAAAGATGTATTGTGCTGGTACTAGCAGTAAGATGAAGAAAAACCATGAAATTCTTCATGGTATTATATGAAAATTGTCAAACTGCTAGGATATCCTCATCGCCCATGAGCCAGCCTCAAACACGGTATATTTATACTCAAATTTTTCAGTTTCTTTGGACAGTAGCTTTAGCCTGGTGCAGTTGTAAAGTCCCACAAAAGAGTATTTACTTTATCTTGTCAGAAAATGTAGTCATAGAAAAATCATAAACGCCCCGTGTTTATCAGGTCGCTTGCTTACTAGTTGTCACTGGAAATGTAGCTTCCATTTTTTTTTTTGTTCCTGTCGCTCTCTCCTCAGAGAAAATGAAACATCTCATTGTTCTCTTCAACAAAAAGACCAACGATCCTAAGATATCAGAGAAAGCCCGTCTTCCTATTAGTAGTATGTTAGTGATAAACAATGTTTTATGCCCTGTAATTAAGGTACAGGTAATGAGCAATTATGTAGATCATGAATTAATTATATTTAAAACACAGGCCATTACAATCAATATCACCACATTTCAACTGCATTCTGGAATTAATAAATCTAATTAAAACTTTGAATTGGCAGTGATCTGTTTATACCACCTTGGTGAAGAATCACAACTAACAGCTGTCTATGAATAACTATGTTCTACGTGTACACACGTGCCCCACACAGTCTAGGGTGTAGGGTTGTCATCTTTGCTTAGGTAGATTGATTTAGACAAGCTTGTGCTGCAGTGATTTCCTCAACTCACCAGAACACCACCCAGGAGGACAGGTGGGATGTGTCTACACAAGGGTAGGAGCCTGAATCTTCTTCCTTTCAGTCTCAAAGCGATTATTTCAAAGTGAGCAAGCATGGTGGGTGCGTGCACTGGTTGGTGATTGATTGGAATGGCGGCCCCTCCCACCCCTGGTCTTTCGAAGGATCACGCTTTCCCTTCTCTCAGGCCATGTCATCTCATTGCAATGAGGCTCACATGCCTCTTCCCACCCGGGAGGAGTTGTGTCTCAGTCCTGAGCTATTCAACCACATTTAGCCTTTGCATTTCAGAAGTAGATCTATGGTTATATCAGGGCAAAGAATCATGATGATAACTTTTTTGTGACTCTGGAGATTGAAGCTCTCTTGGTTTCTATTGAACTTGAACTCAAGAATTTGGAGATCTGGAGCTTCTAGCAACCACCTTACTCCCATGTGGAGTTAGGTTGAGCTGGGAGACAGATCAAGTCTCAGGGATAGAACTGGCAGCTGTAAATTTAGCTGTACCTAAAGCTAACTAAATCTTGTGTTTCCACTTACAAAATCCAATAAAAATGTTCTTTTACAAGTTAGTCTCTCTGTGAAGGGACTTTGGTCATTGCAAAGTGTATGGTAAAGTGACCCCCTTGCTTGGCTGACTCATCACTTCAATGCAGTTATTTTACTAAGTCACCCTTCAACAAATATAAATCCTGGTCAGAATAAGGGCCAAAATAAGTGTCTCTTTGTAATAGATTTGTTAGATGAGAAGGATGTCATCCAAACATACTGGTTACCTTCTGTCAATGGTAGGAGAAACATCCTAAGCAAAAAGAATAATGGGTTGCAGAGAAAAAGGAAAAAAGGAGCAGGGAATAACTCGTACTTTAAAATGAAGAATGAAATATCATTTCAAATGAATCATATGTAGATTAATATCTGCTTTTATTAAGTATCCAAAGTACATTTTCATCTCATGGCAGGCAGATACACTTCTGAAAACAAAGGCGTTACATAAAACCTGGACTATGGTTGGGGCGGGTGTGGGGTTCTCCTTCCCGTTCTTCACAAACACCTGAGGACAAAGGACACTATGAGTCAGCAATAACCTTGAGATGCCCTTGAAAATAAGTGTCTCTTTCTAATTGATTGGGAGAATGAGAAGGATGTCATCCAAAAATACTGGTTACCTTCTGCCAATGGTATGAGAAACATCTGAAGCAAACTGAACCTTCTTGTTAGAACTATTTTGGGTATAGTGATTTCTCTATTTACAAAACACTTTTATATCCATTACTTTGTTTGATCTTGCAGCCAGAGCCATGGCAATCATCCATTAAACCATGCAGCAGTTCACCAAGCAGATAGCTGTTAAGGCCTTGCTTCATATTAGCCCTGAGGCCTGAGTAAGATATGGAGGTTTATTGAGACACAACTCAACTTGGGCCCCTTCTTTCATTACATAGGTCACTATGATTTAAAAAGTGGGGCTGGGCATCCCCGGTGGCGCAGCAGTTGAGCGCTGGGTTGCAAAGCTACCTGCAGCCTCTGCGGCACCGGTTCGATCCCCGGCTGCTCCCAGCCACCGGAGGAGGGTCCCACATGGCGCACAGACCTCTCCTGCCGCCCGCTGCTCCCCTCAGCAGTGTACTTCGGTCCTTCTGCCTGCTCTGCTCCCCGCTCTGGCTCTGGTGAATTCTCTCACCCTCCCGCGCTTCTGACTGTACCCAGTGCTTGCATAAACAAACAAACAAACAAATAAATAAATAAATAAATTTTTAAAAAATAAAAAATAAATAAATAGTGGGGCTAAGAGCAATGTGTGTTAGAATCTAATCCCCACGTCTCTACTTGAAAAGAAACTAAAAAGGGCCTTACTCAGCAATGTCACCGGGCTTGAGTTCAATCCCCAGCCAGGGAGCTGACCCACATGGTGCAGCAGACCTCTCCTGTCTCCCTGCTGCTCCCCTCAGCAGTGTATTTCAGTGGATCCCTGTTCTGCTCCCCACTCTGTCTCTGGTGAATCCTCTTAACCCCTGCACCTCTGGCCTATACGCCAGTTCTACATGAATAAAAGAAATGAACTATTCCTATCCATCCCCCAAACGTCCCCATCTTTCCCTTCTTTAATATCCAAAAACATGTATATTGAACGGAGATGATCCTACATTGAGCCTGACTGAGGCGGCTTGATCTTCAGGGTCCCTGAACTACATAAGCTCCTTCCAATGTCTAGAAAGTTCTTTTTGTTTAAATTTTTTTTTTAAGATTTTATTTATTTTTGCATAGAAGAGCTGGGGTGCAGGCCAGAGGTGTGAGGGAGGTGGAGGTAAACAGAGGATTCACCAGAGGCAGAGTGGGGAGCAGAACAGGTACATTAACTGAAATCCACTGCTGAGGGGAGCAGTGGGCAAGACAGGAGTGGTCTGCTGCACCATGTGGGTAGCTCCCTGGCTGGGGATGGAATTCAAGGAGCCAAGTGAACCATCACAGTGATAGCACTGAGACTTAACCCCTAGGCCAGCAGGGAGGCCCATCTTGAAAGGTCTTTAGGAGTGTGAAGCCTTGGTCATGTACTTGCGAAGATTTTGAGGATTGTACGCACAATCAGTTGACAACACTGTCTCTGTCCAGTTAATTTCCCCTCCACCACATGTTCTCTTGTGTAGGGTGGAGCTGAAGTGGCCATGGGCATTTAGTGGTCTGGCTAAGGGGAAGAGAGCATGGGCATACTCATTTGGGGTTGGAGGGATATAGGAGTGCATGTATAGTCATGTCTGTGTGCAGCCTTGGACTCGCCATGCTGAGGGCTTTCAGGAGTGACTTGGGAAGTACTCCTGTGCCCTATGCCAAGCATGGAACCCCAAGGTCAGAATTCCTACTGAGATACGCATGTGTCCAAATGGCACCTTCATCAGAAGCATGAAGATCACAAGGATTCAAAGGTTTGAGGTGCATGAAGTCATAAGCTCATTTATGAAAAATTTTATCTTTAGACGTATAAAATTAATGTACGATTAGAAGTCCTCTCCTATCAGGAATACTTTTAACAAAAGCAGGCACTTATAAACACACCATGCCTCCTTTTCCTCTTTATGAACAATTAGAAAAACAGAATGCATGAAAATTCTTATGTTTATAAAGCATTATGTCACTCAGAGAATTCATCTGAGTGTGTTCTAGCCTACTAGAGGAAAGACTTCCTATCTGTGCTTTAGAAAATGATATTATAAAGTTGTGGATCAAAGAGAATGACAACCAAAAAAAAATCATAGGAAAAAATGTCTGATAGAATTGTGTCAATATGCTAATTAATAAAAAATGGATTTACTAATAAAATATTATTTTCTGAGGTGTTTGTGATATTTATCAGCTTTCTCAAATGTATTTCTTGTTGCTTTCTCTTCTCATTCTATGAAAATATTTATTTCTAATCCCAATGTGATAGGCATCCTGTTTCTTAAAGAAGACCCTAAAATTGCATAAGCTTGTGTAAAATCAGTTTCCATGCCAAAGTGGACCCTCATCCCCCAGAAAAAAATTATACTGTAATTCCAAGACTATAGCTGATACTCTGGAGATATGAAATACAAAGGATAAGAAAAGACAATGACTATTGCACCTGATGCAGCTCAAATAAATTGATAAGATTTACAGCAAAACAAATCAGGAGCAGAACATCAAGAAAAGTCTAACCAAAATGGGAAAAAGGAGTTAAAAGAAATGTCTGTGCTGTATCTGGCCCTCTCTCTCTATTGCTGTGCCTTAGCCATGTATTGGAAGAGCAATATGGGTGGTGGGTGTGACATACATTGGAGGGCTTACCCCTCCCTGTCCCTTTTCTGGAAGCTTTTTCTCCCCTCAGTGTATATGATTACATTGCCAAGACAGATCACGTAGTCATCTTCCCTCCTCCCTCCAGTCATAGTGGAATGTTCCAGGAATGAATGGGAGCCTGTTCTCATATAAGCCAGTTAGCTCCTTTCCTGGAACTTTGGAATTAGGATTTAAAAAATCCCATTCCCTGCACACATCAAAAAAAAAAAAAAACCTAGCAACAATAAATGCTGGTGAGAATGTGGAGAAAAAGGAACTCTCTTACACTGCTGGTGGGGATGCAAACTGGTACAATCACAATGGAAAGCTGTTTGTAGGACCCTCAAATTACTAAAAATGGAGCTACCATACGACCCAGCAATTCCACTTCTAGGAATCTACCCAAAGGTCGCAAAAGCATTAATTCAAAAGGAAACCTGCATTCCAAATTTTATTGCGACACTATTTGCAATAGCTAAGATTGAAAACAATCTAAATACCTCAAGACAGATGACTGGATCAAGATGGGTTGTATGTGCACAATGGAATACTACTCAGCCGTCAAGAAAGATAAATTCATGTTATTGGTAGCAGCATAGAAGGAGCAGGAAGGGATGATGCTAAGTGAAATAAGTCAGAAGGAAAAAAAAATTGGATGATTTCACTTATAGGAGGAACATAGGGAAACTATACAAGGGATTAAAAAAAGGACAAAACTAACAGGCAAATAACAAATCAGAGACATTCTGCAGGGGAGAGGGAGGGAGAGGGGTCAAAACAGGGGAGGGAAGAGCACAAGAGTCTATGGTGATGGTTCATGGGCGTCTCAGTGGTGGGAATTTTATGGGAACTACACCTGAGAGGGGAATGAATGACCATGTAAAAAGTACACGAATCATAAAAAAAAATTAAAAATTCCATTCTCAATCTGATTGGTCTCTTGTGCAACACAAAGTGTAACTTTGGGAGCTGTGGAGGCCATTCTCTTCTATGTGATTTGAGAAGTGAAGCAAGCAAGAAAGCTTCTTCTGAAGGAAAGAGGGGAGGAGGTGGGGTCACACACCCAAACCCATCTTGCCCCTGGTTCCCATTATGCCTTCATCTTACATGAGTGAGAATGGCACATATTAAAAAAAAAAAAAAAAACTAGCAACAACAAATGTTGGTGAGGTTGTGGAGAAAAAAAAGGAACTCTCCTGCACTGCTGGTGGGAGTGCACACTGGTCCAACCACTATGGAGAGCTGTGTGGAGATTCCTCGACCTGCTAAAGACAGAGCTTCCATATGATCCAGCAATTCCACTCCTAGGTATTTACCCAAAGGACAGAAATACTAATTCAAAAGGGCACCTGCACCCCTATGTATATAGCAGCACTATTTACAATAGCTAAGCTATGGAAACAACCCGAATGCCCAAAAATAGATGACTGGATCAAGAAGATGTGGTACATATACACCATGGAATATTACTCAGCATTCAAAAAAGATGAACACATGCAATTTGCGGCAACTTGGAGGGAGCTGGAAGGGATCATGCACAGCGAAATAAGCCAGAAAGAAAAAGAAAAATACCAGATGGTCTCACTCATAGCAGGAATTTAGAAAACCTAAATAAGGGACCAGGAAAAATACTAATTATAATAAAGTAAAAATCAATATCAACAAGCAACTATAAACCAGAGACACACTACGGGGGTGGGGGAGAAGGGAGTAGGATATAAACAAGGGTGGTGGAATTTGTATGGGGACTATAACCAAGATAAAAATGCATACATTGTGCAAAAGTGAAAAATGATGTAAAAAATATATAAAATTAAAAAAAATTTAAAAAGAAAGAAAATGTGTGCTCATTCGTACCCACTCCACCCCACTCCCAGGCCCTTTAGCTCCTCCAGACACTTGTCTACTTTGTGTCTCTGGATTTTCCTCCTCTGGACATTTCAGATAATTGGGGTCACATAACACAACCTTCTTGTGAGGCTCTTTCACTTAATATTCTATTTCAAGGTCCGCCCATGCTGCGGCCCGTATCAGCCTTTCCTCCCTGTGTGGCTATAAGGGGCTTTGACTCCCCACTCATGCAGCACATTTCGAGGGCTGGAAGCACTTTTCCTTTTGTTTCCTGGCAATACCTGTTCATCCTTCTCATCCTACACAAGTTCTCCTTCTTGGCACGTCCACCAGAATCCACCTCGGCTTCTTCCATTAGCACTCACTGATATATGAGGAATGTCCTGATGAGGATTCCTGAAGGAAATAAAAAGAGGACACATTTGATAGGAAGGGAGGAAGGGGGAGAAAAAAGACCATCTGGGGCAGTAGGACCAGAACTAGCAAGGCCGTGGGCCCTGTCCCCAGGCCCTGGAGGAGCCCAGCTTGACCGGAGACTGGGATGTTTGAGAATGGGCCAAGCAATGCAGAGAGGCCGGAAGGGGTCTGGATGAGGAGTCACCACACAGACTGAAGTTTAAGACGTCAGCTTCTCCAAATCCCTGTCTACTCAGAGGAGGAGTCTCTGTGGCCCAAGATAAGTCATTGTTGGAAATGCTGCTCTTTGAGGCCCCTCTCTTTGGAGGCCTGGCCTGCCGAACCACAGCTTTGCCAGTTGCTTCCCAAAGCCTCCATCCTGGTAACTAGGTGAACCCCTCAGGTCCTCCCTCTGCTCCTGGAAGTGGGTGGGCAACATAGAGCTGACACCACTCTTGTGGGATGCAGAAATCTGAGTGGTGAGAGTGAATCACTTCAGCAGCTGAGAGACCTCCAGCAATGGCTTGACTTCTGAGCCTCCTCCTATAATATTTTTTGTTTGTTTTGGCTAAAAAACTCACTGGGTGGCAGAAAGGATCAGATGATATGTTGAGTTGTCTGTGAAAGAAAGGACTTTGCAGAATCTACTGTATGATTCCCATGTACCATTTCATTCATCGATTGACCACAAATATTCATTGAATACTTATGAGCGAGCCATGGAGTTGTGATTCACTGACAGAAAGAAAAAAGAAATCAGCTCTGCATTTATTGACCAAATGGCAAATTGTCTCTTCAGATCCCTATACAGAATGGCTATATTCTGAAAGGGGAAGCTAATTTACAGAGTGGCCTAGCAGGCCTCACCTATCCATCCAACATCAACTGCCCAGGGGCACAGATTCACGTGCCCACTGCCCCTCCCTGCCGGGTGAGGTTGGTATACACGGGCCCTGGCATCCTGGAGAGTCGATGGGCCTTATGCTTTGCCCTCTGCCTGGCACTGTGATTTTACTATTTTCAAATGAAATAGAGTAGGTCAGGAATAACCCAAAGTAATTGAGCGGATTCGCACCACGACGGGCCATGTTGCCCACAGCTACACCTTGCAATCACCCCATTCATATTTTAGGTTTTGACACCAGAGTTGCAGTATTTTACAATTCTCTGTTCCATGTCAGCAGCTCTCTGTACAGCTGAATATCAGTCCTATTTAAATCTGCAGGAAAATAGCTGCAGGTGACATAACCTTTCGTGTCGTACCACTGTGTACACACACAAATAATTGGGGCTCTTGACCCTGTCTGGGCCCATACAACTGTAAGTACAAACTTGACATTTTGATACTGCTGCTAGCCTTTCTCGTTGTTATTTTCTGTTTCAATAATCCATTGCAGGTAGAAAAATGAAAGAAGGAAGCATGAATGATTAATGCTGTCAAGCTAAAATAATGTATTTAGAAAAATCTATAAATCTGTTATTTGTGGCATTTTAAAACTGAACACGACACTCCTCGGTGCCGCCGCCTGTTTCCCAGCAGATGAATGTGCGTCCTCTGCGGTGCAGGGCGGGGCGGCCCGTGGCCTTTGGAGTCTGGACTGAGCTAGGCGCTGCCATCATCCTGGGAAGGGCACTGGGGCGCCTCCTTCTGTTGTTGCAAGGTCAGGAAGGAGCAGCGACCCACAGGAGGTTTTGCGGGGTATTCTCAGTTCTGCATCTCCCGCCAGGGTGAGGCTGGACTTCGCCTCTGAAGGCTCTGGGTTTGCGGCAGCCACAGGACCCAGGCAGCCAGCTGTCTCTAGCTCCAACCCAATCTCTATTGGATTTAGTTCCAGCTCAGACTGAAAGTTGATCAAGTTAGGCTCCTAGGAGGCTCTGCTGAATGCTGATCCAGCACACGGCTCCACTGTCCCCATAGGAAGGGATTGGGCTGGCCTAGGCCCGGGGAAGCCAGCATCCCAGAGCCCTTCCCCAAATGCCCATCTTCCAGGGGCAAACACTGGCCCTTCCCAAGGCACAGGTCCTCAGGCCCTGGACATCAAAATGGACTGACAAGAAGTGGCCAAGGATGTTTTGCAGCCCAACTGAGGGTGGGTGAACAGCTCAAATTTCTGCAGAAAACCAAACCATGGATTCATGTCAATGGAATGATTATTTGCAAATTCAGAACTGTTTAGCACCTGGTCAGAGTGATGACACCTGGCAGTCTAAATGACACGGCAGACCGATTGTGCAGGCAGCTAAGAGTGTCGCTCCCTGGCAGTGGGAGCGGGCTGCGGGCTGAGGGTGGAGAATAGGGCTTTCCTGGGGAACTAGCAGGGGAGGAGAGGGTCTCCTGGGAGTGGAGGCCCAGCAGACTCTGGGTGCTATGGGGACGGGAACCACACTCAGAGAGAGGCAGCCATGGACTCTGCTGGTTGGCCACTTGAGCTCCGTGTTCCTGGGACAGTGCGGGCTGGCGAGAGGCAGCTCACCTGTTCCAGTTGACCTGGCTATGTACGTTGCCAATTTCTATCAATGGTTGAAACTTTCATTTAGAGGCAAGCTAGTAGCAGGAACTGCAGGCACCCCAGGATAGTTAGGGTCATAGAGCACTGCAGAGACTAGGGGGAACCCTGCAGGGCACTGGCCACAGACACAGAGTGAAGGGAGCCTCAGGCATGCCAAAGCTGGGGCCTGTAGTGGGTAGCCATTACCCGATGCCCTGCTGGCTGGCAGGTGGGAGCTGAGGCGGGACCTGGGGAGCACCTGTGAGAGGCCTGGACCCCTTCTTTTGCTTGGCTATAACATAATGTTCATTTGTCTCATGTGGACCCCATGAGGTTCAGCCTTAGGGCCAGCACCAGGTTTCACCTGTAGATGAGTCTTTTGGTTACCAGCTGGAGAGAGCCTGGTCTGCTCCTGCCACAAACCTGCTCTGTCAGAATTGGCGGCAATCCCAGGTCTGCCTCTGTGTGCATCGTATATACACATCTGGCCTGGCCAGCAGAGGAGAGATGGATTTTAATCCAGTTTGTGTTCCTGCATTTGCGAAACCTGCAGACGCCCGATCTGCTTGAAGATGTTTGCTTCACTCAGGTGCTGGCCCCAATAATTTAAAATTAACTCAACTCTCTCTGCATAAAAAGTAATGACTCTTTTGGAACTGAATGCGCAAGGCCTAATTTAGGGTTTTACTTGCTAATTCTGAATAAATGGAGGTGTCATGAGAAGGAAGGGTTCTCTCTGTAAGTGCAGAAAAGTGGCCATGAATCAGGGGAGACCAGTCAGCCAAGTCAAACCTTGAGTCTCTGCCTTGTGAGTGCCCGGCCCCAGGAGGCTCAGAGCGCCTGTCCCTGAGGCTCCCAGGCATTGTCTTAGGGTCCCTTTTGAAAACACAGATGATGTTCTTCTAGGAAGCCTCTAACTTGGGGGTTCAGATTCCCATCCTTGATCTGAAATAAAATCTCAGAAATACCTGCCCGGGCCATATATGTTCTCATGAGCAGGCTTCCAAGAGACGCTGATATGGGGATTGATGGGTGCTGGGGACCCAAGTAGAGTCACTGACCCTCGAGTGTGACTTTTGTGAAAATCCAGGTACCCCGAGCTGAGTGGGTAGAAACCACCTTGTATGTCCCCAACTCATGGAATGTGTGTACCCTTGTCCCACCCCATCACCCTAAAACGGGGACTCCTGAATCTAGCATTGTCCCCCACCCTTTGGATCTCCAAAGAAGCTCAGGATAGACAGTCAGTGAAGTCTTACTCCTCCACTCCCTGCACCATTTGCCTGGGCTGCCTGGACAGAGAGACTTGGAAATAAAGATCTCACACATGCTTTGGCTTCTCCATGGATAGACAGGACAAAGGCCTCTTGGGGAGTTTGACAAGTCTGTGCGCTGAGACCAGCCCCATCCGGATTTTCCTCTGGCTGCACTCCCGGGGCCAGGCTGAGATGGGGAGAGGGTCATCAGGTCGGCCTGCTTCCTCCACTGTCTCCTGGATACACCAGTCATGCCCAGAGTTCAGGTCCCTTCCATGCCGTGGGTGCTTATTGAAACAGAGGGAAGGAGCCTGGGACATGAGGTGGGTGGCCTCATGGGAGGACATGAGGTGGGGGACTGTGGTCCTGGGGTTTTAACACTGTGTGGAACCATTTCCCTGCTGTACCTACCCTAACCGTGCTTTTGTGTGTTTGCACCAATAAGCCACGCGTGTGTTCTCCAACAGACAGAGGCCCATCAGCTTTCTGCAGTCAGGTGGGTGGAACTCTGGGAGATTCCAGGACCAGCTGAGGCCCAGCCATCCCCTCCTGCAGATGTGGAATTCACTTTGCCCCATCCTGACTCTGGCGGTGCCCCCGGCTGTAATGCCTGGACTGTTCTGGCTGCATGGCCCTCCTGAAGGTGCTGGAGTGTCATGAAACCATGACAAGTGACAGGTATGGTGCGGACAAGACTCAAGAGCCCTGGGGGGTCTGGGAGACACACCCCGCCCCCGTATCCTGCTGTTGCTGGGAGGGCACGTGATAAGTGGAGGTTGCTAAGCTCTCCGTGGAGGCTGTTAAGCTCTCCGTGGAGGTTGTCAGCCTTCCATGTCTGTGTCCTGGTCGTTGTGTCACTTCTGGTGGTAAATGTTGGTGGCCACGGGTTTCCTAGTCTCTGACCATTTCTACATTCATCTTTAAGATGAAAAAGGGGGGCCTCCTTGGTGGTGCAGGGGTTAGTCTCAGTGATATCTACTTATTGCCAGCCACTGTGACATGAGTTCAATCCCTCACCAGGTTGCTGACACATATGGCCCAGCAGACCACTCCTGTCTCACCCGCTGCTCCCCTCAGCAGTGGATTTCAGTGGATCTGCCTGTTCTGCTCCCCACTCTGTCTCTGGTGAATCCTCTCACCCGCACACCTCTGGCTGGGCCCCCAGTTTTTGTATGCATAAATAAATAAATAATAAATCTTAAAAAAATAAATAAAATGAAAAAGTGGAAGTTCTTCCACTCCCAAGCAGACTCAGAGACACCTGCTGATTCTTTACCTTCTTGGAAGTGAACAGACTAGCTTCCTTGCACCTCTCTTCTCAAAGCAGGGAGCAGTCAGTAAGAAGAGCCAATAACAGCAGCCTCTGGGACTTAAAATGCCCTCCCCAATGGGAGATGCTTCCCTGCACCCCCACCCCTGTGAATGCCTGGATCTTGGTTCTGTTTATCTGGGGGTCTTCCAGGAATCTGCATTCTTCTCTGCAGTGTGAGGTCCCTGCAGGCTGGACCCTTGCTGGGCCCTTGTGTGCAGTCCCCCGGGGTGCCGGGCACATTTGGCTCACCGAGGCTACCCCACACCTCTGTCTAGTTGAATTCTTGACTAAATCAAACCAAATGTCAATGGGTTCCTGGGCTGAGACAAGAAGCTTCCTTTGAACTTCAATAGGAAGAAGGAACTTAGGATAACCTCTCTGAGTGTTTCCAGAAGTTTCCTCTCTACACAGAGGGTGAAAATACCTTTGGAGAAAACTGTACTGTGATTCTGGTAAACATGACTGAAGTCTCTTCCGGTGAGAGAGCACTTCCTCTCCCCACGAGCTCTGGAAACAGAACTCAGGATGTCCTAGCAGGAGCTCAAGGGTGGCTCCGCGGATACGCTGGATCAGAAGGTGGATCTGGATGGATCTGGATGGATTTCTCTGCAGGGAGAGTGAAGCTTTTATATTTCAGGACTAGGTGGGAGGACACACTTAAATGACTGTTTAAAGACCAGTGATCACTGCAAATCTTACTTGGGTGACTTCCAACTGCAAAAAAAGATGGCCAAGAGCCCCCTCCTCACCCCTGGTGAGCTTATCGGTGCCACTGATGATTCCTTGTGGGGACTGTCAACCCAAACTCTGCACCTCTCCAGTAGACTCAGCCCCACTCTTGCAGCTGATCTCTTGTGACCATAAATCACAGAGGGTAGAGGTGAGAGTTTCCCCAGAGGGAACTGGGTGCACCAAATGTCAGTCATTATAGCCCCAAGAGCCAGAGAACAGAAGTCAACAAGAAGGGCCTCAGGTTAGGGATGGTTTCCTTCTTGGGCCTCTTCACCCAGTGCATCTGGACTCCAGGACAATGAAGGCACATGTGTGGGCAGTTCCTGCTGGGGACAGGCCAGTCCCTGGCTCATGGAGGCTCACTGGCAGGCTACACCAGGTCCCACGGACTCCTTGCAGGGCTGCTTCCAGGCCTGAGGGCCATAGGGGCAGCTACGTCCACTACAATTCATTTTTTTTTGTGTGTGTGTGTGTGTGTGTGTGTGCCTGTAGTGGAGTATTTTATTTATTTATTTGTTTGTTTGTTTTTGTTTATACAAGCACTGGGTACAGTCAGAAGTGCGGGAGGGTGAGAGAATTCACCAGAGCCAGAGCGGGGAGCAGAGCAGGCAGAAGGACTGAAGTACACTGCTGAGGGGAGCAGCGGGCGGCAGGAGAGGTCTGCGCGCCATGCGGGACCCTCCTCCGGTGGCCGGGGAGCAGCTGGGGATCGAACCGGCGCCGCAGAGGCCGCTGGCAGCTTCGCAAGCCAGTGCTTAACCGCTGCGCCACCGGGGAGGCCCCCACTACAATTCTTGGTCTTCATTTCTTGGTGCCACCCTGAGCCTTTAGAAATGTCTTTCCAGAGGTACAGCCTTATCCCAGATGCCTTGGAGGTCATTTAGTGAAAGGGTCCTTTTCCACTCCCGCCTGGTGGCCAGCATGGTGCTGGCACTGGGAGGCAGGTGGTCTCAAGCTCCCACTGGAGTCAAAAAGCAGAATCAACATCATCCTGTGGGCCACCACCCACAGCAGGCTGGGACCACCTGATGGGTCACAGCAGGCTGGGAGCATGTCTTGCCCCCGGAGCTCACTGAGGCCCCAGGGAGATGAGGGAGATTCAGAATCTGGCCAGACCGGATGTGGGTTTGAAACGAGGGGGTAAATATGAAGAGATGACTATCGGGGCAGAAGCATTGCTCAAATGAAGGTCCCGTGGCCACTTCTGTGAGTCAGAGAACTTGCAGAACACATAGGGAGGCTGGAAGAGATCGAGGGACTTGGCCTAACCCACAGACAAGAAGCCCCAAGGCCGCCATATTCTTAGTGAATGATGTGAGACACACGTTACTGCCCTCTGTGCTCATTATGTGTGGGCCCATGGCCGTACCGCACACTCACACCATACCCTACACATGACACCCCCGTGTGACACCCTCACCCACATGACACCCTCAGATGACACCCTCACCCACATGACACCCCCATGTGACACCCTCACCCACATGACACTCCCACATGACACCTTCACAACCACCCCCCCACACGACACCCCCATGTGTCATCCTCAACAGCTCAAGTCCTGAAATGTCCCCACATACAACACCTGCACCAAATTCACAGCCCCCTCGTCCCCAAGGGTCCCTGGTGGGGCCTCACCTCCTCCACCCCTGGCCATGTTGGCCGGCTTGTGCGGGCAGGAAGTCATGTGTGTTACTTTCTGGAATCAATGTGGCGAGTTCCGAATGATGTATGCGGTAAAAAAAATCTCTGCCCTGTGCACAGAGAATACAAACCATTATGTGCTGAGAGAGCTGCGCTCGGCCGCCTATTTGTTGTTTGTTGACTGCTGTCAAATATAATAAAATGAAATAAATCTCTGGGAACAGAAAAATTAAGGCACCTAAATGTGCTATTGTTTTTGATTTTGTCCTGGACTCATAAAATGGTACTTTCCTTCCCTTCCCGAGTGGTCAGATAAATAAATTAACTATAAAGTCTGAAAGAAAAACACATCCAAGGAAAAGTGCTCTGCAGAGGCAGCTCGGCTCCCCGCCCCGGGCCCTCGCCGGCATCTCCGTGGTCCTGGGATCTGGGGCTGAGAGGGAGGCTGGGGCTCCGCTCCCCAGGGGCCCTTGGGCTCCGGGAGCGCCCTCTGCCCTGGGTTCCTCTCTCCCCTGTCATAGTTGTTTTGTCACCAAGTCATGAGGCCTTTGCCCTGCCTGGATCCCAGCGCATCTGTGCACCCCCCTCTTGTGCCACCCCTGAGGCGTCAGCACCAACCACTCACCCACCCTGGGAGGATGGGGCCCTGCAGGTCTCCTCTGAGTGGGAGATGCCTGGGAATGTCCTCCCCCAACACAGGATGGGGGTGCTGTGGGGCCACACTTAATCCAAGACCAGCACCCTTTTGCCTAGGACTAAAAGACCCTGAGTCACGATTAGACTAACTTCTCCATCGTAGCCGCAGGGCTTATAACAGCCTCTGGGGGCTCTGTCTGGAATTCAGAGCTGCACCCCCTCTTCTTCCCTGTGTGGCTTCTCCTGCTCCCTTCCCAGCTCCCCAGAAGAGCAGCCTCAGTAAACCCAAGCACACAAGCCCTGCCTGGGCCGGGATCTGCTCCAGGAGGGCCTGCTAAGTGACTCTCCCAGAGGGCGATGGAAAGAGAGGCTGGGGAGCAGATGTCTCCCCCTCCCATCCTGCCCACACCTGCCCCGCTTCAGCCAGAGCAGCTCTGCTGAAATCCATCTCACATTATGGGATTGCCTGTGAAATCCTTTCTGAAGGTTTCCACTGATTAAAATAATTTTTCAAAACCACTGACCAAGCACAATCTACTCATTTTCAAAGGGAGAAATAGTCCACTGTTTCACCCTAAGCATTGATGTCAGGGGGGCAGAGGTAGCCTGAGGGGTAGTAAGGACACCCAGGTCCCCAAAAATATTCTCAGGGATGTGCGGGGAGGGCATGTGGCCAGCTCAGCAGGGAAATGAAGCCCTAGAGCAGAGGGAAACTGAGGCAGGACATCTCTCTAGGCCAGGCCTCATGCTGTACTTTGGGGAGCAGTGGACAAGCACATCTGAGAATGTGGGAGCAGTGAATATGTAGTACAACCCAGAGACCCGGTCAGCAGAGGCCTCTCCTCCCCAGCGGCATAATCCTGCCCCCGACACCTATCAGAATCCAGAAGACAGAGTGTTAATAATTCCTGACCTGGGCAAGCCAGAGTGGTCCCCGCAGCCCTGGATCATTTAATGGAATTGGGGGGCCTCAAGAGGGATTTGCCATGTTTCCTGCTCATGTGAGAAGTAAAATCACTCACCAGAGAGACCAAGATGTGACAGGCGTTTCCTCCCCAAACTGACAGAGCTAGTCATAGACCCATCCACGTCCCCTACCACTTGTCAGACTGTATATTCATTTTGTCCCTATAAAAATGCAATAAAGTAGGCACTCTTGTCACTTACCCCATTTTACAGAGGAGAAAACAGAGAGTCCAGTAAGTTGCCTGAAATCACACGAGGCCAGGAGTCCAGCCCCAGAGGTCTGCAGCCAGGCCCGTGCTCCTGAGTACTCTCTGCTTCTTTCTACTTCTGGAGACAGAGGAATCTCTGCCCCATGGACGGGCCTTCCCAGAGGTGGTGCGCAGGGGCCAGGTCCACTTGTGCAGCCAGGCAAGGCAGATCCCCCTGGAAAGGAAGCCCCTCCCAGCACCAGGTCACCCATGATTGTGCTGAGCCTTGAGCCGGTAGCCCCAGCCTGGAGCCAGTGTGCTCAGCGGGAGAAGAAGGCCAAGTGGGTCTTGAGTCTTTGCATCTGCTGTGATCTGAGCATCAGCCTAACTCTGTTTCAAAGTGCTTTTTCTACATATTTTACAGAAGAGAAGATTCTAGATTATGACCCCCCACACTTTAATCATGTGCCCTCTTGTTTCTCAGTGTCTCTTCCTGTACTTGTAGCAAGTAGAGGACCAGGGACGGGAAGCAGGCGCTGATCAGATTCAACAAATCCTTCCTGACGAAGCGCTCCTGGGAGCTGGGAGCTGAGGGTGTCGGTTTGTTTCAATTTGATTTCATCTGATTCTTCCAATTGTCTAATGGGTTGGCCCAAACACACACTCACATGCACCCATGTACACACACACTTACATGCACCTATGTACACACACACTCAGGTGTGCACAACTAACCACCACCTGCATCCCTGTTCACAGTAGTGCAGCATAAACTGGAAGGCAGAGAACCTTGCCCAGTGGCTCTGTCTCTTGCACAGAAACTCTTTTGACAAAGTCATTGACTCACGATGCCTGGAATGGCACGTTGGTCTCTTCCTTCAATGTTCTGCTCTCATTTTGACCCCCTCTTGTCTTCCCACCAACGGTAGAAAGATGCTTTGCTGAGCTCAGTGGTCGGCATTGTTGGTTGGCAAACCACAGCTTTCCCCAAGCCCCTCTTCCTTCCCATGTCTCCCTATACAGGCTTCTCATGCACATAGGAGGCCCTGCCCCACCAGCAGACATAAGGGACAGCTGTGGGTGGACTCCTGAGAATGGCACAATGGTAGTGTGCCAGCTGGGCCCCTTCCTTATTCTCCCTGTTTTGAATGCAGATTTGATGCCACGCAATGGCCATTTGCCATCATGTGGCAAAAAACATGAAAATTAACAAGCTAAAGGTGAGAGAATAGATGATGGAAAAATCCTGAAACCTGATTACATTGCTGAGCTGACTGCCAACCTCAAGACTTCTTAGCAATTAATGTCCTTGAGGTTCAAGCACAGTTAATCTGTTACTTGCAAAAGCTTTCTCAACTGATAGCCACTTCTTAATGCCCTATCTTAGCTCTGTTAAGGCCCAGTAGAAGCTTTGAAATTACTCCCCGAAAGTACTCCTGTACACTAGCCAAGGGCCAGCCCTACCTCATCTGGAGGAAGGGAAAGACAAAGAGGGTCCCCTAGCATGCACACCCTGTCTTCTTCATTAAGCTCTTCAGCAGGAAGAATGCCTTTCATGTTCTTTTGTCTCCTCTGCAACACCCAAACTATATCTATGCAGGGAAGATGTTTAGAAAATTCCTGGTGAATTGTGCTGAGCCAAGCATTTGTTCATTATTCTTCTAAACAATCGCAGTTGGCTTCCATTTAGTTGTTTTGTTTTTTTTCCCCCATGAGTGTGTCTCATTTCCCTATAATCTGAAACTCTCTTAAGACCGAATCTGTGTCTATTCATGTGATCTGCTCTGGGACGCTGTACACTATGCTGAGCGTGTAGCAGGTACTCAGCAAATGATGGTGGAATAAGGAAGATAGAGCTGGGAGCTGATTAGTTACAATGGCTGACTCCTCAATGCCAAGTCCACCTCTAATGACAAGATTCGGCCAGTCCTGGTCATTGTATCCCACTTGCCAAAAACACACTCAGGAGGATGCACCAGAACCTAAGCTGACCAATGAGATACGGGTGGAAATGAGTTGTGTCCTCAGGGAACGGTTTTCTCACTCTGAAGAGGAAGCACAGTGAGATGACTCCATTCTTCTTCATCTACGTGTTGTGTCCAGATGTGACAATTGAGTAGCTGTATCCATGGTGTGGTGTCATCCAAAAGGCAGACTTGTGATGAAGCATGTTCTAAGGGCATTAGATTGGAAGATAAAGAGACCCAGTGTGCAGGATGGGGTTATTGGACTTGATTGGAGGACACCCCCCTCCCCACCACCTTTATAGTTCTGGACCTGGTTTTATGAGATCATGCATTTCTGCATTTTAAGGTCAGGATCAAGATTATCTGCTTTGTGCAATTAAATGCATCTTAACTGCTCAATTAGAGGGTGAGAAGGAAACATTGCCTGTGCTAGAGAGCATGGTAAAAATCTCCTGCCCTCTCTCAGATCCTCCAGAAGTCAGCCAGTCTCATGGACAAGGAAAACAATGTTGAGGGGTGTGGGATGAGTCTGGATCCTCAGCTGCCCGGTTCTCTGTTGGAGCTTAGATTTTCTCTGGTCTGTTTGTTATTTCCAAAGAGCCCATAATTGCTTGATTTGCATCTTGAAAACCTCTAATGGCTTACAGTGGTGACTAATCAGCCAAGGAAACATGTTGTGGCTTCTCAGGGCTTCTTGATGCTTCCAACCTCGGTGAGCCCTAGGGCAGGGGAACTAGGGGATCCCTAGAAAGGGATCCAGAAAGTCCAGGAGGGCCCTGTCCTAGCCCATAACCTGCCTTCCATGGAACTGGGCAATTGCAAAGACTGTGATTTTGCTAAAAGCTCTGATGAGTGCTAATGACACCACACAGGTCAAAGGAAAGGTCCCCAGTTGTGATGGACAGAACACTGAGTTGCCATCAACAGGTTGGGCTCGTTCCTATTTCAGTCATTTTGTGTGATCGTGGGTCAAAAGCCTACAAATCCCTTTTCTTGTTTAAAATAAAGCCATTGTTTCTCATCATCTTCCAGATCTTTGCTGGGACAACTGTTGTCTGTAGTGATGGGGTGTTTCTGAGACAGTTATTTGACCTTTCAAGAGCACGCTGCAGCTTGACAAACCTGGTTGATGTGGAGTGAGTCTCCCTCTCATACAGGAGCACTTTAATAAAAATATCACCCAGCATGGTGCTCGGGGCTCCCTCACCTAGCCGCACGGGGCTGGGCAGAGGGAGGAAGGAGCGTGTGGACGTCCTTCGTTCATTGTTTTCTAGGCAACAGTAACAGAGGCCGAGAGCCTGATATTCCTAGCTGGTAAACAAAAACTGTCTCTCCCACACAAAGAGTGGCATTAGCCTTGGTGGGGGAGAGGATAACATTTGGGGAAGAAATGGTAGAAAAATTCACAGCTATGGAGGACTTTTAAATTGACTCATATCTTGAAAGCTATGTTATTTTATATCCACGCCGAAAGGGTAATATCAAACTTATGAAATATTTACTAACTTGGCTGCGTAAACAACAAATCACCTCTTTTCCATTAAATATTTTTGTGAAAGATATTTTAGTAAAATACTGCAGCTTGCAATTTAATTACAATGAGTAATTAAAACTTAGAGCATAATCATTTTTGGCAAAAAGTCAGTTTTTGTTAAAATTTTAAGATAGAAAAAAGATGCATATTACGACCATAATACTGTTAGTAATTAAGATAAATGCATCAATTATTAAAGATGCAAACATGTCAAGCAAGCATAACTAATTATTTGAGCATGTTAACAGTTGTTTAATGTTAACAAGCAGTGAATTATTAAAGACCCCATGTGTCACATTCTGGACTGCATAAAATATAATGTTCTGGAACGTTTTATGATTTTCAGGTTTTCCTTAGATCTTCTCCATCGGATTAGCCATAAAGTTAAGATAACTTGCCTTTAAAATATATTTCTAAAATAATTAGCTGTAATCAAGCTAGGAGAGGCTGCATCTCGGGGCTTGTGCAGCAGAGAAAAATTCAGCCGACCCAGAGAGAAACTGCAGAGCCAGCCCCACATCTGCAGGGAAGACTTACGGAGTCTGGAGAAATGTTTCCCACTTACGGTCCAACACAGGGGCAGAAACCGGAAAATGTGGTGTTGGTGCAAATAAACAGGGGGAAAGCAGAGATTACAGGGAGCTTCACATCCACTTCACAGCTGTATATTTCTTCTTTTTTCTATTTAGAGATACACCTTCTTGAAAACAGCACTTCACGCAATCATATAATCAAGATGCCAATTAAGACACTCATATAAATCACATGCAAAGCAATGCTTGGATTATTTTTGACTGTCAAACCGCAAATCAATGCCGGCAACATTCTCACTGGAATTCTTCCACTCCTGGGTATTTCCTTCCCCAGACAGAGCACGGCCCTCAGGGATCCCATCTGTTTGTGAACCTGGAGAATCAGTTGGGAGACATTTTATCGGGGTTCAGAGCCTCAAGATTCTGGGCTTATTTGACCCCTTACTTTCCTTCTACTCGATCCTTTTAAATAGGCAGAGGGGAGTTTCAAGAAAGATTGTGTGAGTCGCCTGGAGCTTAAACACAGCACTTGGGGGAGCTGGGTCCAGACAGGGATGAGAATGAGACAAGAGGAAGTAGGCAATGTGGGAAGGTTCTGAGGTCTGCCCCTGTGTGGTGCCTACCTAGATGGCCAGGGAATGCCCACCATCTTGCAGTGGTCCTCAGGGATCCTCATCCTTGGACACAGAGGGTCTGCCCCTTTCCAAGGTCAGAGAAGTTTACTCCAGCAGCAGGCTGGGTTCCTTGCACCTGCTCAGTCCTCAACCAGCCCCAGAGGATTCACAGCAAGGGATTGGGCACACACCCTGCTCACTGTGGGCTTGTAGGCATAGTGAAGGGCTTGCAGATAAGCCATGGGGGTGCCATGTTTGAGCCCTCCATTAAGTAAGAAGCTTCTGGGGCCTCCTGGTGGCACAGGGGTTCAGTCTCAGCGCTATCATGCTGTCACTGCTGCGGCCTGAGTTTGATCCCCGCCAGGGAGCTGACCCATATATGGCACAGCAGACCTCTCCTGTCTCGCCCGCTGCCTCCCTTAGCAGTGTATTTCAGTAGACCTGCCTGTCTTCTTCCCACTCTGTCTCTGGTGAATCAGCTCACGTCCTGCACCTCTGACCTATACCCCAGTTCTTCTATGCATAAATAAATTAATTAATCTTTAGAAAAAAGTAAGAAGCTTCTAAGGATTTCCATCTGCTTGTCCTTCCATGCAGCCAACATTTGCTGGCAACAGACTGTACTTCATGCCATCCCAGGTACAGGGAGTAGGGGGGCTTGCTGGGAAGTTCATGCTGAGTTTACTGCTGAGACCCCATCTACAACTCCAACTGGAAGCCCACTGTGAACCCCTTTGAAAGGGGGGCTTGTACCTCAAGGCTAATGGGTCAAAGAATCTGTTAGCTGAAGTGGAAGGGATACTAGGACCCTCCCCTCCCTCAGTCTCTGCTGATCCCGACATCTGCGTAGTCAGCCCTGAGTCCCATCCTGAGCAGGAAGGGCCTCTCTTCCAGAAGGTCCCTTTACCTCCTTTGGTGATTCTCAGAATGATCTATACCCTCACTACCTCCACCCTTCCTGCTATGCCATGCCAGCTGGCTGACACAGCTCCATGCTCCAGCTCCCCAGCTCCCCAGGATGCCAATGATACTCAACCTCAGGACCCTCACTGTACCCTACCTACCCACCCCCATCCCCTATGCAGGCACAAGACTGGGAGGAACCCTAGCAATTTTGTCTTCATAATCTTGTATCCTCTTCCTTAGAGGGCCACCAAAATTGTTTAAGCTTTGGATCTCCCAAACCTGGATTTTCTTCCAAACCAGGGACTTGTTCCCACCAGGTCTCCACGCCCTCTCTCCAGGTTCTCAGCCCTCCTCCTCGCCCCTGCACCAGTCACCACACAATCAGGGCCCAGAGACATCTCAGGATGGCATCAGGGTGGTCTAGGCTGCCCCTTCCTCTCCCAGGTCCTTGCCCAGCCACCTTTGCCTTAGGTCCTGCAAAGACTAGAACCACCTCCTTTCTGGACCAAAGGATGCTAATGGCAGCAGGTACATCCTGTTGATCAGAAGGCCCTATTCTGGGTGCCAATAGCCTCCCAAATGGCTTATTTTTGGAAAACAAAGAGCTGATGCCAACACTGGGAGGGAGAATTCCTAAAAGGACCCTGTGGTTCAGGCTAATTCTAAACTGAAATTGGCTTGTAGAGCTTTCTAATGATCTGAGTCATTTCCAGACAGATAAGGAGGCCAGGAGGAGAATATTCTGGACCTGAATGACTGGGCTCAGAGTCACACACAGAGACTCCCTGAGGCCTGGGGCAGCCCCACAAAGGCGCCAAGTAAACGTCGTGAGAGACGGGCAGTCACAGAGCACAGGGGACACTGACTGAAGGAGATGCGGCCCATGGGCAGCTCTGGTCCTGGCCGTGAACCACAGTCCTCAGCAGGGATGGGAGAGCGGGAGGTGCTGCGGTTCCCAGGAGAGCAGAGACCAGCAATGTCAGGCAGGTCTGAGTAGAGGGAGAGTGTATGAGTCCCCTGTGCCCCAGGACGGCACATCAGCACCACCCTGTAGCTGCCCACCATGTCCCGGGCTATGTCAGCCGAGTCCGTTCTTCAGTGGAATATGGGAGGAAGGAAATGTGTGTCCAGCTTTGAGGATGGCAGTGTAGACCAGGAGGTGACAGACGCCTTGGGTGGTGGAGCCCCAGGGAGGACGGTGCCTACGCCCCACAGGGCTGCAGGGAGGATGGCATGCCCCACTGGGACGCCCAGCCTGCTCTCTCTGCAAAGTAAATTTCCATTGCATTTTGGCTTGGGTTTCTAATAGACTTTGAGTCCACCCAAACAGTAGAGCTAGTCAGGAAAAGTGTGGGTTCATGTCAGTGGGATGGGATCATGGAAGTTGAGTTGAACTTGACTTTGGAAAACATGAGAGAAGGGAGGTTTCTGAGCGTGCCGGTGCCATATTGCCAGGAAGGGCCACACGCGGGGTCCGTGCCTGTGGTCTCTGACCCCATCTGAGAGCTTTCTCACTGATGTCTCTGACTAAAGATTTTCCCAACCCTCAGCAGCCAATGGTGGCAGCTCAAGGTAAAAAGCAGATCCTAACTTCGTTAAAGAAAGCTCCAGCAAAGCTGGCAGTTCTCCACTATTGTTTTTCTCTGCCATTGAGAAAAGCCAGGGCTGGCTTTCGCTGGAGTTTGCAGTCTCCTGAAATGCAGAGAACTCGGTCCTCGCTGGGGGAATGGAAGGACCTTAAGAACCATCCACAGAGTTCTAAATCCTGGAGCTCCTGGCGTTCCAGATCCTGAAATTGTGGGTCTCCCATCTCAGGCTTGAGCACTCGCGGCTAGAGTGTACCGCTGGCCCCGCGCCAAATGCATCCTTCATGTGTCAGCGCTGAATCTCTTCATATGTTAGGGTGAGCTGCGTGTACACTAGTTCCTTCCCTTCCAAGGCAGTCTCACCATCTGTTTCTATTATGGGAGTTTATGGCACACGATACCTCAGACACCAGAGCCTCCATTTTTTTCCTGGCGTGCAGTTAAAGCACTTTATGAACAGAATGATTAAAAGGTAGGGGCCTCCTTAATTTTTCCCCATTTTTCTTGGCACATTATGGAATTCAGAAGGATTTTTACAGTTCATTTTATGAAGATGAAAGGTGATTTGAAAGAAAATTAAGAAATTATCAGGGAATGTAAATGTGGCTGCAATTCAGCTTTTAAAAATCCTTTAATCTCATCATGATTAACTGGATTTTTCATATTGTTTCCTAACTGCATCCTTAAGAAGGCAAAATTCAAGCATATTCTAAAATTTGCAAGTAATTCTGGAATTTGATATCACAGAGCCTCCTGTGTATTTAAAACTAAATTAAGACAGCTACAATAGAAAGCTTTTAGTCAAAGGTTTTTGGGTGCCTTCTCCCTCACATACACACAAATGATCGAACTCTGGAGCTTTTAAGACAAGGCTTGAAGGTATTGAAATCCCACATAAAAATCTCACATTGCAGGGTCCTCCTTCACACACACACACACACACACACACACACACCTGTGTTGCACACTCTTCTGCATCTCAAAAACCCACTGTGTCCTGCACAGCAGCAGCAGAGACAGTGTTCATTACAGCACTGACTTTGACCTTCACACCCATAGTCCTTTGAGCACAGGGAAATGGTTAATGATGGCCTGTGACATCTTTGAACATGATAGTAAGAGAAAGGCAGAGGACTGCTGTGACTTGTGTGTGGAAGTGACAAATGTATGGTATAAAATCTCCAAGACATCTCTTCCTCTTTGTCTGGGGAAAGTTTTTTGCCAAGAGGAACAAATGAGGTTTGAATCGAAGATTGTTCAATCATATTCAAGAAAGGGCCCCACTTTCACATTGGCCAGTAAATTCTTTCTTGTTTTAATTTTTCTGAGAAAATGGTCATGCAGAAAAAGACCAGAAAAGCCAGTTTTTCCCAGGCACCCTACTTCCTGAAATATCCTTGGTAATCATCTGTTACATAAAACCAAAACCCACCCCTACAAGGTCACAGTCAAGACGGGCTGATGTGCAGGCCTCAGTTCCCATCACAGCGTGAGAGCAGATCCTGGCCCACAGCAGCAGGACCCAGAGCTGCCCATACTCTTGAAGAAGATGTTATGTCCTCTACTTACAGATGGTTCCCAGAAGATGGCCTCCTGCTCTCTCACCTATTGTCCTTTGTGCCTCTTCAAAGGTCCACTTTCCAGACCTGCTTCTGTACTGGGTGGAGGCCAATTCAGCATCACCCCCACAGGTGGGACTGACCCATGGCCTGAATCGACACCCACTATTGCAATCACCACTCGCCTGCTCTTTGCATCAAGCCCTTGACGGGCATGGGTGAACCCCAAAGATGGTGAGCCCACCAGGATCCCCTTCATTAAAGGGTATGGAGGAAGCCACACAGACAACAGAATCCAAGTCCATTCGCCTAGGAAAAGAGGTCATGAGCTCCGCAGAGGCTGCTGTGTATCTAGTGCGCTCCTTCCGCTTCCCAGCAGGGACTCTTGTCACAGGAGTGTTTTAAAGAAAATGTCCTTGGGCCTTCCTGGTGGCACAAGGGGTTAAGCACAACACTGTGAAACCATCCACAGCCTCTGCACCGTGAGTTCGATCTCTGGCCAGTACCCACATGGTGCAGCAGACCTCTCCTGTCTTGCCCACTGGTCCCCTCAGCAGTGTATTTCAGTCAATCTACCTGTTCTGTTCCCCACTCTGTCTCTGGTGAATCCTCTTACCCCATGCACTTCTGGCCTGTACCCTAGTTCTTGTATGTATAAATAAATATTAAAAAAAAAGAAAAGAAAATGCCCTTGAGAACCCAAGAGCAACCATTAGCACACAACTCTTTATTGATCACCAACAAACCCTTCAGCCAGAACTCACAGCAGATGGAAATGGGGAGGATGGTCACCTCATACTTCCTGAGCCACAAAACCATGCCCTTGGCAAAGCCAATGGATGGAAATACACAGAAGCCGCATGAGGTTGCACTGGCTGCTGCTGCCCCACACTGTCAGCACATTACCATTTCCAAAACCTGCTGGAATCTTCCAGTAGCCCACTAGCTTCCATGCCCAGCCTAGGGCTGTGTTGCCCTGGCTTCTTTCTCACTGCCTGTCATTTGCCATCTATACATTTGTCTTCTTGATTCTGGAAATTGTGGATTTCTCCTGGCTGTCAGGATTGGCCTAGGAGGGAAGCAAGCCTCTAAGAGCAGACTTTTGGCTTATCCTGCATAGCCCCTGAGGCTGTAGGCATGCCTTTAGACAAAAGACAAAAGAGTGTCTTAACTGGGTTACAGGGAACAGTGGCCAGATGTACAACCCCAAAATAGACCACTTTGGCATCAGGCTGAACCCCTTTCTTATCTACCAGGAAGCACAAAGTTTAATGAGGTGAAGAAGACACCTTTGCTCTTCCTAGTGTCTTTCGCTTGTCTTCAGCTCAAGATGGCACTTAAGCCTGAGTTAAGCCCCACAAAAGAGCCCCTCATTTCCCCTGGTATCTCTAGGTACACATAAAGGACTCATGTTAGTAAACTTCTGTTTGTCTCTCTCCTGTTAATCTTGTTCATCTCAGTTTGAAGGATCCCAACTGAGAACCTGAAAGAAATGGGGCAAACTAATTTTCCTCCCCCATAGCTGCGTGTCCCCTGGGGTGCAAGGCAGCACGCTGCATTTACCCAGTTGTTACAGGGCAGGGTATGGACACCCCAGAACCCCAAACCTGCCTGCTCTAAATAGTTTCGGCCATCCACTGCATCAAGACAAAACACACTCTAGTGCATAAGACCTTTAATGGAAAGGAACTTTAATATAATTAGTGTACAATACAGAAAAGGGGAAGAATAAAGTTTCCAAATCAAGCACCAAAGTTACCCACCCCTTCAGGCCATGCCCCAAACAAGGTGACCAAAAAGCTTGCCACAAGTCTGAGGCATCTCCTGGTGGAGACCCACAGGAAAGAGGCAGAAGGGGCCCAGCACGTCTGGGACAGAAGGAGCAAAATCAAAATCAAGATAAAAGCTGCCACTGTTAGCCTTCCCTCAGGGCTCTCACCCACATCCATTTCAACCATCCAAGGCTGAGAAGTCAGAGCAACTTCTTTGTGGGTCTCTCTGCTCCGTGTGCCTCCTCCAGGTCTCTTTTTGGCCTCTATCCTACTTCCTTCCTTCCTCAGTCTTCTCTCCAGCTTCTCCTCCCTGATCAGCTCCACCTTTCCTTGGGTGGGGCAGAGAGCCTGGTACCTCTCCCTTCCCTGGGGACCATCCTGTTACAGAATGAGTGATTCTCTACTTTTTTGTCTCAAGACCCACTTCTCTGACCCAGAGCTATGATGGCACCCACTAAAGGGTTCGATTACCCTGGCAGGTTGCTCAACCCATCTGTGCACCCTGAAGCATGGAGTCATGTTGGTCCTGACACTGAATAAAGGACTTCACTTCGCCCTGTCAAGTGCTGCATGAGGACATGGTCTGCTTTACCCCATGGCCTCATGCTGTGTTCTTTGCTCATGGTTTTGTGTCCCGCACATGAAGTAAAGGGTTTCTGAGTGCACAGCAGGTCCGTGCTGGTCACCAGCAGGCCCGTGCTGCATTAAACAGGTCAACAACTGGCCAGGAAAGAGTATCCCTGGGGAGGTGGGCTGTGTCAGTAGTGGGCACTCCCTCCCAAAAGGGAGAACTCAATTCTCCTATATTCTGTGACTCTGCTGAGTGATCAGGAGGCAAAGGACTGGAGAGAAATGGCTTCTGCTGGTGTCAGATCACACTGAGAGTTTATTCCCAGCAGAGCAGAGGGACAAATCCTCCTCTGTGCTCCCAGCATGCTGCGTCTCCCCTCAGCCCACCTGTACCCAGATTCTAGAGGATGGATCTGCCCTAGCGAACTTTCTATCCCCTTACTTAGCACAGCACTCAAAAATGGGTGAGAAACAAGGTTCATCACATCCTCACTCTTTTTTAACTTCATTATGAAAATTTCAATGCATAGAAGAGAAAGAGAATAGTATAGTGAGTCAATGTACACACCACCCAACTCCAGAAATATCACCACCTGTCTTATTCCATCTATTCTCCCCAATTACACACGCACCCCACCACCCTCTACCACGGGAAATTATTATGACACACACATCCCAGGTATCATCTCCATTAATAAGAATTATCTCAGTGTGTGTTTCTAAAAAATAATATTCTCACATCTAGAAAATAAAAATAATTTCTTGATATCATCAGATATTTAGCCAGTTTTGAAACATTAAATAGACAATGGGGAAGTTTTATTTACTCATTTACTTACAATTGGTTTATTCAGCATTTAATCCTTCAATTATTTTGCTCTCTTTCCCCCCCCCCCCCTGTATGTTTTCATTTGTTGAAGAAGCCATGTCCCAGAGGCTCTCTTCTGGGTTGGATTTTGCTGATCATGTCCCATCATGCCCTTTAACGAGTTTTTCTCTACCGTTGGCACTTACCCTAAAATTAGACCTACAAGTTGGCTATGAGTCTGGCTTGTAAATATATATATATTTTTTTGGCATGTTCATTTCACAGGGGGTCCAATGTACTTCCAGCTAAGAAGTAGTTTATACCACCTTTCTCTCTTCTTGTGGTATTAGGGGTCATTAAATATCATTGTCTAAATCTATTTCTTTCTGGGATTGAGAATTCTACTTACTCTTTGTTCCTTTATTAGCTGCAATACTTCTATAAAGAGTAATTTTCTCCTGTCAACTACTTGGTTACCCTGAGGTACAGTTCTTTCTGGAGAGACAAATTAAATGTTGGAATTTTTTTTTTTAAATGTACCAGTTTTCAGGATAATGAGTGGCTTATGTGGCCTCCAAAGGTGGCCCATTTGGGGGCCTCCGTGGTAGCCTAGGGGTTAAGTGTCAGCATTAACACCACTGTGGCCTGAGTTTGATCCCCATCCAGGGAGCTGGCCAACATGGCGCAGCAGACCTCTCCTGTCTCACCTGCTGCTCCCCTTAATTTATTTCAGTAGATCTGCTTATTTTGCTCCCCACTCTTTCTCTGGTGAATCCTCTCACCCCATAGCTCTGGCTACACCCCAATTCTTATGTGCATAAATAAATAAATCTTAACAAAAAAATAAAGGTGGCCCATTTGGTTCTTTAAGTATCAGGATAAACTCATGGATTTTGACAGATTTCATTTGTTTTAGTCCAAAGCAGGTATTATTTACATAAACATACTCTGGGTCATCAGAAATATGACAAAATGTTTTAGCCCATCTTATACAGTTCATGTTCCGTCTAATCAATGTTGAATTATCCATTTGGGTGGGGAATAGTAGTTAGAGACCACACGCTGGTTGTAGGTGTTCTCAGTACTACTGACTTGATCATTGTGTTCAGGCCTTTTTAGTGACCAAATATTTAATAGCACTCCTTCTCCCAAGAGTAAATACATCACAGATTCAAACTGACATTTTCAATTCAAATTTAGGTCTTAATTTTAATTTTATATTTGTGTCTCTTTTCTCATGCTAATAATATTCTAATTACATTAACATAATTACTTCATTGCTTTTCCTAATACATCTTTGTGTATGTATGTGAAAGTGTTTCAGAATAACAATACCAATATTATTACTAATAATATGATATTGAAAACCATAATTGCAATTCATTTTTGCCCTTAGTATATCACTCACCAAGGAATATAATTTATGATTTAATTAATTAATTAATTAATTATTGCATAGAAGAACTGGGGTGTAGGCCAGAGGTGTGGGGGCTGAGAGGATTCACCAGAGATGGAGTGTGGAGCAGAACAGGTGGATTCACTGAAATACACTGCTGAGGGGAGCAGCAGGTGAGGAAGGAAAGGTCTTCTGCACCATATGTGAGTTTGCTTCTGGGCCAGGGATTGAACTCAGGCCATAGAGGTGACAGAGCTGAGACTTAACCTCTAGGCTCAGAATCTATTATAAATTGCCCTAATGTAAATTCTATCTGAGGTTACATTACCAACTTAACATACTTTTATTCAGTTTCGTTTGACTCTTGGTTTTAAGATTTGCTTTTTTATTTTTAATTAACTGCTTTTGATAATTACTCAAAATATTTAAATGATTTCAAAATCAGTTTTTAAGCTATGTTTATTTGGAACAATCTAACCTCTACCTCTTTCCCTTCTACTTATTCTTTTCTTGCCTCCCTTTCTAATTCTGCCTGTGACTTATAACTTCAATGATTTAATATATTATATATTGGTATCTTCCTTTTCACATATAAACAATAGCATAGTACATGCATTTTTGTCTATCTTACCTTGTTCCACAAAAGCGTATATCATGGAGATTATCCCATGGCAGTATATGGGGATATACCTCATTCTTTTTAATATCTGCAGAGTGCTTCTCCTGGGCTTCCTCCTCGTTCTTAAATACCAAGCGAGACATCTAGAATGTAAAGTTACAAATCATCAAGTACAGCAGTCAAGGCCCAGCCTTGATTTAGATGAGGACAGTGGAAGTGAATCCAGACTTGAATTGAAGAAATAATTGTAGAAAAACTATTATGAGGAGTAGTGCCAGTAGGAAGGGAAATATGAAAGCAAATATTCCTATTATCAGCCACGCTCTCTGCCTGGAATGGTGTGAGCACTCTGCATCTCTTGCCCGCTTAGTGTGAACTCCTGAAAGATTTCACACTGTATAAATGAGCCTGGAAACCACCTTCTTCCACATGGAAATAGCTGCCCATGATCACCACACTGGATGTTCCAAATCCAAGTGTTTTTCTCTGCAGTGATACTCAATACATCCACACTTTCCCAAGCATTCTGCACATTTATCCAATGGCTCCTAAGCCAGGATTTCACTGGAATGTAAGACCCCTCCTGAAATTCTCCATGAGGTCTTGAAAAATCCAGGGTCCATAAAAATCCCCAACTGAAAACACTTACCATGGCCCTTGGTGAGTGATGAGTGCAAGTTAGAATATCACTGACAAACAGGTGTGGATAAGCCTGTGCAAGGTCAAGTTTCACCCAGACCCTCCCTTCTGCATGTTCAGTAGAGTTGATGGGTTGTAGCAGCTGATACTGAGCTGTGCGGGCACCACCCTGCCATGGGCCTCTCTGTCAAATGATCTGCCTGTTTGTGCAGCCACTGAGAAGCACAGCAATTTGAGGGGAAATTATTTAACTAGGTGTTTATTTATTTTTTTTCCTCCACTTCAAACTAGTTCTTTTCCAGCCAGCAAGTCTTCGTTCCAATGCAAATGGAAGGCCTATAGCCAATTTCATCTATGGATACACCTGCAGTGTA
This sequence comes from Talpa occidentalis, assembly GCF_014898055.3. NCBI lineage: Eukaryota > Metazoa > Chordata > Mammalia > Eulipotyphla > Talpidae > Talpa > Talpa occidentalis. The sequence goes on along the minus strand of NW_023601754.1, from coordinate 26,234,439 downwards.
AGAGTGTGGTTGCTCTGCCCTGGCACTGGGGGCGATAAACAACTTTCCCTAGGGGCTCCCCACAGTCAGCCCCATCAGGGTGAATGGAACAGACTCCCTGCACAGCTAACCTCCATCTCCCTCACACTCCACGTCAGGCATCTTGAAAAATGCATCGGGATCCTGTACTTTTGCAAAAGAATTTTGGAGATAATATTCTTGGACATTCCAGCCTTCTAGATTCCTAGAGTCAGCTCAAGCTCACATCCTCAGCTTCTGCTGACTCCTGAGAAATCTGCCAAAGCCCGTGGGGGAAAGCCTCCCCACATGAGGTTCCTGGGAAGAAGCTCTTGACCATGGATTTCTGCAGAGTTCTCTTGGGCAGTCACCCTGAATTGAGGGATCATTGATGCCTGATATGGGCAGACCCTCCAGTTGCCAAGAGGCAGTCACAGGGGTCTTTGCAGAGACCTGTCCTTGTCACTAAGGTGTGTACAAGCAGGAGTCTGATGCTTTCAGGGATGATGCTGGGGCTGGCTCCACCATGGATCGTTAAGCTGGTAGGCCCAGACCCTGGGCACAGGCCCCACCAGGCCTCCTTCCTCTCATCACCTGGGACGCTGATTCAGGACAAGACTACATTCTGCTGAAGAGACCCAGATGGTATTTCTCCCAGAACCTCCTCCTTGGACCTTGCAGCAGCCTTGCAAGTAGGAGTGGGAGGGCAAACTGGGGTTGGAATCTTGTTCTCCACTTCCTGTCTGACCTGGGGCAGATCTCTGGCATCCCCAGCCCTAGATGAAAGAGCTCAGCATTGCTCCCCAAATGTTCATGAGCACTGTGCACCAGAGATGGGGCTACTTCTGCGGGGAAGACTCTCTATGCCCCAGAGCTCGGGGTAGGGCTGTCCCTTTTTATCCCCATATGGGCTGGTGTAGAACCTTCTGCCCTTGCCTGTCTTACTCTCAGGACACTGCTAGCTTACTGTATGTCCACTCACATCATCAAATCCTTTGTTCCATGAAGAACAACTATGCTCTGGGAAAAGTTTTGAGTCAAGTATATTTCCATCTTCTGTCAAAACACATCCCATTTTCTTTTGAAAGCAAGAGACTCTCATTTTTTAAAGGGAATGCTGTTGAAATTGAGGCCTGAGACTTAAGCCAGTGAGGCTAACTACAGCTCCTTCCCCAAGATTTCCCAAAGGCAGGCTGCACAGCAATTCAGCGAGCAAATGGAGCAGAGACCAATTTTATTATTTTTTGGGGGGAGGGGGGTTACGACATTTGAGCCACATCTTCTGGGCTTGTCTTTATTCTGTACTAAGGACAAATGCATTCTCTTCATAGGTCTTGTGAGCCAGACACGCACAGCACATGGAAACCAAGCACAGTGGAGTGGGCCAGCCATGGGGAAGACAACCCAGGTTTCATTTCCTTTTCAGATCTGGGAACAAACTCAAGGATTTTGTTCTCACTGAGGCTGCAACCCAGCAAGGGCACGGCCAAGCATCTTCGTGTCTTATGATCGGACTGGAAATCTCCACCCAAATCTCACCTCGGGCAGGCCTTGCAGAAGTTGATTTATGTGAGTGTCAGACAAGACACTGACTGTCATTTCCAGTTTTCTGACGGGAAGGGACAGTGCGCTGGCCCTGGGTTAGCTGTGTCCGGAGGACGGCAGCCTTTCACAGTCTACCTACTACCCCTTGGGTTTATTTTTGCATTAATGAACCACATGGCAACCCCCACCCCGATTTATCTACTCATTACCTGTCCCCGCCTTGGGACACCCGGCTCAGACATCAGGGTCCTAAGAGTTAAATGGCGAGCCCCTCTCCACACTGCCTGCTCCCCAGCAACCTGGGCAGACTCCCTGTGATTTATGGAGGGCTCCAGCCCTGAAGGGAACTGACAGTCACTCTCATTTTCTTGTGTCTCCCCCCCTCACGGCCAAGGTCACGAGCGAGGGGGCCCCCGCAAGTTTCCCGAGCGCGTCCTCCTTCACCCTTACTCCGGCCCGGTCTCATGCATCATTCCGTCTTCACATTGAACTCCTGACGCTTCCCTAGCACCAAACCGCCCGACTTCCGCAATTTTTCTTCATTCTCACTAACAATTTGGTAATGAAATATTGATTTTTAGTTAGATTCAAATAGATGTTATTAAGTTTGCATTGATAAATCGTTCCCTTTCTCAGGCTGGAAGTACCTCAGTCAAATTCTAACTGTGCTTTCATACCTAGTGATGTATTAATCTGACGTGCCTGTGGGCCAGGCTGCTGGGGCGGGATCTGGGGTGCCGCCTCACTGCTGCTACTCACACGCCGGGTATGACTCCAGCTGCTGTGTTGTATTTTCGCCCTAAGACCAGATCAGCTAAACATATCCTCTGGGGTGCCTACTTTTTAAAAACTAGATCATTGTTTCTCCATGAAGACTGGCCTCCTGTGTGGTGAGGAGGTGGCCCATTCAAGTTGATCCCCCCATGTCTTTTGTCATCTAAATATGTGGCTACAGGCTATATGCTAAAATACTGAGCAGACTGAAAAGAGTGGATCCTGCCCCTCCTAAAAGTATTTCGACAGTTCTGGGTGCTTGTGAGCAAAAGGCAGAATTGTGGGTCCCTCCAGCTTTGAACAAGACACGTGGAGGGTCTACAGCAGGCCTTGGGGGCCCACCTTCAGCCGTGGGCTTTCAAATATCTTGCGGCAAGTGTGGGTGAGGAAGCAAGCCTCCCTGGTTGGCACTCACCCACATTGCCTCTCCCATACTGTGTGTGTCCCCGCCCAACTCCCCCACTCTCCCTCAGGAACCGTAGCTCTCTCCTAGGCCACCCAGGTCTACGAAGCAGACACAGGTCACCCGGCGATCATGGCTCATATGAGCCTCCTGGAGGCCACCCCTGGATATTTGCCACTTGAAGAAGAGGGGATCTTCATTCCAGTAGGGACAGCCCATGGTCACTGCGTCCCAGCTGAAGGCAGCTGTTCAGTCCCAGCTGGATGAATCAAAATTCTCCATTTTGTCCTCAATCATTATACAGACAAGACACAAGATCTCAGATTGACCACTCAGCATCCTCCAGAACTGGTTTCAAACTGAAACTGTGGAGATGCCTCTTCTCTCTTGTGCTAAAGCAATGACGTGGACTGAGATGGCTGGTGAGCACACTCCCCACCTGCCCTGCGGGGCAGTGGCTTCCAACGGTCAAAGGGAAGGTTGACGTGTGCCAATGCCCTCATGCCAGGGCTTCTGGCAATACCAACCCTTCCCTGACCCTCAGCCCCAAGTTAACTTCACTTTCTCTTACTTGTATTAATCTCCTTCATCTCCCATGGTCAGGTGCATCTTCCCAAGACAGACTGACCTCATTCCCTTGGTCAGAATTTCCAATGCCTTCCCCTCACCTGTCACACAATGTCACAGCCACTGCAGCATCAGTTCTATCTCCAGCCAGGGAGCTGACCCACATGGTGCAGCAGACCTCTCCTGTCTCTCCCTCTGCTCCCCTCAGCAATGTGTTTCAGTACACCCACCTGTTATGCTCCTCACTGTGTCTCTGGTGAAACCTCTCACCACCCCACCTCTGGCTTGCACTCCAGCTATTATATGCATAAATAAATAAATATTAAAAAAAAAAAAAGAAGTTGTCAGCAGGAATTAACTTCCATGCTAGAGTGGAAGCCTGCAGGGGCGGGGTTTACTCTTTTCATGCCTCACCCTTTCATGGCCAGTGATTTGTGCTGTGTTTATGCAGATAGTAAATAACTTAATATAAACATGTGTTGCATTAAGATATTAATTCACTTGTCTGTCTATTATCAATCATACCTATTTTTCCAGGTCAAGATGAAACACCACATTCTCTTTTGAAACTTCTTAGGTTTCTTCATTAAATGAAGCTCTTGCTTCTTGGCCCCTCATCATATTGCTTTCAATGCCTACACCCTAGTTAGCGTGGTTATACCTGATGCTTTAGCAACTAGAGGAGATATGACTGCTTTTTTAAAGAATTTCTCCCCCAAAAGCCTGTATTCTCTGATTGACTTGGCTTAGGCCACATGACCATCACTTGGGCTGATTCGGCCACACCACATGAACTAAAAGAGGGAGACATGGCATCCAATGTAGACCAGGCTACTGGTGCCATAGGTGCATGGAAGCTGGGTAGAGAACCCCAGCTCAGTCCCTGCAGATGTTAGCCAGGTACCCACAAAGTCACGTCACCTGTGCAATACACAGGGCACCGTTGCTTTCTCAGAAGAGAAAAGAGCACACTTGCAGGAGGTCCAGGCTTTTCCACGCTTGCGTGTCTATGCCGAGACCACAAAGAGCAGCCACTCATCAGGAGGCGGTACAGCTGGAAGAATGGATGAGCCCCAGGCTGCCATGCTCGAACTGGAGCTCCTTCTGAACTTCTTGCTGCATTGCATCTCTTTCTAGACCTGCGAAGCTGCTGCAAGATGGGAAAGGGCAGGTTTCAGATGTGCAAATGCCAGCACGAGATAATACTGGTAAAGTTCAGGCAGAGGGATGCCAATATCAACAACCGTCCCAGCAGCAGGGCTGACCCCAGGCAGCCTAGAAAGAACTCAGTGGCCCAACTCTTCTCACCAATGTGGACAGTTGGGAGACACAAAGAGAGCCCCATGATCCAATGACCCAGGGTTTCGGCAGCCTAACCACCTGGCCCCGGACACTGCCATCCACCACCTTGTTTCTGATTCCTTCCACTCAGTATCATCAGGGAAAACAAAAGGAGCAGGTACATTTATAACTGTGCCCTCATCATCTGTTCACCCCCACCCAGTAATGAAAAGATGGACACTTGGGGTGACTTCCTGGCAAGGGTGATGACTCCCTCGGCCCCCACCTCCAGCAACAGCCCGTGCTGGGTCTGGTCTGTGCTGCCTGAGCCTGTCTGGCCTGTACCAGCTAGACAAGGAAGCAGCCTCTCTGCATCCTCCACAGCCCCAGGACCCATGGATCCTACAGCCCTGACCAAGGTAGAGCCAGAAAGAGGGAAGGAAAGGCTTCCCATTTGGCCCCTGCTGTTTGGGTTTCCCTCTCCCGGCTGCAGAGTGGTTTAGATCTGATTGATTTTATCTGTGAAATGAGCTGAAAATCCCTCCCAGCGAGAAGTGCTCATCTCCTTCCCTCAGCCCAGACATTCCAGATAAATCAGATTGCCCACCACCCAGAGCAGGTGTGAGCTGAGGGCTGGAAGAGGGAGGCTCAGAGGGGTCGGGGATGCCAGGTCAGGGGGAGGGTCTGCTTGCTGGGCAGAGACCCTTTAGTGCGACGGCCTCCTGATCAGTAGTTCCCAAGGCCAACAACTGGGGCATCCTTAGCAAGCTGATCAGTGCCACCCCAACTCCAAGTACCCACGCTCACCAGAAGAGGCTGCACGTTTGGGTTCCTACAGAAGTAAATCTGGACACAAGGATAAGGGGCAAGCTATCATCTGAGAGGTGACCCCAGAAGAGGCTGTTGAGGTCTTAAGGAACAGAACAAGGGAAGCAAAGAATTCAACGAAGACCGAGTGACAGAGAGACTGGTTACCTGTGTTGGCATCTGGGGCCTGATCCCGCAGCAGTCAGGCATTCTCACAAAGACTTGCATTAAAATTGCCCCATTGGGGTAGAGGCGTTGTCCTTTACTCCTGGGCTGTTCAATTCCACTGTGTCTTTGACCTGCGCTAAGCATGGACTGCTCATGCACCCTTCACCCAAGAACACCCTACCCCAGACGCACAGGAAGCCATCGGCAGGCAGAGGAGCTGTCTGGCTGTGACATCCAAGGTGGGCCCAGCCTAACCTGGCCCGGGCACTGAGCTCAGCAACCCGAGCTGCTCAGCCTCCAGTCCTTCCCTCTATCAGCCCCAATGGCCACTGAAGCTAAGTTCCAGGGGGCTACCTCATTAGCTTCCCACATTCCTCCTGAGACACTGGGACTCCCCAGTTCATCAGGAAAGAGGGAGCAGCAAGTAGGTGAGCATTTACAGGGGTTTAGAGAGGGTTGCTGTGGGGTCACATGTAAGCACAGGGGAGAGGCTGGTTCCCCCGAGTTAGGAGCTGGGACTCCAGTCTCCTTCCTCCCTCCTCTGCAGGCCAAGTGCCTCAGCTTCCGTGTCTCATGGAACATTAATGCAAACTATTATAATTCTTCTTTTCATTGAAAGAGACTCTGGCACAGTTGTCTAAGAGTCACTGATGAAGTTGACGTGAAAAATTCAGTAATTGGTTGCCAATATCCAATTACTCCAGGGTAATAGGAAAGTGATGGGGAGCCAGCCAGGAGGCCACGTGCCCCGGACAGCCAGCATAAGAGGAAGCTGGAGGCTTGGCTCAGGCCGTGCCATGTGGCCATGTGCCCAGGGAGAACAGTGTGACTTGGGGGGCCACAGAAGTCCCCTTCCTCAGGCATCCTCTCCCCATCAAGCCTTCCTCAGTAAGGCCCTTTGCCATGCGGGTCTTTCCTTGAAGTCGGGGGTCTGCTTAGTTTGCCACAGGGTGCCCAAGAAAATGGGCCTGCTGGGGAGGGGTAGAGGGAGCAGGGCGTCATGGAGCCTTGGAGACCTGGTCCTGGTGAGTCCTCTGCCAGAGACCTCACTCCCAACACCATGTGCCACACTATCAACCCCAACTTCCTCATTTGTGAAGTGGGAGCTGATCCCTGCCTGTGTCTGCCGAGGGCTGTTATGTGGGTGTGAGGAAAGAACCAATGTGAAGGTGAGCTTGCAAACTGAAGCCCAGGGACCCAATGAGGGATGATGGGTGCACCCCCCTTTTTAGCATTGCCTCAAGTGCTGTGGCCTGGGAATGGCGTCTGGGAACAGTAGAAAAGAGTGAACGGAGGTCCTCAGTAATTGCTCATGGAAGGAAGGACCTGCCGTGGAAATCCCCACGTGCCCTGGGTCGGCCCCTGAGGTGGTCTCGTGGCACTGGGAGCCTCTCAGAGCTGCCAAGTCCACCTGCAGGTCAGGGGCGAGGTCAGGGGCAGGGCAAGATGGAGAGGCTCCTTGTGTTGTCCTGTGCTGTATCATGTCTGCAAATAAATGGAATAATTCAGTTTCCAGGACTCTTAACCTTTTCACTTGGCATAAATTGTGATCACCCAAATAAATACAGGCAAATCACATTAAAAACATATATATACGAAGCTCATTTATTCAAGACATTTTCCAACTATGAAAAATTCCTGTATCTTCTTACCATGAGGGGAAAAAAAAACCAGCTCAAGTCCAAGCCGCTGCATCCATTTCTGTCCTGTTGGCTGTGGCCGGGGTGTTTTGATTCTTGATGTCCCTAATGACCTAACTGTGCCACCTCACACAGGTCAAAGGTCAAAGAAACCATTTGTCCTCCTTCCCCAATTGGCAGAGGGAGGGTAAGATATATGTGCACATCGTAATGTGGTGCCAGGAATGTTTGAGCAATAATCAATTGCGAATTATATCTCACCAAGTTAAGAGTCAAATGGAGGGGGTTGTGGCTGAATATTTTATCAAAGCAATTTAATAAGAATGCAAATGACCATAAACCTTTAAAGAGCTGCCCTTCCCAGCAGCACTTGAATCCTGTCCTACTCATAAGGGTGACCCAGGGAGGGAGTAAGGCAGAGGCCCCCAGTAGGGACACTCCAGGGTAGTGGCAGCCCCTGGAGCCTTAACCCCAAGCCATGACTCTGTCCCTCTGGGACCTGCTTCCCTGGGATGTGAGATCCGCATGCTCCAGGGCACTGGGGCCTTAACTGTCCTTAATATACAACCTCTGTTGAGACTGTGGCTGAGCCAGCTCATGGCTTGTGTCCCCTGCGGGGTATGGAGTGCCCAGACCTCACAAGAGGGCCACAAGGAAGTCAGATCAGAAATCCGCATGAGGAAGGGACTCCTGGATGCTTCAGAGCCTGAGTGCCCTCCTGCACACCCCTCTCCTGATGCTGCTGTAGAGCCTGCAGGTGTCTGCAAGCAGAGCAGAAATGTGGCTGCAAAATACTAGGCACTAATGTGGAAAAGTCCTGGTGACATAGGACTCACATTCTAAAAAGTGTGGGTCTGCACATGAAGGAAAATACCAACAATGTCTAGCCACTGAGTGGGACAGAAGATGTGCAACCACATACCTGATAAGGGGTGAATATCCAGAATATGTAAAGAACTCATAAAACTCAATAACAAATAAATAAATAATATGATTAAAGATGTACAGAGGAGAGCTTCCCTAGTGGCTTAGGGGTTAAGTCTCAGCACTATCACCTCACTATGGCCTGAGTTTGATCCCCAGCCAGGGAGCTGACCCACATGGCACAGCAGACCTCTCCTGTCTCACCTGCTGCTCCCCTCAGCAGTGGATTTCAGTGGAGCTGCCTGTTCTGCTCCCCACATTGTCTCTGGTTGAATCCCTTCACACTCCTGCATCTCTGGCCTGCCCCCCAGCTCCAGTATGCATAAATAAAAAAATCATGGCGCAGCAGATCTCTCCTGACTTGCCCGCTGCTCTCCTCAGCAGTGTATTTCATTCAATCTGCCTGTTCTGTTCCCTAATCTGTCTCTGGCGAATCCTCTCACCCCCCCCCACACGTATGGCCTGTACCCCAGTTTTTATATGCATAAATAAAAAAATCTTTCAAAAATGTTAAAAAAACAACAAAAGTTCTCATTACAAGAAACAAAATTGATGTGATAGATGTTAACTAGACTTGCCATGGTGAGCATTTTACAATGTCAACAAGCATGAAATCATTTTGTTGGACTCCTATTCCCAACACAATGTATATGTCGATTCCATCTCAATAAAAGCAAATTTAAAAAAATAAAAGCAGCTCAGTGGGATATAAGACTGTGTGCCAAGGAGACACACAAAGCTGAGGTGTAAGGGAGACTGAGCAGGTGGGCGAGTCTGGAAGGAAAGAGGTGACACCATCACAGTCACACCTCCAGGGCTGTCAAGGCAGAGTCTGGGTTACTTGCCTAAAACAGAGAGTGAAACTGGAGCAGGAAAAACAGTTTAACAAATTAAAAAGGTGTGGGGAAGCAGAAACATGGGGTGAGAGCCCCTAGGGCAGACTCCCAATTTGCCCCTCTGCTGGGCCCTGCTTAGGCCTGCCTGGCTCCCAGGAATAAGAATGGTTGAACAAGTGGTTGTGTTTGAATTTGCACAGTGCACAGTGTAACTTCCAGCACCTTCACTTCTGCCAACTCCTGGTGCTCACTCACTGGCCCCAGGGGAAGGCAGGCTGAGCAGGTGGAAGCTGGCCCCTGTCACAAATGAGAGAATGGAGGCCCCGAGCGTGAAGTGGCCTGCCACGGTCACAGTCATGGAGCTGGGTCTGCAACCTAACGAGCAATGGAGAACACGATTGCCTGGGTTGGGCCTGAAGGGGCACATGCATTTGAGGATGCAGACAGCTTGTCTCCTACGAGGGTTCATAGGTGGTCCGGTAGGTGGAGGGGGGTGGTTTTTCACAGTCGGTGCTCATCACATGGGGATCCCCGCTGCTCTTGCACCTGGACTCCATCAGTGCTGAGCCTTGGGACTCGAGCACATGCCAGTCTGCCCCAGGGGTAGAAGCTGCTTTATAATCTCTGACTTAGCACAGAAAACAATTCTAGAATTGGTCCTCCCTGGTGGCCTAGGAGTTACGTCTCAGTGCCATCACCTCTAACTCCCAAGTTCAATCACTGGCCGGGGAGCTGACCCACATGATGCAGCAGACCTGTCTTGTCTCCCTGCTGCTCCCCTCAGCAGTGTATTTTAGTAGATCCAACCATTCTGTTCCCTACTCTGTCTCTGGTGAATCCTCTCACCTCCATACCTCTGGCCTACACTTCAGTTCTCCTATGCAAAAATAAATAAAATTAAAAAAAAAATTCCAGAATCATCTCTAATCACAGCTCATCAGGACACATGCTCTGCAGTGTCTCACCAGCTGGTGCTGCATTCAGGGAGTTTGTGCCCAGGTAGGGAGAAAGGCACACCCCTGGAGAGCGGTGGGGACTCCACTAGCTAATCACTGTCAAGCTCAGCAAAGCGCCTGGGAGCTGTTGGCCACCCTCAGATTACTCTCAAGCCTCTCGTAACTTCTCCAACAGTCTAACTGCAGAGTGACAGGAGCTCCCTGGGGTGACGGGTGAGGCAGGACGTCCTGCGGGTCCCTCCACAATTGCATCTGCTCCCTGCAAAAACATGTCGCCTGACCTCCTGCTGAGGAGCTGGGAGCCATGCAAGAAATCAAATCTGAGAATATCCTTCCCAGTGCTTTCTCATTTGACACTCTGCTTCTCCTCCCACCCCAGCCATGGACATTTTGGGGATCAGACTAGTGGGGGTGGAGGGAAGACATCCCTTTTTTGCCAAGATACCCCCGAGGGAGCTACCACCTTCAGAAGCCCCCAGGAGGCTGCAGGGCGGGGAGGAGGGCATGGAGGGTGATGATGGGGTGGGGTACTCTTACCTCTCGGTTTTAATTACAGTTGATTCCAGCTTCTGTTGAGTGATCGCTCATCTTCCTCTCAGCCCCCATTTTTCCCAGAGCATTTTCTTGATGTTATTAGAGCTGTCTATAAAATATGAATCCCAATTCCATGATAGTCATAAAAGCCATAAAATTCTATGTCTGCCATGAAAATATTACATGATTTATTTTCGTGTGAAGTACATATTAAATCTCGGTACTAGAATAGGAGTTTGGCTCTTCAACATCACGAACTTTTAATAACACACACTTTGCCTTAAATTGCTATTATTTTAAGTTTCTTTCTTCGTTTTACAATAGCTCTCATTCCAAAATAGGATCAGAAAATAGTCCGGGTCTTATTTATAGGTTAAAGTTAGTATTCACTGCAGTTTAAATTTTTCTCCCTTTTTATGGTGTTCATTTTTGTTTTATATATGACACAATTGGTGCATTTGATTTGTTTTGTTTTATGCCAGTGCCTTTGGAGAAATGTCAGGTGGTGCTCCAAAGCCTCCAACCATGGATCTGATACTGCCATGTCCAGGGTCATGGGCGGGTCTGCATAAATCCACACAGGTAAACAGAGATGGGAGCCCCCCACCAACAGGGGTGCATTTGAAAGACAAGAATCATGCTTGAAACACTTGGGGAGGGGCTCCCCGGTGGCACAAGGGGTTAAGACACAACCTATGAAGCTATCCGCAGCCACTGTAGCATGAGTTTGATCCCCGGCCAGGGAGCTACCCACATGGTGCAACAGACCTCTCCTGACTCTCCCACTGCTCCCCTCAGCAGTGTATTTTGGTACGCTTGTTCTGCTCCCCACTCTGTCTCTGGTGAATCCTCTCATCCCCCACACCTCTGGCTTACACCCCAGTTCTTATATGCATATATAAATAAATCTTTAAAAACAAAAAAAGAAACAGTTGGGGAGCAGGTGAGGCTGGACTATGCTGTGTAGCTCTCATTTGAATGGGCTGGAGGCATCAAAATGGAGTGGAAGAAACAGGGCTAGTCTGTTGCAGAACTTGACTTGGTCCTGGAAGGACCAGGGTAGTCCAGGGCAGGAGAGGAGAGAGGATGACAAAACCAGGTAAAGAATTTGGGCTTAGCAGAGGAGAAACTTTCAGGACCTGTATGGGATAGAGGAAGATTGCCATCCAGTAAGCCCAGCATCAGTAGAATGAAGCCCCAATTTGATGCCTAACTTGCCATTTTGCCAATTTTGCTGTCCAAAGACCCACACTGCATTTCAAGCAATATCGAGGGTGGAGGGGGGATTGATTTTTCAGCTTGGAGGATACATGTGACATTTGGAATGAGTTGAAACTGATCTAAGAGATTTTCATTTCAAAAGCTATCTGATATGAAGTGTCGATGGGGTGTTTCACACACCTCATCAGAGTTCAAAGTCTGCAGTCACGAGACCATGTTTCCAAGGTGGGAAGCAGATGTGCGGAACTGGAGCAGGAGGGGGCCTGGCCCCTTCAGACCTGGCCCACCCGCCCCTGACATACCCTGGAAACACAGTCTTGTGTTTTGATCCTCGAATCTGAGGCATCTTGGCATGGGTACAAAACAATGCATCCTTTGTATCCTGTTCCCCTCTCATATCCGCAACACTCTCCAAGGCACCGATAGGGCACAGAGTCACTCACCCTAAAGTCATCGGCGGCTCCAATAAGACAACTACAGAGAAATTGCCAAGCCTGGTTGATCTGATGCATGGAGTGCCCGCTGCCCTGCCTTCCCTGCCAAAGGCCCACTTCCTTAGGCCACAGGAGGCATGACATGGGGCAGAAGCTCATGTGCCCCCTTGTTAGGAGACAAGCCGAGGAAACAGGAGAGCTCAAGGGCTCAAGGCACGGATGGAGTGAAGCCAGCGTGAGCCCGTATCATCCTGCTGGTCACCGCTGAGAACAGCTGGTCCCTTAACCCCTGAGGACAGCTATCTGAGAACCCATCTCAGACAGCCCATCAGCAGGAAATGGGGTGACAACAAAACCAGAAGAAATTGTTCACCCAGTGGTCAAAGATTTGCCCCAAAGATCATTAAATCTCCCACTCCTCTGGGCATGGAGAGAGCCCCAGGCTTTCCCCAGTTTGGAATAAACTGGAATCTTTTCCAAGGAGGATAGAGGCCAATGCAACTGTGAGGGGCTGCCAGGTGCACCTGTGAGGAGTTGGAGAAACGCTGTAAAACTGGCTAAGCAGCAACAGCCAGAATGAGGAGGGGGCCATAAGTGTGGAGGTATGCGTGGGACCCTGCTCTGCACCCACTCACCCCCAACCCAGGAGCTAGTGGTCATGGGGACACATCAGCCTGTTCCTGCAGATTCTACTTGTGGGTTCACAGTGGAGGCCTCTTCTCCCCAAGGCCTCCTGCCTGGCAAAGGCACTGTGGGTGAAAGATTGGGGAACATCTTTCAGGGTCCCCAGGTCCTGTGCTGCAGGCAGCCACGATAGCAACTACCTTTACTTGGAGCATAGAAAGACTCTTCAGGAGGCTGTTTGCCCTTGTTGTCAGCATTGTTGGGATTAAGATTAACTTCCATCTCCAAACCCTAACCAAGGAGCCTACTTTCAACAGGAAAACATCTACCAAATGAATCCCACGAGTTAAACCAATCCTAATGTTAATTTTTAAAATCGTATTTCACCAAATAATCTGCCAAGTATTGTAGAGACAAAATCCCAAAATGGTAAGACATTAAAATTTAGAGAAGGACTAGAAACCGAAGAAGAAAACATGTTCTTCTAGTTTGATGTTTTCCAAAGAGCCTTTCTTGAGTGGTGGCACTTGGAAGGACAAAAGGTAGAGGCTTCTGGAAAAATATGAGAGTTTTGTGAAAGAAAATCAATCAAGAAAGATACACAAACCTGATTAGGAAAAGAAAAAATGTGTGTTGTAATATATAGAATGGCCTGTGAACGGGTGACTGGTTCCTACAAGATTAGAGAAAATAAGCCGAGGTGAGGGCTTCCTTCTCCTTCCTCTCTGTGCTCAGCATCACCCACCTGGAAGCTTCTTCCCCCTGGCTTCAAGCAATTTGCTGAGAAAGAATATTTTTGCTGCTAAATGATCTGGCTCCCCGGTGGCTCCTGCAGCCACTAGCTCTGAAATAAACGACCTCACTGGAGAAGGGATGGATTGCAACCTTAGTGTTCAGGAGGCCCTCACCCCACCTGCACCCCACACTGTCTGCCCTAGGGGGTTCTAAAGGCTCTGGCCCTAAAAAGGAAAGTCAGAGCAAGATGAAATTTCTGGGCTTCAGAGGCCTGCTTTGCAGAGTGGGTCCAAGCCAGGGGAGGGGGTGCCTGGGTTAAAACGTCTCGTTGCTTAGCTTTGAAGCTGTAAGTCCAGGAGGTGCACGACAAACAGCCCACCTGGCTGAGGGGTGGCGAGGATGCTGGTTTAGGGAACACCTGGGAGTTGCTGACCATGTTCAGGTGCTAGTGCAGGGCACAGGAGCAGACAACCTCCACCTCCACCCCAAGGTGGAGAACAGCCCCTGACAAAGAGCATTCTCCAGCACGTGGCCTCTGCCATTACAAGAATCACCTCCTTCCAAATTCCAAGCAGCTAAGTGACCAGCCTTGGCAGGGGTGCCTAACCCCGCCCATGAACTCTGCCTACGGACACTTCCTCCGCTGTCACTTTCCCTTCAACAGCCGCCCATGATCCTGCTCTGTCATCCCTTATTTTGACACTGAAATTCAAGAAACAATATGAACAGATGTGGGATGTTAACAAAAGCCGTTGACAGCTACTTTTGCCTTTGTTCAACCCAAAATCTGCAGCCCCCTTTTCTTCTTCATTATTTATTTTCATACTCGCTACTTACTGTTTATCAGAAGCAATCTGGTGGCTTGGTCTGGGTCACCTGTTTATTTCTAAACCTTATGCCCTGCGCTGACCCCCTCATCCCTGGGGGCCCAGCTATTCCTGGCCCCCTGGGTGAGTGGCCCCCCTCGCCCGCACCCACCAGGCTGGGCAATGCAGTGTCAACATAGACCCAGGAGGTGAGCAGCTGCCTTGACTCTGACAGTAAATGAAATGCATGTTAAAAGCTGATCTCTTAAATTTATCATAACAAGATTCTGCATTTATGTCTTTCTCTCTTTTTAAATACGAATAAAGATCTTGTCTCCATTTTCTAATTTACTATCTAGTATTTATTATAGGAAGAGAGTTTTGTCTAATCACAACTCGTTAAAATGGCGTATTATTCACAATAACCCACCGCTGAAGACGCATCGTGGCAGCCAGCAAGAATAAAAAGTGTTTTTAAAATGAAACTTCATTTTCAGCATTTCTCTTTGGAGACAGTCCAACATGTTAAAGAAAAGAGTGGAATGTGGGTAATGAAATACCTTGGCGAAGATAATTTACCAGAAAAAAAATGAAAGAATAAATACTATCAAGGAGGGTTCAACTACTTTGCAAAAAATAAAGTGGCAACTCTGTGACCGAAGTGCACGTGCCTGCATTTAACTACACCCCGAAGAAACAGAAGAAAAACAAGCCAGCCCAGAAGAACCTGCTCCCTCTCTTATTTTCAATCACGAATCCTGTTCATGCCCAGCGTTGATGCGGGCAACCTGGAAGCTTGTCATGTGATGGGAGCGGGTCCTTGCCTCCCCGGGCACAAGCTGCACTGCTGCTCAGATGATGGCTATGGGCACAGGGAGCTACAGTGGGGCCTGCGACGCCCTCACGATCGTCACGCATCCACAGCAGGCCACTCGGTTTGCTGAGTGAGATGATTCTGGCATCAGCTCTGTGGCATTTTCCACATGTTTAGCCTGAAAGAAGACATTTGTTTGGACTCTATGCTTCTGTGTACTTTTTTAATGCAATAAAATTGACAGATGACTTCTTTTTGCAACAGGTTTGGAGAAAGAAAATGTGGCGACTCCCCTTCCCTTTCTTCCTTGATGGCTGTTTAGACAGCAGTCTTAAAAAATCACTAGTCACTAAAATCCCTCATGCCCATTTCATATTGTGTTGATTCATATTAAATTCATGACAACAAAAAAGCAACTTGAGGCACTTTTGGAAATGACCGCTCTTTAGTGCGCCTCTCCTTCCTCCGGGCTCGGTGGGCCCCGCGCCCATAAAGCTGCCTGCTGTCTTGTGTCATGAAAAGAAACAGCTTTGCCTGGGAATGCCATTACTGTGTAATGAGGCATGCAGCAAAATATACCTTCAGCAGCCACTTGATGAAGGCTTGCTGACACACCAGACCAGACAGAAATGTTTTTTTGTATGTTCTTCCTTATTTTGTCCATCAATCACATCATTAGTCAAAGCAGACAAGCCTGTCAGCCGGGCCCAGATGCGGAGTGGCAGGCGATCAGCGGACAGGTGTTCCAGCTCCCCCAAAACGAAATCCTGAAATGAGAAAGGAGCCAAGACCTTGTTTCAAGGGCTGGAATGTCAATGAGAGAGAAAAGACAGAGGGGAGAAGTTCAGAGGCCCACTTGTGAGTGTGGGTCCGCAGGGCTCTCTGGGGTGACCTGAAGGAGCAATACAGGGACCCAATTTGGGACAGGCTGAAGTCTCCGTCTGTTTCTCATGGTCAGAGAGGTGGCCAAGTTGAATAATCAAAAATAATAAAGAAATGAGGCTTCCACCGCAACCATTCTAAATGCATACCATTGGATCGGGTGGTCCGGAGGCCTTGGGCTACCCAAGTCCACCTGAGCTACCCACCTGAGGCTGGCAGGGAAGACACGGATCCCAGATCTCATCCCTCATCACCAGGGAAATCAGCCTCCGCCTATGGAAACTGTTTCCCTTTCCAGCACATCCTGGAGTTTCTTTCTTTTGAGTATTATTTTTGCCACGCTTTCTGTCTGGAACCTAACAGGTTAAAGAAACCAACCAGATGGAGTCATCTTCAATGGTTAATTTCTAGCTTTCCAAGCAAGCCCCAAAATGAATTTGTGTAATGAGCTCATTGCTTGGTTACCTCCTGGTTACCAAGAAAGACTAGCTAATCAGGCCCCCGCCCCCACCGGCCATTTCAGCCTCAGCAGCCACGGGGAGAGACTGCCCTGTCCGGCTGACCCATGGGTCCAGAATGTACCATTCGTGGTTTTGCATTCTCAAAAGAAACCCTATTTTTTTCAACAGTTTTAGATTTACAGGACAAAGTTGAGAAAATAATACAGAATTTACATATATACCCTGCACCCCTGGCCTTCACGGCCCTCACAGAGGTACATGTGTCACAAACCAGTGAGTCCACATTGAGGCATCATCACGTGCTGAGGTCTGGACTAGATTCAGATTCCCTTAGTTTTAACCAAATGGCCTTTGTTCAAGGATCCCATCCAAATCCCATACCCAGTCTTCTTGCCGTGTCTCTACAGTGGCAACTGTTTCCCAGATTCTCCTTGCTTTGGTGACCTTGACAGTTTTGAGGAGTGTAAGCATGTGCCATTTTTGATAAGTCATTTGTTTTTTAAATTGATAATGTGGATGAGTGTGTGTGAATACAATGCTCTTTATACTTCAATAAATAATAGTGCAGAATAGGAGGGAAGGAAGGGAAGGAATTGGGACCACAGAAAGGTCAGAAGTCTTTATACAGCACCAGGGAGAAGATTCCGACACTCAAATCTCTCCCAGACCTGACCTTTCCAAAGATATGCTGAGCAGGAGGGGGTGATACCTGATACAAGATTCAAACCCACACTTCCACCTTTAACTGAGAATTAAATCTGCAGATATTTCCTCTGGGGTTTCCAAAAGGAAGCAAGCACATCATTAATCTAACCAGCCATTAGATGCCACCATGGCCTGATTCTGATTACCTGCGCCAATGTTTGGGTTGAGTGGGGGCTGTACGGACATTGGATTAGGGTGACTTGGGGGTGACATGAGGCTGTAGGCCCAACAGGACCAGGACTGAGGCCCTTCTGGGGGCTGAATGCAGCCAAACTTCCAGGGCCAGAGCAGAGGGGGGAGTGCAAACCCTTCCTTTTGCAGAGGCTGCTTATTCCTCCTCTCCCCCTCTGCTGCTCTTAATTTCTCTCCCTTTGCCATTCAGAGAGACCAGGAAAGGAAGAGGCAGTCAGGTTGGTCATTTTGCTCATTCCAAAAGACTGTCCCCCTCTTTCTTCTGCCTCAAAATCTCAGCCAGGGAAGAAGTGTCTCTTTAAGGCCCTGAAATTGCCAAGATGCCAAACCCCAGGGAGTCTGGTGCCCCAGCAGTCCAACCAGAGCCTGGATGCTATATGTAATGTTGTTAAATTACACTTTATAATTCATCCTTGCAAGTACCCCAAGTTTTCCAGCTCATACACATGTTTTATGAGCCTGCCTTGCACCCAGAAGGTCTACAGAAAGTAAAATAAATGAATTCAACACTCTATTCAGCCCGGATCATCTCACATTTTTTCTTAGATGGGACAAGTGACAATTTGAAAGCTATGTTCACACTGCAGGAACTTTCAAGCCTGATGTGCAGTATATAATCAGTCAATCAATCACTTCACCAATCAATCAATTGCACAGAGTACCTACTGGGTGCTTGGCCAAGTGGAAAGATGGGTTCCTATCCTCGAGGACCTTAAGATGGTTGGGGAGACAGGAGTGCATCTTCCCTGCTCTTGCCTGTCGATGAGATAAGAGAGCTCCTCTGAGCTACGAACACTCCTTTGCTTGTGAATTCAGAAGTGGAATACAGAATCCTCAGCGAACTCACTATGGTGCCTGGTGGCAAGGACAAGCAAGGTCAAAGCTGGATTGGGTCTTAAGAATGCAGAAAGGGCAAGTTGACAAGGAAAGAGAGAGGGACACAGAGAGAGAGAGAGACAGAGAGAGAGAGAGAGAGAGAGAGAAAGAGAGCGATGAACCCAAGACCAGGTTTCAGTAGAGGAGGCTATGTTTCTTGATCAAAGTTCTGCCTGCTATCCAGAATGCCCTGAAAGGTTCGGCTCGGTAAAGAAAAGGAGAGCCAGGCTAAATTTCTCAAAGAAAGGGAAAATTTATTGTGCCCAGGGCGGACCTCACAGATCCAAGGTGGGGGTCAGTGAAGCTGCGCACATTGCCAGGGGGAAGCAGGCTTTTATAGGGTGAGGAGAGGTCAGGTGGGAAGCTGGGTTCCTACTGTGGGAAAAAGTTTGTAGGGCGGGGGGAGTTTCTTTGTCTGAGAAAAGATTTGTAGGGAGGGGGAAGCGTCATTGTCTGAATCCTCTAGGCAGGCTTCCACATTCCTGTTCCCAGGTGGGCTGCCTGGTGGGTTTTTGCATTCCGGCCTCCTGCGTGGACCTTTCATGCCCTACCTGCATTTCCAGGGAACTAGCTCACTGCCTTCCAACTCACCCTCATTCTCGTTTGAACCAGCATGGAAAGTGTTGTATTGCCTGTCTCACTATGCCCGTTACTAAGACCACAGCTACCAAATGAACCTTAAAAATAGGAAATGTTCTCTCAGAGGAAGGAGAAATGGTTGTGGAAGGAGACGCCAGAGAGAAGTCATAGAGTCTTTTTAATTTTTAATTTTTTTAATATATGTTTTACATCATTGTTCATTTTTAAACAATGTTTGCTTCTTCTTCCCCCTCCCCACTCAGGTGTTATCCTTAGGAAGATCCCATAATAAGAAAAGAAAGGTGCCCCACATCCACAGCACCAAACAGAAACGTGATACCACTTGGGTGGTTTCTACTGCTTCCTTCAAAAGGCAGTGTGGAAAAATGGCAAAACTCCAGTGAAATCAAAGAAATGCAGCAACTGGCTCAACCTCTCCTATAAGGCTTGGAAAGGTTTCCCAGCCCCGCACACTAGCCCATGGCCTTTCTGGAGCAGGGTCTGTAACTGGGCTCTGAGGGCCTGCAAGCATCCTGGCCTCTGGGGGTCCTGGCCTCTGTGGGGGTCCTGGCTTCCAGTGGAGAATGACGTGGTGACAGCGACAGGCTTGCTGTCCTCCAGGGCAGCACCACTCTCTTCCTCACTAGAGAGTACATTTTGGAACCAAAATGTTCATTTTCAATAAAAAAAAAATCACATGAACAACATTGATATAAGGAAACACACAGTGCTAGTGAATGAGGTTTGCTTGCTTTCTTTTCTTTTTTTTTTTAAAGATTTATTTATTTATTTATACAAGCACTGGGTACAGTCAGAAGCACGGGAGGGTGAGAGAATTCACCAGAGCCAGAGTGGATAGCAGAGCAGGCAGACTGATGAAGTACACTGCTGAGGGGAGCAGCGGGCGGCAGGAGAGGTCTGCACGCCATGTGGGACCCTCGCCCAGCAGGCGGGGATCAAACTGGCGCTGCAGAGGCTGCGGGCAGCTTCGCAACCCAGCACTCAACCACTGTGCCACCAGGGAGGCCCAAGGTTTGTTTGCTTTCTTTGAGTTGGTTCATGTGGGTGGCCATGAGCCCAGCGCCATCCAGCCAGGCACACTCACTGGGTCAAAGGCATTCTCTCCTCTGTCGCCATCTTGCAGGGCAATGACCATGCTTCCCCATATTGTCCAGGGCTTCCTGCCTAGAGCCTTGATCTGGACCGAGAGGGGAGGCTCAGTGGTACGGGTAATAGCCCTGGAGATGACACCATGGTAGCCAGCATTTATGGAGTTTTCAAGGAGTCAGGTGATGCTGGCACCTTCTGAACACCATCTATTGTCTGAATGCTAACCATGCAAAGTTGGAATCAATATCCCTATTTTCATAAGAGGCTCAGAACGGCAAAGTAATTTATAGGAGCCAACCAGTCTGTAAGTGGCAGCGCCTAGGTGCGGCCCAGTCTCCAGGGCTGGTGCCCCTGACTGCCGTGACGTCAGCCGGCCCCGAGTGCTCAGGGCCAGCCGATGGGCAGGATTCATGCATCCAAGACCATCTGGAGATTCCAGAGATTCCAGCATAGCAGCGCCTCGATTTATAAATGCCTTATTAGTGAGTTTTTGCAGGACGTTTCTGTGCAGCAAGGTATGTTTTCTATCTATACTGAAAGCAAATAGAAAGACTTCTTGGGGCTCAGTAAGTGGAGAGAAAAAGCAGAGGAAAATCCCGATACGTGTGAGATCAGAAATACTGTTTCATACATCTTGTTGGCCAACTTCATTGCAGCTATGACTGTGGGGTTGTCAAGTTGCTGAGACCATCGGAGGGTAAAACATCTTTGAGGCTACCCTGCACGCAAGTGCCAGTTGGTGGGCACGGGAGCCCAGTGTGCCACCAAAGACTGATCATGTTTAAAGTTTTAAGAAATTCAATATGCTCCTTGGTGCTCAGCTGAGCAGTAGTGTCGGCTCTTAGTGACGCAGGCTGTGAGAAAGGCCAGCAGCATCAGCCACCTCAGCAGGCCCTGCTGGAGGCCCTGGGGATGCAGCAGGCTCGAGGCTGGGGGTCTGCATGAAGCAAGGGGCTCCTCGTTAGGCCAGTCCACGTGCTGCCATTGATCTTGCCGTCCTAGTCAGTCTCTGGGGCAGGCTGTCAATACTTCCAAAGGTTACCCCAACATCGCCTCTACAGGGAAGCAGGACACGACCAACCTGGGGGGGGGGGTTGGTGGTGAGCAGAGTGACCCTCCACTCATCACCCCTGGAGCATTCCACTTATCCTGAGTCGACAAAAAGATGATTTCTACTATGGTGCCTCCCTGCCTGCCAGCAGGCCTGGGTGCTGAATGTGTATAAAACATGGGCTTGTGAGTGTCCTGTGAGCATATGTGTGCCCATGTGTGTCTGCAGCATGGCAGCCCACATGGCCCCCAGCGCAGGCCCACCCCCATACATCTCCCCTGCCCACCCCAGGCTCTCCAGGGGGATCAGGGCAGATGGAGACACCCAGGTGCCTTCGGCATGTCAATAATGAGGGACCTTCACACTCGTATATTTAAATATTTGTTCAGCATTTATTTAGTGAACATGGGAAGGGAATGGTAGTTGGTAATAAAATTGCATCCCTGTATTTCTTTTAAATTTTATCTTAGTACTACAGCAACATAAAATCATAAAAAAAAATTCAAACATTCTGCAGGGGAGGGGAGGCCGGTATCAAAACGAGAGAGGGAAGAAGAGCACAGGGACTATGGTGATGGTGCACGGGTGAGCTGGTGGTGGGAATTCTATGGGGACTGCACCTGAGAAAAAAAGGCAAACATTGTGAAAAAATGAAAAATGGCGTAAAATATAAATAAATAAATAAATTCAATCAGCACTCCTGCAATGCTCAGAATCAATGTGGAGCCCTTCAATATACCTAATCTGCCTCCGTGCTCCTTCCCACATGCAAGCAATGGAGACAGCCATATGCAGGAACTTTCAGTCACTTTTTTCTATCATTTTCACACAACTGACCCTTGAACCTGTCAGCAATTCAAGGATTACGAGCTGGGTCTACCCCTGTGCAGTAAAAATCCACATGTAACTTACTACCTGCCCTTATTTTTTATATATATTTTATTTTATTTTATGTATTTTTTACATCATTTTTCATTTTTGTACAATGTGTGCATTTTCATCTTGATTATATTTTCCATACAATTCCCACCCCCTTATTTTGACCCCAATCCCTCTTCCTTTTCCCTCCCCCAGTGTGTCTCTGGTTTATAGTTGCTTATTGATTTTGATATTTACTTTATTATAATTAGTCTTTTTCCTGGTCCCTTACATGGAGTTCCAACATCCTCATTCATTTGAATGTGGCACCTATAAATAAAAAAAATTCTGCATATAGGTGGGCCCACACAGTTCAACTCCATGTTATTAAAAGGCTGTGTGTGTGTGTGTGTGTGTGTGTGTGTGTGTGTGTATGTGTGTGTGGATTTTCACATTAGTTGAGGACATATTTTTTTTAAAGATTTATTTATGCATATAAGAGCTGGGTTGCAGGCCAGAGGTGTGGGTGTGTAGAGGATTCACCAGAAACACGGTGGGGAACAGCACAGGCGGATCTACTGAAATACGCAGCTAAAGGGGCTAGACAAGAGAAATCTTCTGGGCCATATGGGTCAGCTCCCTGGCTGTAGATCAAACTCAGGTTGCAGAAGCTGGCACTACCTTGATAGCGCTAGACTTAACCACTTGCTCCATCGGGCCCCTAGTTGAGGACATATTATCCTATTCTGTACCTGGATTTTTTTTTTTTTTCATTTAATTCATTCCAAAGATCTTTCAAAACCAATACACATTTTCAACAGCCATTTAGTGCACCATGATATGGACATAATATCACTTACTATAAAATATATAAGGGGCTTCTCTTTTTTACATTACAAGAGTTTGGTGTACAATCTTATCTCAATATACGCATTTGAACATTTATGGAAATATTTCTGTAACCTGGATTTCTAGAATGAAAATTATTTATTTGAAGGACATTTACATTTTAAGTTCAGATGCCTTTGCAAAATTGCCTTTCCAAAAAGTCTCATGGACATTTCACTCGACATGTTTTTTTTTTTTTTTTTGCCTCATATGTTAACCAGGATATGTTATTTAATATTAATTATATATATTTAAAGTTTTACCATAATAAGAATATGTATTTAAAAATTTACCATTTTAACACATAACAAGAGATAGTCTCACTTATTTTAAGTTATTTACCTATGAAAAGTTTGAATGTTTTAAAACATATTCATTGATTATTTTTACTTCCTGCTCTCTGAATACTGTAATTACTCTATTCTTTGCCTAATTTTCTATTGTTTTTATTTTTAGTACTGATTTTTAGGAGTGTTTTACAAACTTTGGATAGTAATTGTTTGTTACATGCTATAGATAATTCTCCCAATATATTATTTGTCTTTTGTTCAGAAGATTTTTGTTGCTATAGTCAAATATGGTGATCTAGCTGTTCAGAGACACTGGGCTTAGTATCTTATTGACAAATACTTTTTATACCATAGGATTATTTTATTTTAATTATTTTTATAAAAAAATCCTTAATTCATGTTGAAATTTTGTATTTTATGAAAGAGAGGTCTATTTTTCCAAATGAGTTTCTGACTAGCTTCATCATTTGTTAATTGGCTCATTATTTTCTCTCCAATCCAAAGTGGTGCCTGTGTGATAAATTAAGTTCTCAATTACATAGCTTTGTTTTTTGTTTTTTTTTTTAATTTTAATTTTTTTTTTGTTTTTTAAATTTTTAAAATTATTTATTTTTTTTATTTTTTTAATAGAAGAATTGGGATGTAGGCCAGAGGTATGGGTGGGGGGAAGTGAGAGGATTCACCAGAGACAGAGTGGGGAGCAGAACAGGCAGATCTACTGAAATACATTGCTGAGGGGCCTCCCCAGTGGCACAGCAGGTTGGTTGAGCGTCGTGCTATGAAGGTGTCCACAGCCACTGCAATGCCTGTTTGATTCCCGGCTGGCCAGGGAGAGTCCCACCTGGCGCAGCAGACCTCTCCTGTCTCACCTGCTGCTCCCCTCAGCAGTGTGTTTTGGTCCTTCTGCCTGTTCTGCTCCCTGATCTGTCTCTGGTGAATTCTCTCACCCTCCTGCACCTCCTGTGCCTCTGGCCTGTACCCCAGGGCTTGTATGAATAAATAAATCTTAAAATAAAAAAAAAAGAAAAAAGAAATGCACTTCTGAGGGGAGCAGCTGGCAAGACAGGAGAGGTCTGCTGTGCCATGTGGATCACCTCCCTGGCCGGGATTTGAACTTAGGGAGGTCCAACATGGCTCTACTTCTTCATTCTTTAGTTGACCCTATGGATCCTTTCATTCTTAAAACCACACAGTTGTAATTGCCATGACCTTAGATTTAGTGTGAAAATTTGGTGGGGAAATTAGTCATCTCACCTCAGATTTCTTCTCTTTCAAACTGTCATCAAGATTCTATAAGATTCATCACAATGAATTTAAAATCTGTCACTTTTCTTTAAAAATCTATTACTGAGATTTGGTTGGGAGTTGTATCATACACACCGTTGTACAATGGAACCTCTTCATTGCAGACATTGTTGCATCGTTTCCTAAAATAAACACCCTACAGGCAAGTCTTTGTCTAAAACTTTGCTTCTTGGGAAAGTAGTCCCAGCCCAAGACAGAAAAGTGCTGAACACAGAATGGACAATTATTTTGGGACATTTGATATTCTTGCATTATTGAGTCTTCCTCTTTTTGGGGACTCCTCAGGAATGGAGTATTCCTATGGACTTTACACACTTTTACAGTGTATAAGTATGCAGTTCCTGCATATTTTCTGTTAGTTTTGTTTCTAGATGTTATCTGCTTTTTTTAAAGATTTATTTTTATTTACACAAGAACTGCCGTATAAGCCAGAGGTGTGGAAGGGTGAGAGGATTCACCAGAGACAGAGAGGGGAGCAGAACAGGCAGACAGACCAAAAGCACTGCTGAGGGGAGCAGCGGGTGAGACAGAAGGGGTCTGCTGCGTCATGTGGGTATCTCCTTTGCCGGCCGGGAATCAAAACCATACTGCAGAGGCTGCAGAAAGCCACACAGTGCTGCGCTCAACCAGCTACGCCACGGGGGAGGTCCTGTTATGTGTTCTGTTGCTATCAAAGGGAATATTTTCATAGTGCATTTCCTAATAATTTTGTTTAGAAATTCTACTTTTGTGTATTTATCTTATGTCCAACTACCTTCAAATAATAGTTCCAGGGAATTTACTTGGATCTGTGAGCTATTCAAACATATTAGTTATACATCTTATTAGGTTTGTTTCTTCTATTGTAGTATTTCTCTGCTCAATTCTATTTCTGTACTTAATGGCTTCCATGAATATCTTATCTAGTTTTCTAACTTCAAATAAAATACATCTGATTTTACATCATTAACTTGAATTTCTTTTTTTTTAAAAAAAAAGATTTATTTTATTTATTTATACAAGAACCGGGGTACAGGCCAGATGTGCGGGGGGTGATAGGATTCACTAGAGACAGAGCGGGGAACAGAGCAGGCAGACTGACGAAATACACTGCTGAGGGGAGCAGTGGGCGAGACAGGAGAGGTCTGCCGTACTATGTGGGACCCTCCCCGGCTGACTGGGATCCAACCGGTGCTGCAGAGGCTGCAGACAGCTTCCCAGCGTGGCGCTCAACCACCTATGCCACCAGGGGAGGCCCTAACTTGAATTTCTTAACCATTTTATTGGGTTAAGATGTTTTCTACTTATTTTAGCTTATTATGGCTTTTAAAAACCATGAATGCAAGAGTAGTATTACCTAATGCCTATTCATATAACATTACTATTTTAACTTGTTAATTTTATTAATTAAAGCTAAGTATTTCTAAGGTTTAACAACCTAAGATCAACTCAACTTAGTTATAAGGCAATATAGTTAAATGTATGCTCATAGATGAAATTTGTATGCTCATAGATGAAATTTTCAATTTTCTTTGTCATGCTACTGTTGTCTTCCTTTACAATCAGGGAAATGTTACCATTATAGATTAGTCTGAAGGTTTCTGTGGACTATATAAACCATCTGTTGTTGGAGGTTCATTATAACTTATCTATATGTATACTTACCTAGGTCAGTGCAACTTCTTTAGATCTGATGTCATTTTCAGAAAATATTTTTATTATTAAAAAAAATTTCTTCTACAAACTCTGACCCATTAGGGTTTTTATTTGAATCAGTTTTGATGAATTGTATTTACTAGATAATTTTCTATTTGTCTATATTTTATAATGTACTAACATTCACTTAGTTTTATAATCTCATCTGAAGTGACATTCTTTTCTTCATTTCTAATATTATCTATACACACATACATAAACATGTATTTTTTCAATATCATACTGACCAGACAATTTGGTCTTTTCAAAGAGCTAGGTAGTAAAACTAATGGTGTTTTTCTTATTTCATTAATTTTGAATTTGTTATTAACATCAATTTATCCTACTTTCTTTGGGTTTATATTACTATCCTTTTCTCCAAATTCTTAACCTATATTTTCAGTTCATTTAATTTCAACCATTTTTGTTTTCTAGTGTGTACACTAAATGCTTTTGTCATTGCTGTTAACTTTAGTTTTTATATTTGTGTAACTATTATTTTTATTATGAATTTATCATTTTTATTTTAATCTCTTCTGTAACTTAAGGGTTATTTTGGAATTCTGGACTTGCCATGTCATCTTTCTTTGTGATCCATATGATTTCTGAGTTAAGAAATGTATAGAAATGTGGGCCTCCCTGGTGGCTCAGTGATTGAGCCCTGGGTTGGGAAGCTGCCCGCAGCCTCTGCAGCGCCAGTTCGATCCCCGGCTGCTCCCCAGCCACTGGAGGAGGGTCCCACATGGCGCACAGACCTCTCCTGCCGCCCGCTGCTTCCCTCAGCAGTGTACTTCGGTCCTTCTGCCTGCTCTGCTCCCCGCTCTGGCTCTGGTGAATTCTCTCACCCTCCCGCGCTTCTGACTGTACCCAGTGCTTGTATAAATAAATAAATAAATCTAAAAAAAAAGTACAGAAATGTTCTTTGTTATACTGTAAATATTTCACATGTGTTGTAACATTATCTATGTATATATTTCATATATATTTGAAAATAACATTAGCTTTCTATTTGCATAGAAAAAGCATATGCATACATACACACATGGTCAACCTTGTTATGTTTTATCCAAATCTTCTATAACATTCTTCATTCTCCTTTTGATCTGTGAAGTTTGAATTTATTGGGTGCTAAGAGAGGTCTGGCAAATACCTCCCAGTATAAGTGAGAATTTATTATAGTAAAATGTCTATTACTTTTTGATTTACATGTTTTAAACTATGATGTTAGGTATATACAGGGATCTTTTATAAAATGAACTAAAACCTCTTAGCCAATGCGCTACTTTTACCCAGGAGACAAAAATAGTTTTATACAGGCTGATTAGAGGCATCACACCAAGAGAAAGGCCTGGAAAACCAGGTAAAGGACAGATGAGAAAGGACTTTCAGAGCCACACTGTAGATTTTGGCTCTATTTATTTATTTATTTATTTATTTGTTTATTTTTAATGGTGGTAACATTGGGGTCCCCCTATCAGGTATCACCACCATAGTGCACCCACTGCCAACTCACCCAATATTCCACCACCATAGACCAATGTGCCTCCTTCCCTCCCTGTTCTTTGACTCATATTCTTTTTTTTTTTAATTAAGCACCTTTATCTCTTTATTTTTTTTATTTTTATATTCCCCATACAATTGCACCCCCCTTATTTTGAACCCAATCCCTCCTCTCCCTGCCCCGCCCCCATAGTGTGTCTCTGGTTCATAGTTGTTTGTTGATTTTGATATTTTCTTTCTTATAGTTATTCTTTTTCCTGGTCCCTTATTTAGGTTTTCTAGATTCCTGCTATGAGTGAGACCATCCGGTATTTTCCTTTTTCTTTCTGGCTTATTTCGCTGAGCATGATCCCTTCCAGCTTCATCCATGTAGCTGCAAATTGCATGTGTTTAGCTTTTTTGATTGCTGAATAATATTCCATGGTGTATATTTACCACATCGTCTTGATTCAGTCAGCTATTTTGGGGCATTTGACTCTTATTCTTAATACCATTGTCAAAGGGTCTTTTCATGGTTATGATATGATCAGTTTTTCCTTTAGACAGATTATTCTAGGTAAATTTTGAGAATGATGATGTGAGAGGATGGACAGACTGATAGTCCAAGAGGGGCCAAAAAGTGCTGAAGAGATTCCATGTAGAAGATGAATGGGATTAGGAAAGAAAGCCCATCTTAAAAGGTACAGTCCTTACCAGCATGGCACTACACAGTTTCTTCATAGAATTGCAGGTTCCTCCAACTAACCGGCCATGGAGACTGGTAGATGCACTCAGAGAGTCCACATCTTCAGTGATGAGAATGAGAAATTTTTCTTGGAAAGGGAGGGGTGGGTGGGTGAGGGGTTTATGAAATCTGGCCTGGAGGGCAGTCAGGCTGAAAGCATAGAGAAACACCGAAATAGTCCGAACCACAGACTATGAACCCACACTTCACTATTGGAAAGGACAAGAGGTATCAGAAATGGGGCCTTCCTGGCGCCCTAGGGGTTAAGTCTCAGCTAAGGCCTGAGTTCAATCTCCAGCCAGGGGTCTAACCCACATGGTGCAGCAGACATCTCTTGCCTTGCCTGCCACTCTCCTCAGCAGTGTGTTTCAGTAGATCCACCTGTTCTGCCCCTCACTCTGTCTCTGGCAAATCCTCTCACCACTATACCTTGTGCCTGCACACCAGTTCCTCTATGCATAAATCAATCAATCAATCTTTAGAAAAATAAAGCTATCAGAGGCACTGCCCAAAAGCAGACATCAAGAAGTACAAGCAGAGGCCTCCCCTGGTGGCACAAGGGGTTAAGCACAGCACTATGAAGCGATCTGCAACCTGTACAGCACGAGTTCTATACCCAGCCGGTCAGGGAGCTACCCACATGACACAGCAGACCTATCCTGTCTTGCCTGCTGCTCTCTTCAGCAGTGCATTTCAGTGTATCTGCCTGTTCTGTTCCTTACACTGTCTCTGGTGAATCCTCTCACCCCCCACGTCTCTGGCCTGTACCCCAGCTCTTGTATGCATAAATAAATAAATCTTAAAAAAAAAGTTTTATTAAAAAAAAAAGTAAAAGCAAAGCGGAGGTCCCATCTCTGGGCTAGGTGGGTGGCCACTGCAGCAATCTGTTTCCTTTTGACCCACAAAGAATAAAGTGGCTGGACCACATGTAGTGGTACAGCCTGTGTGGTCACTGGAAGCTTCCCTCGTTCCTCCAGCAGCGGGCAGTGGGCAAACCTGAACTCAAAACCCTGTTACGGTTTGATGGAACAGCTGCCTTCTTAGAGGCAGGCGGTTCCCCCAGATTCAGGAGCAAGCCAGTGTCCAGCCCTCAAAGTTGCTCAGGCTAACCTTTCGGCCCTAGTGGGCTAGAGGCACATGAGTCTCCAAAATGTGTCCTCAGAATCGCAATTACTCAGCACTCTCCCCAAAGAGGCAGAACAAAATAAAGCTATAGTTCTCCAACAGAAGCTTAGAAAATAAGGAATGTTCTGGGGAGGGAGAAGGAAGAAAAACAAGAGAATAAATTAAACCTGGAGTTTGAATGTTGACCTTGAATATTCTGTCTGTTTTCAGAACTTGGGGGTCAAGCAGTGTCTGTTTCCAATTAATTTCGTTCTTTATCATTTTCCTTAAAGGAAAACATGCCTTTAGAATCAAAGGCTTCTCTGTATTTAAAAAAAATAAATAAATGAAAGACCCAGAGAAATGCCACCAGTAAGAATCTGCCT
The DNA here is from genome assembly GCF_014898055.3 of Talpa occidentalis. Lineage (NCBI taxonomy): Eukaryota > Metazoa > Chordata > Mammalia > Eulipotyphla > Talpidae > Talpa > Talpa occidentalis. The sequence continues at coordinate 26,204,788 of NW_023601754.1, read as the reverse complement.
TTTTGTCACAGAAAATGTTCAATTCGCTGCACAGGGGTTTAAAGAGAACTGCAAATATCTACCATTGTTTTAGAGAAAAGGTTTTCTTTTCTGTAAAGTATGTAACTAGTGATTTTGAAAAGACAATCATCAAATTGTATTTAGCAAACTGATAAGACAAGCCTATGAATATATATTTTTTGGACCTGAAATGAAAGCATTTTGAGAATTATTTCATTCTTTCTTAGCACCAACATTTTAAAAGCAGATTTCCCACAAAGATCTGAATTCCTTTTTTGTTTTGAAAGATGCTGAGATCTGACAACATTTCACAAAAATCAGCTGGCACCGAGTGGCAGCTGTCCTTCAGATGGATGTCCCCACGTGTCCCTGATCTCTGTCGCTCGAGGCCTCAGAGGCAGAGGCATTTAAATCTAAGTCAGCATGACAGTTCTACTTAGAGCAGAATTAAGAAGAAAGTGACACCCAAGTTTCTTTTAAAGTAGAAAAATAAAAGCTACACCATGAAGTCCAAGGCTTCAAAATAATTGGTATGCTTTATGCCCTGCCAGATTTGTTCACTTACGCTAGTCTCCTTGTCTCTCTCACCTGACATCTGTGGTCACTCCAGGTCACTTCCAAGCACAATGCAACATGCTCTAGGTGCCACCCTTCGGTGCCAGGCTGGCACTAGCAGGATGATCATCCAGTGAGGGACTGCCACTTTATGTGAAATATCTGGCTCATTTCCCCTTGGGTGCCAGGTCTCAAGGGTGAAGGACAAACTGACCTTGGATCAGCTGATCCCAGAGCTCACAGCAGAAGGGGATCCTACTAGCCAAATTTGAAACAATGAGAGTCTCAAAAATCTTAAATGATGGTGATGGATTATAGCATACTCACTTTAAAGGAATCTATGTTCATAGACTATTTACATATCAACACCAGCTAATAAGTGTAGAAGTCAAGATTGGATTAGAAAATCACCATTTTGCAGACACAAATGTGCTATTGACTCAGTCAATGGATTCTTCTCAAATCATGGCTTGAAAAGTCATTGGGAAAAAGAGCAGGATATTTAAATGATTCCTAACTATCAGCCCAGGCATTATTAACTAATTACAAAAAGCACAATGCCCCTCCACAATAGAGAGGCCTTAATGGGGTGAAAAACTTTTGCACCTCTAATAAGAGGAACAAGTTGTCATCCCTTCCTGCTGATGTGATGCCTGGGAGTGTCCAGGCCCCCCTGAGTCACTGCTGTCACAGCAGCTTCATTTGTACCCAACAGCTGATGTAGCTCAGCAAAGCACAAGGAGGAAAGCACAGCTTTGCGTCCACAAAATGAATGGAAGGAGGTCTCTGCACTTCCCAAGGGGCTGAAATTTAGTACTGGGGACCCCATTTCTTCTTCTCAAGATTCCTCCTAAGTGGTGCGACTTGTCAAGTAGATGCTGCTCTTCTGGCTTTTTCCAGTATCCTGCAGTGGGGCTCCTAGCTGGGGCTATTATTTAGGCCTGTGGGAACAGGCACCAGTCTGGCATAAGATTTTATTCAGACCCAAAAAGCATGTTGGGAGCCACTTGGAGTTTGATGGAGGCAGTTGGAGCCAACCAAGATGAATCAATGTGGGGTACTTCAGTGCTTATTCAAAAACAGCCCTGCCAGATCAGCCCCTCCTGAGCACCCCGCCAGGCCCCGCTGCTGCAAGATTTACTGCGGGGTCTCTCGTGCTCGGATCCCCTGATTAGCATGAATGGTTCCTGGAAGTCCAGGAGACCAGCAGCTGTGCCAGAACCTCCTCGAAGGTCCAGGTGTCTGAATGTGAGACCAGCTGCGGGGGGAGAGGTTTCTGAGCTTCTCTGCTTGTCCTTATTTTACCTTTCACAAGATCTTTTTTGGCAGGTTGTAAAATACATCCTCTCTCCCCAGGAGATGCTCTGCTGTGCTGCAGTCCATCTAAACAAATATGTATTTACAACGGGTTCTTTTTTAAAACATGCATTATGTGCCTAATAGACTGAAATGACTCTTTGGGGGAAGTGCGGTGCAGATCCGGGCTGTTTTTTGTTGTCTCTCACATTCACCTCTTTTATATGGCTATTTATTTTTCTGTTGGTTTGGATGGTAAGAAGGACTGTGAGGAGGAAAAATCATATCCCCACCTATGAATGGCAATATATAAGGCCCAGGTATTGGGCAAACGGCGCTAATGATGTTTGAGGCGGATGTGCTCTGTGCTGAGAGAAGTCAAAAGGTAAAAAGGAAAGACTGCATCCTGGTGTGAGTCACTTTATAGGGTAACATTTGGGCGAAAGTCCCATAGCCAGAATGTTCCTTGCTATTAAGGGAAGCGCAACCCCACCCTGATGATGTAATCCATAAGGGAGCCCTATTTCTCAAATATCAATAAGACAAGGGGCCCACAGTTGCCAGTCTGGCTAAGCCCACAGTTCAGCAGCGTCTACCAGGACCCACGTTATCCTCAGCCTCTGACGTTACTACGTTCAGTGCAACAGCTGTGGCCTAAGAAGACCCTGTCATCATTCAGCTGTCCCATGAAGGCCCAATAATGGCCATTCAAAGGGACACCCCCTCCTTTGTGCACTTTATTTTTTTTAATTGACGATATAAAGTTATTTTTTATTTTTATTTTTAATTAATTAATTTATATATATATATTTAGATCATTGTTCATTTTTAATAGCATTTGCTTTCTTTTCTCAGGTGTAGTCCCCAGAGAATTTCCACCAGCAGCTCGCCCGTGCACCACCACCATAGTCCCTTGTGCTCTTCCCTTCCCTATTTGATCCCTCTCCCTCCCCCTCTCCTGCAGAGTGTCTCTGATTAATAGTTATCTGTTTATTTTTGGTTTGGTTTGTTATGTTATGTTATTGTTATTATTTTCCCCTAATGCCTTATTTGATTGCCCTATATTCCTCCTATAAGGAAAAGTAACATAGTCTCTCATCCCTGCACTACTCTGTTCTCATCTCAGGACAGGCTGAGGGCTGAGCAACCACGTTGAGCAAAACAGAACCGCGATGATTAGCCCCGGCAGGACCATCTCAGTCTTTTCTCTTTGTTGGTTCTATCAGTATTTGTCCATTGGAGATGGAACCTCAAAAGCTTTAAAATATTTCTTTATTCATTTAGCAAAAAAAAAAATGAGTCCTTCTAGTTAACATAAGCAGCACATGCATGAAAAATAGCTCTATTTTCCAAAATGGAAAAAAAATAGTGAGAAGGGCAGTATTATAATATTTTTTAAAGTTTTATTTATTTATGCATACAAGAGCTGGGGTATAAGCCAGAGGTGTGGGGAGTGAGAGGATTCACCAGAGACAGAGTGGGGAGCAGAACAGGCAGATTAACTGAAATACACTGCTGAGGGGAGCAGCGGGTGAGACAGGGGAGCTCGGGCCTCCCCGGTGGTGCAGCAGTTGAGCGCTGGGTTGCGAAACTGCCCGCAGCCTCTGCAGCACTGGTTCAATCCCTGGCCGCCCGGCGAGGGTCCCACATGGTGCGCAGACCTCTCCTGCCACCCGCTGCTCCCCTCAGCAGTGTATTTTGTCGGTCTGCCTATTCTGTTCCCCGCTCTGGCTCTGGTGAATTCTCTCACCCTCACGTGCTTCTGACTTTACCTAGTGCTTGTATAAATAAATTAATAAATAAATCTTAAAAAACAAAAAGACAGGAGAGCTCTGCTGCTCCATGTGGGTCAGCTCCCTGGCTAGGGATTGAATTTGTGCCACAATGGCTGCTGATAGCTTGACAGTGCTGAGACTTAACCATTGCACCACCAGGGAGGCCCAGGGCAGTATTATTTTTAAATTTAATTTTTTTTAATCCCAGCTTAAATAGAAGACAGCTGGATTTTCATAGCCACTTTGCATTCAGGCTGTTGTCATGTACTGTTTGTTTGAGGACCATGAAGAAATCTAGTCTCACTAGAGAAGAAATTTCTTCGATAATGAAGAATTCATTATCTGCAACCCTTCTGCAGATAAGTAGTTGCAAAAGGGAGACATATTTCAATAATCTCTTTAGAGAATTGGGAATATTCTTCTTTAATACTACACGAAAACTCAGCAAGTAGTCACTTTAAATATTAAGTGCAGTGTGAAATCTAAAGCCATCGCAGAGAAAACTTTTGATTCCATTATGATAAAATATATTGGTTTATCTTGTTCTTAGACTCAATCTTTACCCAGGTATGAGAGCATCAGGTACTGATTATATAGAAAACATTGGCTCACTGAGGGAGGCAGATCTTCCAATGTTATCATGTTTTATTACATAAAATTAAAAATTACATTCCTTAATGATTAACTCGTTGATCTCATCAGAAAATTAATATTGGGAAACTCTCAAGCTCTTTTTTCAAGAAATCATATTTTTTTCTCAAAAGCTTGAATTTTGTCATTGACAACAAATACTGTTAGTTGTTGTCCTTTGTTTACTTTGGAGAAACTAACTGCCAAATAGCACAGGAAAAGTCATAGTTTCTCTCACATTTTATAAAATAAAAATGTTATTCCAGGGGAAAAAAAAAAGTCAGCTGATTCACCCTGCAACGCCCTGCAAAGGCCCTGCCCACAGGTGGCATTTCCCTGAGATTCCTCATTTCACTGCATTTCTTCCCTTCCTCTTGTCTTCCTTCTCTGCCTTCTCTTTCTCTTATTTCCACTATCTCTCTTGTACTGTAAATATATGGCAGTGAAGTGTACAGTGTCTGCTAGCACAGTTTGGTGCCATAACTTGTTCACCATAAGTGCCAACATCATGGACAGAGAGCAAACAGTGTCTTACTATTATCAAGAAAACAGCTTTGACCTCAAGGATTCCTTCCAAGTGTCTCTGAGTGGGCTCAGCAGACCACACTTTGAGGAGCATTAATCTATACCAACTGGGATTTTCCATTGGACCTAGGATAAGTTCATCCTTTTAAAAATCACATTGAGGGGCCTCCCTGGTGGTCTAGGGGTTAAGACTCAGCACTATTACTGCTGCTGCCTAAGTTCAATCCCTGTCTAGGGAGCTGACCCATATGTTGCAGCAGACCTTGCATGCCTCACCCACTGCTCCCCTCAGCAGTGTATTCTAATAGATCCACCTGTTCTGTTCCCCACTCTGTCTCTGGTGAATCCTTTCACCCCTGTACCCCAGTTTCTACTGTGCATAATAAATAAATCTTTTTTAATAAATCACATTGAAGGCTGCATACACAAACTGCCACATTCTATACACCAAATAAATGATAAGGAGAATGTCACCTTCTAAGACCTGCTCTAGCATCAGGTTCCCTAAGCACTCACAGGAGGACTGGATGCCAAGGGGTCTAGCTAACAAGGTCAAGGTTTGATCAGTCAGCCAGCCAGACATCCCTGGTTGAGATGTCATGGCAGAGAGAGAATGCTAAGACATCATGCAGGATGTGATGGCAAATGGGCCTTAAACCTTATGGGGGATGATGAGACACTGACACTCATCCATTCAATCAAGGAAGGCTTACTGGACATTTGCCACTGAATGCTGGAGATACTGCTACAAGTGCGATCTGGTCCAGCCATCATAGCACTTGCATTCATGTGAAAGGAAACATGTTTCATGAGTGATTAAATTCTAACTAGACTTTGGGCAAGGGTTTTGACAGAAAAGCCAAGGTCCATCACAAGAATGCCACTGGCACCCAGTGTGGCAGGCAGCGCCAACTTCCCCCAGCAAATGACAGTGAATGAAGACTTGGGGAGGGGCCAGGTGAGCAGTGCAGGCAGAGTGTTGGAGGAAGAGACAGAGGCCATGGTCAAGGGCCAGAGACCCAGAGCTGGGTAGAGCATCCATACGTGTGGTGAAGAAGGAAGATGCAGGTCCTTGAGTGAAGGGAGAGTGGGTTGAGATGAAGCTGGCAGGTTAGACTAGACCAGGACCGTGAAGGACTAGAGCTAGTAAAGGGATTTTAGCTTTGTCCTAATGGAAATAGGAACTTGCCAAGGGATGGAATCAGGAAAGCGATGTGGTAAGAATTTCATTTTTATACAATCTGTTAGATTCCATGTGGAAAGTGGTGGGGAAGAATAAAGTAACTGTGAGAAAACTGTTAGATGACATGACTTTCCCCATGTGAGGGACATAATAACTCCCTCAAGTTCTCTTCTTATGAGATACAAACCAAATAGAAACATGAGTGGTCAGGGATTTGAGAAGGAGGAGGTGGGCCTGGAGTCAACAATTAAAAATTATACATAGTGGATGTGGGACTTGAGACTTTATATTGAGCCAGTACAAGTCTTGACCACACACTTTTATTATTATTATTATTATTATTTTTGCTCTCAGGTAATGGGTGATTCTATGCTGAACCAGGATCAGAAGGCCGGCTGCTAACGTTGCCTCCTTAAATAGCATCTCCTCTGGCAGGGATAGGAAAAATTAGTTACCCCACTTTGGAAGCATTGCCTAGAATCACTTCTACCAGAACTTGGTCCCGTTTGTGGGAAAACTAACCCAGTGACTAGAACAGTGGAGTTTTGTTGGGGTGACGTGCAAGTGTCTTCTCAACAGGGTGATAAGGAGGTGTAAGCACTGGGTACAGTCAGAGGCGCTGGAGGGTGAGAGAATTCACCAGAGTCAGAGTGGGGAGCAGAGCAGGCAGACTGATGAAGTACACTGCTAAGGGGAGCAGCGGGCAGCGGGAGAGGTCTGTGCACCATGTGGGACCCTCACCCCGTGGCCAGGGATCGAACAGGCACTGCAGATGCTGCAAGCAGTTTCACAACCCAATGCTCAACTGCTGCGCCACCGGGGAGGCCCAGCAGGTGCATTTTTAAAGAGACATTATAATGATATTAGGCAAACCTTTGATGATAGTAGAGGACACTTTCTGGGATTCCCCAGGATGACATGATAATCATGCAGAGGTCACAGACCAGTCAGAGAGCAACTGGGCAGCTCAGCCCTGCAGGCTGCACAAGAACTTACCATGTTGCTGTGGTGAAACACCTAGAATGAAAACCAAGCAAGCGGAAGTGACCCTCTACTGAAGGTCTCTCGGCCCATGTACGAGTCTTACTTGAGTGCCAACTCTCCCTTGAGTATAGTCACTAGGGCAGCCATGGTGATCTCCTCTAAGAAATGATGTAAGGGGGCCTCCCTGGTGGCCAAGGGGCTAAGTCTTGGTACTATTACCTCTAAGGCCTGAGTTCGATCCCCAGCCAAGGGACTGACCCACATGGCACAGCAGACCTCTCCTGTCTCGCTGGTTGCTCCCTTCAACAGTATTTCAGTAAGTTCTCCTATTCTGCCCCCTACTATCTCTGGTTAATCCTCTTACCCTGCACCTCTGTCCTACACTTCAGTTATTCTACACAAAAAAATAAAAAATTAAAAAAAAAAAGAAATGATGTAAAACCATCACAGGTCAAAGTGATCGGGAAGACCAGTTAACATGGAGTTTTCACCAAGGCGTGAAGCAAGCCCTATTGTACTATGGGGGAAAAAAAATAAATCCACTGATAACGTGACTTGTGAAAATCATGAAAGTATCCTAGGCCCGGATGCCATGAAGAATAAAATCCACTCTCGTAGCAGGGGGCCCTGCAGAGACCACGTCTGCTCATTACAAATAAACCATGCAATTTGCTTATGTTACCTCTCCAGTGCATCTTAGCTTAAAAATAAAACTCCTAATAGAATAAATGCACCGCCTATAAATCTTGACACATCCTGCATTATTAGTAAAACTTTTTAAAATTCATAGCTGATTAAGTCATAAACTCTTTTGATGAATAAGGCCCCACATACCAACTGGTGAAATATTATGAGACCTGATAAAAGAATAAACCTGTTGAATAAATCTGCTATGCAAAAATTTATCTCAATGTTATATATAATGAAACCCTCCTTAAACAAAAACCTGATAAAACAGTAAACCTGCTCAAAGATTAAATTTGCTGCACTCTAGGGTCATATTTCTCACCTGTTTTTGGAGCTGCCAGACAACTCAACCTGTTTAACCTCTGTAGCCCTTTTTTTACATTAATTTTTTGCTGTTCTGTTTCAATCATTCTACACCTGCAAAATGTAAGGAATTAACTGCACACACATCACAGCGTGTTATGAATGACTACCAATGGCAATGTATTTTTAAAGATTTTATTTATTTATTTTTGCATAGAAGAACTAGGGTGTAGGCCAGAGATGCCGTGGTGAGGGGATTCACCAGAGACAGAGTGGGGAGCAGAACAGGCGGATCTACTGAAATACACTGCTGGGGGGAGCAGTGGGTGAGACAGGAGAAGTCTGCTGCGCCATGGGGGTAATTTTCCTGGTGGGGGATCGAACTCATGCCACACTGGCTGGCCTTAGCGGTGATAGCTCTGAGACTTAACCCCCAGGCTGCAAGGGACGCCCCAGTGGCAATGTTAATAGGGACAAAGTACCTACCTTACAATTTGGGCCACATTTTCCTTACTGGTTACCCAGCCATATGCCTGCTTTCATATTAGAATTCTTCTCTATATGCTCAGTAAGCTTTGTTTCATCCATTCAGAGAGGGGTGTTGAACTCCTTCCTCACTCTCATCTACAAAAAAGGACGATAAGGGGAAAAGACAACAGGTAAGAGGGAATGAGAGATGATGAAGCTGAAGCTTATGGGAAGAAGGGCCCGACATGTAAAATCAAAGCAGACTCAACAATTTTCTTTTCTCTCACCAAACATATCAGAGGCTCGATGTCTAGGATGGTACTTGATGGCATCCACAGGCAAACATACCCCCAGCAGCACAGAGAGACTAGCTGTTCCTTACCTGAGCTCCATCCTCCAAAATACAAATACCATTGTTTGTCTGTTGGTTTGCTTTGCACATGGACACCATCTTGCATTTATTCACACAGAGGAGTAAGAATACATACAAATAATTAGCACTGCTTAAAATACAAATAAATAGCTATGGTTACTAAAGGAAACAATTCTATGTAATGCAAAGTTAAGCATTTTCTAAATTCCTATGAAACATAGAAAACTATTTTGCATTAAGGTAGAACTAATCCACCACAGCCCTTTGAGGGCTTAAGGATAAAATGGTGACTTTTATATGCTAAAAAGTCACCAAAAAATGGAAGATAAAGAAGGGGGTCTCCTTGGTGGTGCAGCAGGTTGAGTGCAGCGCTGTGAAGCTGTCCACAGCCTCTGCAGCCCCGGTTTGATTCCCAGCTGGCCAGGGAGACACCCACATGGCGCAGCAGACCTCTCCTGTCTCACCTGCTGCTCCCCTCAGCAGTGTACTTCAGTCCTTCTGCCTGTTCTGCTCCCTGCTCTGTCTCTGGTGGGTTCTCTGACACTCCCTCGCCTCTGGCCTGTACCCCAGTGCTTGTATAAATAATCTTTAAAAAAAAAGGAGATAATCCCCTGACCTTCCCACATGGAAAAAGAGCTACTTTTATTGCAGACAACAGAGTAGGTGCAGAAAGTATTTAATATCTAAAGATACCTAAAAAGATTTGCCTTGGGAAAGATGGAAGAATTTCTTTGAACAAAAAAGAATGTCTTTTTTTTTTTTTAAGTGTCTCAAGTTTATTCTCACAGGAAGAAGTACGTTCCTTGAAGAAAAGTTTCTGCTAGCTGGGGATGATGGTGGCCGTGTGTGATTGCGAAGAGTGGCCCCTGTGGTCATGAAGAGACTGACCTAGGAACGCAACAGTGGCATTACTGGATGAAACAGTCAGTGTACCTGTCACCAAAATCACCAAAACTGCTGATACAGACATGCCCCAAATCTGCTGGCTCATTTTCCCTCTCTGTTGTTAGCACTGAGAATGTTTCTAATAGCAAAACATATCTGGGGAGATGAATGTTCTTTTTTATTTTTTTAAATATTTATTTATTTATTTATACAAGAACCAGGGTACAGGCCAGATGTGCAGGAGGGTGAGAGGATTCAACAGAGACAGAGCGGGGAACGGAACAGACAGAATGAGAAAATACACTGCTGAGGGAAGCAGCGGGCGAGACAGGAGAGGTCTGCAGCGCCATGTGGGACTCTCGCTGGCCGGCCGGGATTGAACCGGTGCTGCAGAGACTGCAGACAGCTTCACAGAGCTCTGCTCAACTGCCTGCGCCACCAGGGGAGGCCCGGGAGATGAATGTTCTAAGAATGTAGGATAATTTCAAGTCATACAAGCTTTCAACCCCCAAAGTAAAAAGACCTTTGTCAGAGAAGGAAAAGACAAATTTCAAAGAGAAATCAAATGTGAGAATGGGTTTAACATAGCTTTTTGTGTTCACTCTCTTTGTCAATTCTTATACCAGTTGATAAAATATTAATAAGTATTTAAAAACATGTATAGATACAATACAAGAGCTCAAAGTACCCTTGAGAAGCTCAGTACTGATTTTAGCAATTTATCCATTGCAAAAAAGATTTCTAGCATTCATCTTTGGAGTGTTTCTTCAAAGCTAGTTTTGTAAGCTTTTCCAGAAATACCACCCATCCTCATTATTACAACTTCACAATTCTTTTTCAGGATTTGCATAGAGTTACTTGTTATTCAGTTTATTTACCTATTAGTTATGAGGTGCTTCTGTTTTCTTTTTTTAGGATATATTTTTATTTGTTTATGCATACAGGAACTGGGGTGTAGGCCAGAGGTTCCGGGGGTGAGAGGATTCATCAGAGACAGAGTGGGGAGCAGAACAGGCAGATCTACTGAAATACACTGCTGAGGGGAGCAGCCAGTGAGACGGGAGAGGTCTGCTGAACCATATGTGTGTCAGCAAACGGGTCAGGGAATCAAACTCAGGCTGTAGGGATGACAGCAATAAGACTTCACACCTAGGCCACCAGGGAGGCCTGAGATGCTCCTATTTTCGAGGACAATGAGAGCAGGTGTAGAGAAGGGATAGGTGACCTTCCTTGCACAGCTGCCTCACTAGCTGGGCAGGTGGGATGCACTCATGACCAGTGATAACTGCATACAATGCTCAGTGTCTTGACCTTCATCAATACACCAAAGGTGTATTTCCAATTGCTTTTTTCTCTCTAGGAAAGTTAATGACATAAAAGGAAAATCATTTGGGGGATTATCTTTTCTTTTCGTTAAATGATAGCTTTCACAATTTCATTGAAATATAATGCACATACCATAAAATTCATCTTTCTAAAGTACATAATTAAGTGGGTTTTACTATATTCACAAAGTTTTGCAGCTTTCACTAATATCCCATTCTGGAACATTTTCATCAATCCAAAAATAACCTCTGTACCCATTAGCAGTCACTCACCATCCCCCCAGCATCAGCCCCTGACAACTTCTAATCTACTTTCTGTCTCTATGGATTTGCCTGTTTTGAACATCACATATAAATGGGATCATACAATATGTGGTCTTTTGCATCTGGTTTCTTTCACTTAGCATAATGTTTTCAAGGTTGATCCATTTGTATTATATATCAATACTTCATTTCTTTTCTTGCCGTTCCATTATATGGATATAGCAGATTTTACTTATCTATTCATTAATTGATGTATATCTGGGCTATTTCCATATTATGAATATGGAACATTATGAATAATGTTGTTACAAATAATTGTGTACAAACTTTTGTGTTGTGTGAACATCTGTTTTTATTTCTTTTCGGTGTATACCAAGGAATAGAATTGCTGAGTCATATGGTAACTCTGTTTAAATTTTTGATGAACTGCCAAACGGTTTTCCTAATGGCTTTACCATTTCGCAATCCCATCAGTAATGTATGGGATTTCAATTTCTCCACAGTCGTGCAAATACTTGAATTGCCTGTCATTTTAATTTTAGCCATCCTAGTGGGCGGAAAGTCATACCTCATTGTGGTTTTGATTTGCATTTCCTTAACGACTAATGATGTATAATTTTTCATGTGCTAATTGGCCAGTTACAACTATCTTTTTGGAGAAATATCTGCTAATATTTTGCCCAATTTTATATTAGTTTATTGATATTTATATTATTAAATTATAATAATATTTACTTAAATGTATGGATACAAGATGCTTACAAGTTTTAAAACTTGCACTCTGTGAGTTCTCTTTTAAGTTCCCTGATAGTTTTTAACTTAGTTAATTTCATCTTTTTTTTTGATTGTTTTGCTTATGATTTTGGTGTCGTATCTCAGAAATCACTGTGTAAACCAAGGTCATAAAGATTTACCCCTGATTTTTTCTAACAGCTTTATAATATTAATGCTTGTTTTTCTGAATATTATCTATTTTAATTTAATTTTATGTATGGTGAATTATCTTGACAACTTTGTTGAAAATCAATTGACCAGGAATCATAAATATAAATGTTTATTTGTCAACTTTTAATTCCATTACTTTTATCAATACATGTCCTTATGTACTGATTACTAAAGTTTTTCTGTAAGTAGTGAAATTGAGAAGTATATTTCTTTCAACTTGGTTCTTGTTTTTAAAGCCTGTTTTGGTTATTCTGGGACCTTTGCTTTCCATATGAATTTTACGATCAGCTTGCCAAATTCTGCCAAAAGGCAGCTATGATTTTAATAGGAGTTGCATTAACTCTATTGATCAATTTGAGAATTTCTGTCCAATCTAACTGCCTTCCTATCCATGACCATAGATGCCTTTCCATTTATTTAGATCCACTTCTGTTTCTTTTAATATATAGTATTATACATTTTCAATATATATTTCTTTTAATATATATTATTTTCCTAGTATATAAGTCTGTTTATTGTTTGTTAAATGCATTCCTTAGTACTTTATTCTTCTTGTTTCTATTATTAATAATATTCTTGATTTAATTTAATTTTGGCTATTTAACTTAATTTATTAGTTATATAATTTTTTGTTTTTTTTTTTGTACATTGGATCTTATGTCCCATAGCCTAGTTGAATTTATTAGTTCTAACAGTTTTTTAGTAGATCCCTGAGATGTTCTATATATAAGATCATATCATATGTGAATAAAGATAACATTAGTCTCCCTTTCATTCACATCATATGTGAATAAAGATAATATTAGTCTTCCTTTCCAATTGGGATGTCTTTTATTTTTCTTACCCAACTTGCTAGAATCTCCAGCATAATGTTAATTAGGAATGACAAAAGTGGGCTTTCTTGTCATTTCACCTCTGAGGGGGGAAGTAATCAGTCTTTTATGATAGTGTCACCCTGAGTTATTTTGAAGATAGTCTATCAGGTTGAAAAAGTCCTATTCTATTCCTAGTTTGTTGAGAATTTTTCTCATGAAAGGGTGTTGGATTTCGTCAAATGCTCTTCATTTCCTGAGTTTACAGATGATCATGTGTTTTCCCCTTTATTCCATTAATATGGTATATATAGAGAGATTGATTGATTGATTGATTTTCAGATATTAAACTAACCTTGCATTCTTGGAATAAATTTCATTTGGTGATAATGTAATTTTTTTATGTATTACTGCATTTAGCTTGATGGTATTTTGGTGATGAACTTTTGTGTCTCTATTCATAAGCACTGTTATCAGTTTCTCCTTTAAACATCTGGTAGAATTGAGTTAAGCCATTTGGGCCTGGGTTTTTTCTTTGTGGGATTGTTATTTTAATTGCCAAGTCAATCTTTTTACTCATTATAGGCTTAGTCATATTTTTTATTTATTCTTGAATTAGTTTTGGTTGTTTATGTCTTTTTAATACTATTTTCATTTCATCTATATTCTATAATTTGTTGACATGGAGTTGATCAAAGAATTCCTTTGTAACTCTTTTTGTTTCTGTAAGATCAGTAAGTACCCTCTTTCATCCCTGATTTTAATAATTTATATCGTCATTGTTACTGTTGTGTTTTCTGGTGAGTTTTGTTAAAGTTTTATTATTTTGTATTTCATTTAAGAAAACTAGTTTTTGGTTTTAATGATTTTCTCTATTCTTTTTTGATGCATTATTTCCTTTTTCTATCTCTAATCATTCTGTGGCATACTTTTTCTTTGACTGTCCTTTTGTTGTTGATATTGTTGAAGCTGGACATAATATTATAATGTGGCAAATCTGGATATCATATTCTCCCCCTTTCCTGAGTTTGTTGTTTAGCATAATAATGGTTGTTTGTTGAATGACTTTTCTGAATTAATCTTGTAAAGTTTGTATTCTTTGATATATACACCCACTGAAAGTCTCTGGCTTGTTAGCTTTGTGGTCAGCTGAAAATGAACAGAAATTTTTTGTAATGCCTTAAACCAATATATCACCACCCTTTGCCAAGGCATTGGGGTTGGGGGGCACTCCTTCAATACTCCTACCTTTTACAGCCCTGTCTTAGCATTTAATTCCTGATTTTGCAGAGCCTTAGAGACAGCCACAGGTGAGAGAGTAGGGATTTCTTGTATCTTTCCTGACAGTGCCATATCTTGCAATGTACACAGCCGTGTTTATGCATATGGTCTTCTGATCATCAGAATATGCTAAAGCTTTACAAAATCCCCTGTGGACATCTCATTCCTGCATTTTTCTTGTAAGACTTGTGTCTAGTTTCTTATTTGTCCCACCTGTAACCTCTGTCTCAGGCCACCACACTGTTAAATAATTTCTACTGATTGTTTTCAATAAATACCCCAAAGATAGAACTTTTCCCATGAGGGAGCTTTGAGTCAGAGAAAGACAAGCCATATGAATGGGACTTTTCTGTGGATCTGCTCTCCAAATCCACACTTTCCCATCTAGTGGATAAAACAATGTTGGTTTTGACACCTACTGTGGTCCTGAGGACCACCTCAGAGTTGGGGATAAGAGGTAGAAATTACGCCAATTAAAATGACTTCATATTCATTATCCTTGCCAAAGCTCAGCTGTTTTCTTGAATAAATTCACCTCCAATTGTTGGAGGTCTTTGGTATATTTCCAACGTTCTGAAAAAATTGTTTTTGACAATTTTGCCAATGTTATCATTGCTTTTATGGAGGAATCAACTTTCAGAGATTCTTCACCTTTCTAAAATCACATCCATCAGCTTTATTCTACCTGCTTTTCTCCCTTCTTCCTTATGATCACCCCAAACCAGTCATCACAAGCATTTTAATCATATTGTCTCTGAGACTGAAATAATTTTCTGTGTGCAAATAAAATGTTCTCTCAACAACCTTCAATATGATGGAGTCTAGAAGTCCTCCTGGAGCAGCCTGTAATGAGGTAGTAAAAAAATCTTTGACTTAAAAATAAAATGATAGCAATCAAATAGGGTTAATTGACTTTTGACCAAAAATAAAGCTTAGATGAGAATTCATGGGTAAGAAAAAATGTTTTTAAAGGTATGAGACGATATGATCAATGATATACCTAATATGCATTTTGATCTCTTAAGAAGGTTGTTAATAAGAAATAAAATTTTTTTAAAAAGATTTATTTATTTATTTATACAAGCACTGGGTACAGTCAGAAGCACGGGAGGGTGAGAGAATTCACCAGAGCCAGAGTGGGGAACAGAACAGGCAGACTGACTGAAATACACTGCTGAGGGGAGCAGCGGGCGGCAGGAGAGGTCTGCGCGCCATGTGGGACCCTTGCCAGTGGCCGGGGATTGAACTGGCGCTGCAGTGGTTGTGGGCAGTTTCGCAGCCCAGCGCTCAACAGCTGCGCCACCAGGGGAGGCCCAATAAGAAATAAATATTAAAATGTAATGTTAACATTATCAGGAACAATTAAAAAGTCTCCAATGGGGGCCTCCCTGGTGGCGCAATGGGTTAAGACACAGCACTATGAAGCAATCTGCAGCCATTGCGGCATGAGTTCGATGCCCAGTCAGAGAGGTGACCCACATGGCGCAGCAGACCTCTCCTGTCTAGCCCGCTGCTCCTTTCAGCGGTGTATTTCAGTCAATCCACCTGCTCTGCTCCCCACTTTGTCTGTGGTGAATTCTCTCACCCCCCACACCTCTGGCCTGTACCCCAGTTCTTGTATGCATAAATATATAAATCTTTTAGAAAAGAAGAAAAAAGAAAAAAAGAGTCTCCAATGCAATGAGGAAATGACTCAGACCCAAGAGGCAGGACAAAGTCCTTCTCCCCCACGATCAGCCCCTCTCACCGTTAGCTCTTCGGAGGCCTGCTTTGCTGTTCACCTTATGTTTGTTTTTATTTTCTTCCCAAACGGTAACTGGCCTCAGCTCAGATGCCGTGATCTGCTATCTCACAGCCATTTTTCTGAACATAAGCAGCCTGCATTTAAAACTCTCCAGCTCATCTGTCTTCATTTGAAGACCGAGTTAAAAAATAAAATTAATGATTGCTATCAGGGGGAAGACGAGGAGCATCTTTGGTGAAAAGTAGATCTGCCACGTTTGTCCAAGGCTGACATCTTTCACCGGCTGGAAATGGCTGGATATACTTGTAAACATTATTAAAAATAATAACTTAATGTTTCCTTCCTGTGACTCGCTAGCATTAGCAAGGTAGTTCCAATTAGTATTTCCTCTGAGTGAGGTGGGCCTTTGACTTCGTTTCATTTAAAAGGGGATTTGTTTTCTAATTTTTACTTCTGCTGTTGTCAATCATAGACCAGGGCTAAATGACGACTACCTTCCTCTCATCACTTACATCTTGCAAAGCCACAGCGAAGGAATATGCATCTCTGATTTTATTTGTTTTAGCTGTGCTTGTTCAGTGAGAGAGAAGACACATTTACGTCCCTGGGATCTGGATGGTGTTGCGTGGAGTTTTAAAATACAAGTAAATCACATCAAGAGGCTAAATCATTTTGTAGGATTTTGAGAGTGAAGGCAAATAATTCAGTGATAAATTATTATGAATGGCTTGGAATGGGATGATTTTCCTTGGAAAACTCAGCCTCAAGACCCCGCATACAATGCACAGTGAGGCCAGAGGAGGAAAGGGGTGGGGTGGGGAGAAGAGAAAGGAGATAAAGGAAGGGGGGAAGCACAGCAGGCACCGCCTTTGCCCAGGTGCCATTCCGTGGGTAGCTGGCTCTGTTTGTTGTATCCCTCTTCCATTCTAGTGAGTATCTCTTTAATAGACTCATCTTGCTTTATTAAAGTCAAAAATATGTTTTTAAATGCTAAGTGAGACACATTATTGCAAATGCAAAGCTGCAAAATGTGTTTGGCAGCCTCAAGGTAATAATTTCTTCCAATTTCAACACCAAGTTGGTGAATATTTCAATTGATTATGTTGGGCGATCCAGTAGTCATTTAATCATATTAACATATAACTTGCATATTCAACATAATCTCACTTGCTCGCTTATCTTATATCCCAGAAAACCTCACAAGGCAATAGGCCCACACGTGCATGCCTGTGCACACACACACACACACTCATCTCCTGTGTAGGCTCTCAACTGAAGTTCTATTTAATGTCTAAGCAAATGACTCTCTGAATTGACGTAACGGACTTTTTAATAGCATAACATAGCAAATCATTATGCAGAAGATAGGAGGCATTATTTACAACATTAATTAAATCCGGGGGGAAAAAAGGACCATATAAATCCACTTCACTTTATTTTAAGTGCTTTTGCTTGGGAACCCACATTTTGTTCTTCTACTTACTTTGAAATTCAAGGAGAGTATAGGAGACTGAACTTTTAAACTTTTTGATGTGCTGTGGTGGGACTGTTTTGTTTTCACGATAGCCTGGTAGCATGGCTGAAGATGCCAGGAGGTGCTAAAAATCATAGAAAATGGAGAACAGAAGACTGGGGAGGAGGGTGGCATGGCTCCCTTATGGAAGATGTGGAGGCACTGGAAGGAGGTGAGGGTAGGAAGGGCAAGAGAGATGAGTGTGTTTTTTGTTTTTTGATTTTTTAAAGATTTATTTATTTTATGCATGCAAGAGCTGGGGTACAGGCCAGAGGTGTGGGGGGTGAGAGGATTCACCAGAGACAGAGCGGGGAGTAGAACAGGCAGACTGACCAAAACACACTACTGAGGGGAGCAGCAGGCGAGTCAGGAGAGGTCTGCTGCGCCATGTGGGTTGCCCTCTGGCCGGCCGGGGGGATTGAACTCATGCTGCAGAGGCTGTGGACAGCCTCATAGGTTGCGCCTTAGCCCCTTGCGCCACCAGGGAGACCCAAATGACTTTGTTATGTTTGGAATAACCATAAATTTAGCAGTACCCTAGGCCTGTCAAATTTTGACATGTAACATTTTCCTGAGGAAGGGTGGCCGACCGGAAGGTTTGCCAACTTGCCCTGGACCACGCAGGAAGGATTACAGTGGGCTTGATGTTGAAGCTCATGGCTGGCAGCTGGGGGTCCAGTACTGGCTTCCTGAAAACCAGATTAATATCAACTCCAGATTCACGAAAAGACAGAACTGAGAAAGAGCAAAGCAGAAGTTTTCTTCCTGGTCTTCCTCAGAGGCTAGCACCATACAGGAGAGAGGAAAATTACAGAGAGTGTCATCT
The DNA here is from genome assembly GCF_014898055.3 of Talpa occidentalis. Taxonomy (NCBI): domain Eukaryota; kingdom Metazoa; phylum Chordata; class Mammalia; order Eulipotyphla; family Talpidae; genus Talpa; species Talpa occidentalis. The sequence goes on along the minus strand of NW_023601754.1, from coordinate 26,186,414 downwards.
TTTTGAGCAGACAACAAATTTGTCGGATTTACCCATAACTCATAATTGAGATTCCCTAGCTTACACCATAATTACTCAAGTCAAACCATAATTAAGGCAGGTACCCTGAGGAGTGGTGTGGCCGATAACTTAGTAGACTAAATTACTTAGTAAAGTACTAATAAATAACGTAGTAGACTAATTTGGGGTGTTTACATTTCTCCAGAATTAACACAGCACCATTGCTTAAATACACACACAATTTCTAATTGAGATGTAGTCCAAGTCCTGCTTTTGAATATCCTGAATCCCTGACAAAACTTCTGGCTGCTGAGTTGGTGCGGGAACGAGAGCCCGTTGGGTAAGTGCAAGCTGGCAGACCCCTCCAGGGCTACCCCCAGACACAAGGAAGCCTCGGGTGCCAAGTTCCCGGCAGAAAGAAGGCGATGAAGAGAGGAGATTGCATGAGAACACGTCTTGCTGTGTCTGGTGATTTGTTGGGTATCTCAGTGTTTGTTCTGTGACAAGTTGGACTTTGGTACAAGGTCAGCTCCTGAATCTTGATTACGTTTTTCCCCCCTTGAGCCAAGAGACATTGATCTGTACATCTAGTTTACCTTGTTTTCTTAGCCATTTGTGACACAGTACAACAGTTCCCATCGAAAAAAGTGTCATGTAAATAAATTACAACTTAGGACGTATACATTAAATAATTTTATAAATGAACTTTAAAAATGAAGGAATAAAAAATGCCAGGCCTGGCTTGTAGAGCAATAGTGATTATTCTGATCATGTTGTCATGTGTAATGAAGCACAGGCCCATCATTAATCAGAAGAACCAATCAGATAACTAATTTAGGCAATATTCTTTACCACAGGACATGTCGGTCAGTAAAAATGCATTAAAATAGCAAAAGATCAATAGCAGACACCAGGGACTGTGTTTACAAACCGGTCTTAAACTTTAGGGTATTAAATTCTCAGTCATATTGGGTATCTGTTTGGTAAAGATAAAGGAAAACTTCAGAGAAATGAAAGTTTTTTTTAAGTTAATAGTGCAGTCATAATGTATACTGTAATAAATGTACAGAATGTCGCATTATTTTGTGATGAATGGCAAAAGTGTCCCCAGCTCCCTTCAGAAGCATTATCAGGGCTCAAAAAAAGGAGCCTGGAATGAGCTGGGATTGACGAATGGGTCCAAAGATGGCAGTGGGAGGCAGGCCAGTCCTGGGTGTTTAAAGACGATTTATGTCCTAGCCCTGTGAGTGGGAGCAAAGTGGGGAGACCCACAAGTGGCAGGTAGCACACTCCTTGGGGCCGGCTGCCGTGCACTGAAGTGTCATTTCTCTGGATGGTGGGCCCAGCCTCCCTGCTGCCTGCCCCTTCAGCAGAAGCCTCCGCTTGGTCACTTTTTATAAGGAAAATCTCCACTCATACTCCCAGCCACACAAAGGGCATTTCACAGAAGTCCAAAATAGCCACATCCTTTTTCTTTCCTAAGAAGTGATTGCATAAAAAAAGAGAAGATCCTGAAGCTGTTTCTACAAAACTAGCATCGCTGCTACAGACACCCTTAGGTGGCACAGGGTGGAGGTGGCGGCCTTGATGGGACAAACCGGGAACGCCATTCTCCGTAGGTGCCAGCTCCCGGCAGATGTCACACCAGCTCAAGGCCACCAAGAGCCCGGCACCCCCGAGCCCTCAGGCTGGAGTCCTGGTACCCTTTGGTGGTGAGAGGAGGGCAGGCAGGGCTTGGTGCCAGGAAAGCCATTGACATGCTTCTGTTCCATGAGGGTCAGAGGTGATGGCGACCTATGGTGAGCGGTGACTGGGCGCCCCCCAACTCCAAGAGCTTGTCACATATCTGCCCACTGGGAAACAGCCCCATGAGAAAGACACGCTCACTCCTTAGTTCACTCAGGCATTATTTATAAAGGGCCTACTGTGCCCAGATACATTGTCAGTGTTCCACGTCGAAATTCTGCCAGATTCCCAAGCAGCTGTGGCTTGACTTACATGTAAAGTGGCATCTCCCAGTTGGAAGAAATGATGGGGGAAAAAAATAAACGAAAGGGCCTCCCTGGTGGCACAGGGTTTAAAGACAGCGCTATCAAGCTATCGCCAGCCACGGCAGCACTAGTTCGATTCCCCAGCCAGCCAGGGAGCTGACCCACATGGCGCAGCAAACCTCTCTTGCCTCGCCCGCTGCTCCCCTCAGCAGTGTATTTCAGTACATCTGCCTGTTCTGTTCCCCACTCTGTCTCTGGTGAATCCTCTCACCCCGTCCCCCGCCACACCTCCAGCCTACACCCCAACTCTTGTATACATAAATAAATAAATCTATTTTTAAAAAAAGACATAGTAAGTGAAAATAAAAGGCAGCATTAGAGAGAACCATGCCATGAAAGCGTGACATCTCTCTCCGTGCATACATCCATGCAGGCAATTCCTTCTGAAGGATGTGTACACAATGCTGGTATGAGGAGTAAACTTGCAGTAGGACAGCAATGTGGGGGTAGTCAAGGGGCAGACATTTTATCTATTGACAAGTCTTTTGAACATGAATCATGTCTCTTCAATTAAAGACTAAAATAACTTTCCAAAAAAATAGCTGCTGGAGCATCTTCAGGCTTGCTCCATCTCCTGCTTCACCCTCACCATTGTCTCCAGAGGTGATTTCAGTTCATTGAAGGGCTGAAATCTCATCCACTTGAAAATGCATCTACATCTGTAGACCACATCTTTTTTTCTAAGCTCCATATGTGTTTCTATCACTACCTACTTGGATTCCCAACCAAAAGTATCCCCACCAGCTTCACAAATGCACTTTGACCAGCTGGACCACTCATCTCCTCCCAAAACCTCAGTTTTCCCCATCTCAGTAAGTGACCCTCCATCCTATAGGTCAAGTTCAAACCTACAAGCTACACTTGACTTCTACTTTCCCCTCATGCCTCCCACTCAGTCTAGTCAATGAGGTGGTGACCTTTATATTTCCCAAGTTAGCCATGGATCAGCCTTCTCTTGCGCTCCAGATTCTTCTCTGCCATGCTAAGTCAAGCCACTGCTCTATTTTTCACCTGGGCTTCTGCCATGGCCTCCTAGCTCAGCCTCTGCTTCCCCTTGTGCCACTGTCCCCTCTATTATCCAACCTCCCTCCCTATCAGAGTGACATTTTCTAGCGTAATTGAGAACAGTAACAGTCACTTCCCAGATTCCTGTTCCTCTCTGCACCCTCCTGCCCTTCTTGACATGGACAGGGCAGAGTAGGACTAATATTCGAATGTTCCTTAGTAGAACCAATCATGGCTAATGCCTTCCCAGTCTCCTGCAAGGAGCTTAAGGGGAATCGACAGGGTAAGAGAGAAAAGATGGGCAATCACAGATGCAGTTTCAGTATCTTCAGTAAAAACACCAGATAAAGAGTTTCCCTTTGGAGAGAAATGTGGATACTGAGAACGTCTTCAGCATGGCTGACATCAGGCCACATGCAATTCAGGCTGGATCTGCATGCTTCCAGAATGTTCCCTCTGGCCTGGGGTGGCAGGTCTAGCCTATGTGTCCAAGTCAAACCCATAGGCATTTGTTATTTGCTCTCAGACTTGGCATGGGGGAGTCCAAAAGGAAAAATACACAATCAAATTCTGTAGAATTTGGAGACTACAATTCCGTAGAGTCCTTTTTCTGAAATGAGATTCAAAAGAAGATAAAAAGAAAACGAACTCAAGTTGGGTTATCCAGAAGGTAATATCTAGATAATTGACTTGGTTTTAAGAATTACAATTCTCAGTTTCCTTGAAAAATTGATAGTTCCTAAAAAGAGTCTAGGGAAGATTTTGCAAAAATAATATGACAATTATATAAAATTTACTGGAAATGACAAACAAATGTATTTCACTGGATTTTTGTAAATGTGCCTATAAGGAGAACTTACTAAGTGTCATTAAAGTGAGAAGTTAAGAGTTGGAAGCTTAAATACTTAAATACTTAAATAAGGTGGTCATGGGTATTGCCAACTCGAAATACGTCTAATGTAAGCACCAATTGGTATTAATAGTGTGCTATACCAGATTAAAATGAAATTTTAAAAATTAACACCAAGAAAAAAAATGGTATTATTTAGCACTTTGGGTTTCCAACATGCTGAGGAACCCAAATACTGTGATTTCTGGAGTGGAGGGCAGATTCCACGCATCCTGCAGCCAACACAGGCTAAGCCACAGGAAACCAGGGAAACCGAGACCCGCCGCCAGCCCACAGTGCAGAGTCTCTTAGGTAGCCAGAAGTCATTTATTAATAAAGCTATTGACATGTTTTAATATTTATAGTTATTTACCTTGCAAAGGAACTGAATCAGGGAGTACAGAGATCAAGCCACTCGGAAGAGGGAGTGTTTACCCAGGCTAATAGCTTCCCTTTGGAGAACAGGCAAAAAAGTACAGGAGCTGAGGGAGGCCCAGAAACATTTTCAAGGACTTGGGGTGGGAACACTCTGAGAGGAGGTGTGTGCTTGGCATGTCCATTCATTCTCTGGTACCCCCTGCTTCTGTCTGGTCTTAGCACACTGGCCCCAGGAAAGGGAGAGAGTCCTACACCTCAGCTCACTGTGTCCTGGGTTGTGTGCCCTGTGACTGACCATTGGAGTCTAGACCCTAATTTTACTCCCTCTTCTCACATCTGATCCACATTATCCTTCTTCAAAGACCACCATCATAGAAGGCCAAGGAGAGAGTGACTGACAGATAAGTTGGAGGAGAGTCACAAAGGAGGCAGGACCAAGGGCAGGAGGGGAGTTCATGAAGCACTATGGGTCTTTGGAGGAGGCCAGGGGTACAGGTGTGCCAGGGCTGGGCCTGAGACGCAGAAGTAAAAAGGTGACTTACTTCTGCAGCCTCTCTGCAGCTCAGCAGGCAGTGCTGGGTTATGCTGCAGGTGCAGCAACTAAGCAGCAACATATTTCTTGCTCTTAGGATGTGTCCACACACATTGGCATGATTTGCCTGGACCTAGCACAGGAGGGTGGCTCTTGAAGGACCGTCCTGAATACACAATGTTCTGGCCGCAGCCCATTCGTCAGTTAGAGTCACGTGCCTGCCCCTTATTTCATGGGGCAGAAAAACATGATTCTCTCATGAGCCCAGAAGAAGAGATAGGGAACCCCTGAGCAGAAAAAAATGCCTCCACACCCCCATGTATGGAGCTCAGGGACAATTTAGATCAACTAGAGAAGTAACTGTACTTCTGACATCCTCTGGACTTGAAATAGCTTGAAATACTTCACCTGCATCTAAAGGAAAACACAGGCAAACACTCCGAGTCCATGGAGGCGGGATGGAAAGCAGCACCATCACCTTGTTACAGACGGGGCGACCCTCCCTGGCATGCGGTTGTCATTGATTCAACAGATCTCTATTAGTCACTCCAGCAAAAATAATTTCTGTGATACAGCAGCAATGAGTATGTTAGTGACTATGAGGATAGTTGCAGAACTCATCTTAGATAATAGAATAGAATTTCAAGGGGTATGGGGCCCAGCTGAGGCTGTGTTTGTTCTGCCACATGCGTTATGCTGCCACCCTGTTATGTCACCTTCAGTTTTGTGATGTTCCCTACTAGGGCTGAGCTGTGCTTTGAAGACATAGAAACATTAGCATTTGTACAAGGGCAGAGGGCTCTGGTATAAGGGTCTTCCCAGATCAATGACACAAGGGGTCAAAGGACCTGAGGATAAGAAAGTGACCAAATGATGAACACTGGGATTGAAATTAGGGGCGAGGTGAGAGAGATTGGCGAGAAAAGGGGCAAAAAATATGAAGGGGTCAGAGGCTTGGAAACCCTCCTGAGCTCAATCCGATTGAAGGGGGAAGAAGCAAATCATTTAGCAGGTCAAGAGGCTATGGCTGGAGTTATAAGTAAGGAGCACGTATTTGTAGGAATTGTTGACTGAGTGGGTGGAAGAAATGTTCACTGTTGCTTAAGGAACAACAGGGGCCACATATTGAGCTGAGCATCTGTCACAATGCAGAATCCTCACAGACCTGGGAAGAATTGGGTGACCAGGATGGCTGTGGCCAAGAACTGAGGTCTTTCATGACCAAGACAGAGACAAGCAAGGTGGTGTGGCCAGAAGCTGGTCAGTGCCCTGGTTTTGTTGGTAAACAAAGGAATGAATTTGGTGATCAGCGAGGTCACAAGATCTGCGTCCCAAAGCTGAGACTTGCAGGGTGTGAGAGAACACAGAGCCAACCCGAAGAAGGGCAGTGATGTGTTCCAAGAATATCCTGGTGTCCACTCTAAGGGAAAAGTCTCTGAGGAGAAACTGTTCCGTGGGATCTTGGAAAACAACTTGCTAGTCACTGAGCCCATCCATCGATTGTCTGGTAGATCCATGTGACAGAAGATGTAGAGAAACAGGGGGTTCATGAGGCTGCAGGACAAAACCCAGGAAGGTTATTCAGAAATTGTTCTCCCCGGTGGCGCAGTGGGTTGAGCACAGCACTGTGAAGCTGTCCGCAGCCTCTGCAGCGCCAGTTCGATACCCGGCCGGCCAGGGACATTACCACATGGCGGAGCAGACCTCTCCTGTCTCATCCGCTGCTCCTCTCAGCAATGTACTTCAGTCTTTCTGCCTGTTCTGCTCCCTGCTCTGTCTCTGGTGGGTTCTCTCACCCTCTTGCGCCTCTGGCCTATACCCCAGTGCTTGTATAAATAAAATCTTTAAAAAAAAAAGAAATTGGCAAGTTAGCTGTCCCCCCAGATGTGGATTCTGCCCAGTGTCTGCACAGTCCGTACTTTGAGACAGTTGCCAGCCTGGAAGCAGAAGTAGGTTAGGGAAAGCCTATCTTCCTGCCTTATGAAAACCTAACACCTTATGTTTGGCATCTGGGAGGGGGGTGTGGAGTGGCGTGAACTTCTGAACAAGACAGAGGAAAAAGATAAACAGAAAAGAGAGGTGATTTCCCCAAGTCTAGGGAGGGCCACTCCCAGGCCTATTTCCTCACAGTATCCTCTGGAAAGATCTCAAATGCTCCTGTGAGACTCCATGTCTGCAAACCTGGACTACTGGTGGGGAGGACCAGACACAAGCTGATGTCCCAAAATACCCCCTTATGGGAGCATGTCCACCTTGTGGGCCTGTAGGCTGTGAAGCTTAAGGGTTACTTCTCCAATTCTTGGTCCAAGTTCATTCTTCTGGACTAATCAAAAATGTGGGGAAGTCCCTCCCAGCCCCTTCTTGCTGACTGACATCACAGAGGTGCAGCTTTACTGATACCAACGGGAAAGAGGAAGATGGCCAGGTGAGTAGGCCAGGGACAAAGGCCCTTGGTGCTGTGTCTCATTTTGATTATCACTGAAAATTGGAAATTGTACACTGTAGTACTTCTCCCTCCCTAGTAGTCCCAAGAACCCATAAGTACAAAACACATGGCCTTTGTGGGGGCCTCCCTGGTGGTGCAAGAGGTTGAGATGCAACCTATGAGGCAATCCGCAGCCACTGCAGTGCGGGTTCGGTCCCTGGCCAGGAGGTGACCCACATGGTGCAGCAGACCTCTCCTGTCTCGCCTGCTGCTCCCCTCAGCAGTGTATTTCAGTCAGTCTGTTTGTTCTGTTCCCCACTCTGTCTCTCACCCCCCCCACCACACCTCTGGCCTGTACCCCAGTACTTGTATGCATAAATAAATATATCTTTAAAAAAAACACACATGGCCTTTGAATTGCTGTCTCCTGTCCCCACTTTACCACCACCTACTTGTCTATAAATTTCAGTTCTGCAAACTTAGCAGAGCATTGCCTCTCTCCTCTGAACTCTTGCGCATCCTCTTCTTCCTTCCGTTCATTGGCTGAACCACACCATGATGGTTCTAGCTATAGGCTTTGACATTCCTGTGTTCTTTGTGTTGATAAAAGAATTTCATGCAGGCCTGTTTTATCTCACCAAGCAGCATGTACACTCTGGGAAGAAGGGAGTCCTCACTCAGTCATTGTGTGTTCATAGGTCCTGCCCGGGGCCGAACCCAAGTCAAGGCTTTCAGCCAATATTGGTTTTTATTATTAAAAGCCTGTTGACCGGGCCTCCCTGGTGATGCAGCGGTTGAGCACTGGGCTGCAAAGCTGCCCGCAGCCTCTGCAGCACTGGTCGGATCCCCAGCCGCCAGTGAGGGTCCTTCATGGCGCACAGACCTCTCCTGCCACGCCTGCTGCTCCCCTCAGCAGTGTATTTCATCATTTTGCCTGTTCTGCTCCCTGATCCGGCTCTGGTGAATTCTCTTACCCTCCTGCGCTTCTGACTGTACCCAGTGCTTGTATAAATAAATTAAATTAAAAAATCTTAAAAAAAAAAAAAAGCCCGTTGACCTTGTGTCTCCCCAGTGGGGCAGGCGGTTGAGCACAGTTGAACACTGCTGAGCTCCCCTCAGCAGTGTATTTCAGTCAATCTACCTGTAGTGTTCCCCACTCTGTCTCTGGTGAATCATCTCACCTTCCTGCGCATCTGGCCTGTACCCCGGTTCTTGTATAAATAAAATAAATCTTAAAAAAAAAAAAGCCCATTGACCCAATATTAAGCCAGAGGTAGGGAAAGGTAGCCAGCCATGACAAAGGAGGTCCCCTTCTTCTGGTGACAGCACTGAGGTCCAAAACCACACAACAGCAGGAACAAAAAGGCATCTTCATCTCCCCAGTGAGTGTGCCCTCTTTAGCTAAAATTGAAAGGAGTGATTAAAAAGTTCAACAAGTGGCTAGAGGCTAGTTTTCAGAGAAATATAATGTACCTGTCATGCACAATCTCAAAGAAATAACCCTTAAAACCTGTTATTGGAGCCTGACCAGGGGGGTCATGAATTTTGCTGCATATGCTTGAAACAAAAGAGTGAATATTTGATTCCAACCAGACACAACTTGTCAATATCATTTTCTCAAAGAATGTGGGGAATTATTTTTATTGGCTATAATTCAATTATTTTGTCTATCCTATAAAAAATAAATAATTCATCCAAATCAAACCAAGACTCCTTTCCATTCTTGGCTCATCGACAACATCTTTTGTACCCAGCTAAGCAGTCTTCGCTGCACTTGGCACTACTCCTGCTCTGAGGGCAGGATTTAGAACAGATGTCGACTTCCTTGAGATGGGATGCTACCGAGCTCTCTGCTGATTAGTAGGCTGCATAATTGGATGTGACAGCCCAGAGATTCCTGGCCACAAACCATTCCTAATGGGGGAAGCCGCTCCACTTTTCTTGGAAGGTACCCCTCTGTGGAAGTTCCACACACTGAAAGTTTCTCTATTAACCCCATAAATCCTCCTGTTCACATGGCCAACAGATATAGTGGCTCAGGGAAGCTGCCCCAAGGTTGGTAGCCTGACGATGCTAAGTAGTGGGACGCAGTATCCATTGCAGCGATCCTAGAGGTAATTGTGACAGCTCACCTTTGCTCAGTGAAACAGATAAGAGCAGTTACAGAGCAGAGCAGGGCAGGTTAGTGGTGTCTATACAGAGGGTCCACCTGGTCATACTCACAACACACACAGCTGGCAGGTCCAGGCCAAGGAAGGGCAGGGTCTAATGAACATACCTCTCCATGAACACAGATGTGCTCAGTCACTGCATAGGTCCCCACAAAGATATCTAGGGTAGGAAAAAGAGGAATCTGTTCCAATCCCCAGCGGGGAGACTTGCTGTTACAGAACCAGGTGTATGCTAACCAGGGTTGGGGGTAGGGGGGATTAATGAAACCTTAATCTGGTTATAGAAGTTCCCAAGGTCAAGATATCAGTCAGAGGTGGGGGCAGAGAGGATTATTAGAAAATCAACCCAAACTGTGATAGAGTCCACAAAGTAATTTTATAAAAGAACAATGTATAAGGACACCCCGGGCTCTGGCAAAATGCAGCTCTTGCCCTTTAAGACTGCTGCCCGCCTGTGTCTATGCAGATGTCCTCGCCATGTGCTGTTGAACAGGAGACTCTGCTGAATTCTTCCTCAGAGGGACCCAAAATACCCACTCACCAAGCCCAACAATTTACCAAGCAATGAGTCCATAGCTTTAAAACTTAGTAATCAAAAGCCCTGACCAAATCTCAAGCCACACCCAAGTTACACTAGGTTGGGTCTGGGCGAGTAGGATGGCACACAGCCTCAGGAAATTAGGGTGAGACCACAGGTATCCTCTAATTCAGGACACTCACCTGAGCCAAACAGAAAACCATGGAGAAAAAAATGCCCAAAGGCAGCAATTATATATCACATGCCTCTCTCCTTAAAGCACAAAAGACGGGCTCCTTTAGAAACATAACAGGTGCTACAAAGCTTACTTATTTATCTAGAAATTTCAAGGGGAAAAAGTCTCCATCATTAGCATCACCCAGATAATCCCTAGGCTGGGGGTTGGGGAAGATGAATTGTTTGCTGCCTCATACCAAATTTCAAAGCAAGATCATTTTCCCAGGCCTTGGAAGTGTCTCTCCATCTGTCTTTTGTTGGGTGTGCGTTTTCTTCTCACCCTGAGCCTTTGCAGGGAGGTGACCCCCGGCCTCCTTCCATTAGGACACAGGAGACAAGTCTGGTCCTCCAGCGCCCTGCCTCCCCTGGGACCTGGTGGAAGCCTCCAGACCAGCACACTTGCTGCCTCGTTAGCAGGCGCAGTTCTTTTTTAAATCAAAGAGTAATAAAATACCTAATTAGTAACGTGCAGCAGCATTATTTTTATTCATCTATACATTTCTAATTAAAATTATGCCATTCTTAAAAATTGCCACCTAATACACTCAAGCCTTTCATTTCATATGCAAAGTGTTTGAAAGTCTGCAGTACCCGTGAGGTGGTAATTTCAAAAGGAATGGTAAGCCAACAAAGGGAAAAAAAAAGTGAAGCCATAAGTAATTTCTTTGAAGAAAATGTATAGAACACACTAATTTGAAAGAAAAGCGATTTTGAAATATAAAAGGAAATCTAGAAAAATGAAGCATTCAGCCCTTTTATTGCAGGGTGTTGCCAATAATATTGTAGATGTGATTAAAGATTCTTTCCACAGCCGCTGAAGCCAATAGAAATTGAACCTGCCTGAGCAGGGTTTCGCTCCTGCAACAGGAGCAGGTGGGAAGTCCTCCTTGTTATTGGGATTCAAGTCCCATCAGCATAAAGAAGTGACTGCAAAGGAAATATTTAAGAGCTGCAGGGTCCCCCTGCCTATGGAAGGCGGCCTCTAATCGGCTGCATCACAAAGGAAAAGTTGAAGGAGTCAGAGCTGCAGGAGGAATGGAGCTGGGCCCCAGCTGCAGGAGGAACGGAGGGTCCAGTAGGAACAGATGTTTCCTGCAAGTTGCTGCCTCCATCCCACGCACGGTTTATACAATATTCAAATTCCATTTGGCACTTATCCCAAAGCTTTTATTCCCCCTTTCTCTTTTAACAGTTGTAAGAAAATTGCTTTCTGTTATCTCAGAGCAGGGAAGGCAGCAGTGATTGTGAGTGCGCTCTCATCCTGCATCTGAGGGCCAAAGATCACGGCCCTGGATTCCTGCAAACGCGTCCCAATGCAGGTGCCTTGGGAAACACACTTGCCTGAGTGAGCCCAGGATCTGGCCAGGTGAGGGGATTGCAACCCCCTTGGTTTGATTGGCACTGCTGGGGGTCTGCCCCCAGACCTTCCCCCTGGACATGGCTTGGCATGGATCTTCTTCCACTCGAAACTTTCTTTGAACTCTACTGGATGACTTTAGTCTTCATATGGTTTTGATAATGTAAAGCAATATGCTAATTTCCAGACTAGTAAGCGCTGTGTCAGAAACTAAACCAAGAGGAGCTGATGGCCTTGGCAGAGCTTGCTCTGAGTCCCCACAGTGCTCCCGGGTTGGGCCAGGCAACCATGGGCAACAAGGACCTAGGAGCCCCAGAGACAGAGACCCCAGGGGTGCAGCTCCTTCATGGTCTAGGCAACTCGGGGTGCCCCCTCCAAGACAGAGGGAAAGAAAGGTGTAGACACTCTCAACTTGTACCTGCCCTTACCCACGTATGGCCACATGCATGGCCATGCATGTGTGACCAGGGCCACACGTATGACCCCATGTGTGCCTGTGAACAGAATGCACACCAAATTTAATAACCCTGCTCTAGCTACAAATTAATTCAAATCTTGTACTCACATTAAAAATGAACTCTATTTTATGTTGATCATTAACTAAGAATATTTCACACTGGAGATTTGTCATATTAAGGAGAATTGAAACCACTTATATCAATTAAATGTACAGCATTATACTTAATCTCAGCAGAGATTACCAAAATACTCTAAGCATGATTTTACAGAAATGTAAAATATAAATTAGACAAGGGAATATTGGCCTCCACACACACGCACGCCCCCTGCGCCCCTCTGACACACCTTGAAATGCAGCTGCCTGCAAGTTGACAGCGCTGGGGATGGTCGGTGAGCGGTATTTCAGCAAGAAACCCCTGTCAGCCCCAGCACCATAAAAATCAAGGCCACTGCAAGTGCTGGTGGGGGTGGGAGAAAGGCGGTCAGTTTTCACTTTGGAGGCTCTAAATACTGCCTGGGAATGGCATGGTAATGGAGAAAAGAGGCATTTTTAAAAAGCTTTCCAGAAGTACCAGACAGAGGGACTCAGGCAGCTCCTCACCTGCTCCAGAGGGATGCAATGTAGGAGCCAAGACACTGCTGAGAACTAAGTCTTCTTGCACAAGGTCCAAGCCATCCCCCATGGTACCAGCTCCTACAGACTTTTCCAGCCTGAGAGATGACCCTAAGGGAGACAGTTATTAGTTTTTGCTGAGCCAGGGTAACATGGGGCTTTTTTTCACTCTAGTTTTCATTCTAAATTCTAATTTCAGCTCAGGTGTCACCTCCTCCAGGAAGTCTTTCTTTACGCTCCAGGCTGAGCGAGACTTCCTCCTGTTCTGCACAGCCTCTCCCACTCCTGCACTACATGTATTCTCTACCTTTGTAGTGCCTTTCTCCTTTGCTAAGCCATTAGCTGCTGGAAGTTAAGGACCCTGTGCAGGACTGGGAGCAGCAGGACAATGACCATCCAGTGAAGAAGCAACAGATCTCCGCCTGTGAGCCGTACTGGGTCCTCCTCTGATAGTGCCTCCCAGGACCTCTGGAGGGAGGGCAGCAGTGAGCGTAAGGGGTGCACACTCCCAAAGAGGGATCTTGGGTCCACACAGTGGGGGAAGGCTACAGGAGAGAGACAGAAGGCCTGGACACAAACTTGGCCCCCATCTCACAAAGACAAGTTTTGGGTGGCCCCCAGGTGACAAGCACCTTGGGGAGGTTGAGCTGGCAGGGAGCTGCACCTCCAGCACCTCCAGTCCCTAACCCTGTACCTGGGTAGCATGTGTCTGGTCACCTCTCCCACTGCCCTCAGACACTGCCAGGAGCAACATGAGCCCTGGCTCCTGTGCTAGCTCTCTGGGAAAGGAGGAATTGACATGGCTGCAAACTCAGAGTTGGCGCACCTCTGAGCCCAGGGAGAGATAGAAGAAACTGCTGAGGGCCAGTGATGAGGCGCCGCAGGGAAGGGCCACATCATCCTTCTCGGGGCCGGCCTGGCTGGGGCTTGCTGAGATTCAGAATAGCAGCTGCAGAGACCAGGGCACTGGGTGGACCCACGCTGACTTGAGCTGAGGAAACAGACACGAGCTGTGTGTCTGGAGTGGCGGGGCCAGAGGAGAGCAGATAAAGGTGGACAGGAGATACGGCGGTTGTTCTGGTCTGGTTGGAGACCAGGGAAGGCCTATAGCCTCCTTCTACAGGGACAGCCTGGGGACTGTCGCCTCCCCTGATTGAATCAGAGCAGCCAGGCCACCAGAACAGACCGGCGGGCCTAGGAAAGGCCGTGGCCCCCTGCAGAGACACCGCCTTACCAGGCAACTATGTTTGTCTGCACAGGTGTCCGAGCATGTACCCACCCGGCACTCCTGCAGCCAGGAAGAAGCTGGCTTCTCCCATGACCATCACGCTTGTATTCTGGCATTGTGATTTGACAACGAAGCACTTGCATGGAGGGCGAAGCCCCTGACATGGGGGTGGAAAGAGAAGAGGAAGGGCCCTGCGCTGGGGCCGTGGCTGCCGGTCTATCAGTAGTTTTGGGTGGGATTTCAAGGCCTTAGTGCTCCCTTCCTTTCCAGGGCCTGGCTGGCCTCAGTCTCTGCTGAGAGTTAGGTCAAGGTTGACAATCGGCCTCCGCTCTCAGGGCTGCTCGCTCTGCTCTGTCAGAGGTGACTCTGGGGACAGTCATGCCTCTGGGTGCTGATGAGTCCATCAGACACCAGAGTCCTCTTCATCCATCTGTATTTCTGGAAAGACCAATGAATGTAGGTCTGTCATTTTATTGGCATTTCCACTTTAGATTTTTAAAATTATATTGTTGCTAGGAAAATCTCTTTTAGCAAGTGACGGCTATAAAATATTATGAAAAGTACATTTATTATTTCTTCTATGTAAAATTATAAGATAAACTATGGCATCGGAGGACCTGCAGCATCAGTGTCTGATACCGGGTTATTATTTTCTCTCGGGGTTTGTGCTTTTGAGCCCGTAGATTCTGTAGCAAGTGACGTTTAGGAACAAACAGGTGATTTGGGTAAGAGGCTTCGACAGGGTTTGTGTGAAGGCAGCGGTTTCTGTAGAAACCTTTCCTGCCTTTGTCCTCTCCCATCTGCGGGGTATTGACAGCCCTGACAAGACTTTGATTATCTAGTCAGCATGAGCCTGAGACTTGTCACTTGTCAAGTCTGAGCTGACAGTCCCAACGCTGATGAAACAATTGGAGGGAGATTGGCTGTGCGTGAGGAGGGTTGGGGTCAGTCACCCAAAGTTTCCTCCGTGTGGCCAGGAGGAGAGCTGCAATCCTCGGTAACACTCCAAGAAGTCAGGCAGGAGGCTGGAAGGCGGGGTCTCTGGAGCGGCGGGGGGACGTGGCTGAGGACCCTCTTGTTCCCAGTGCCCCCCTCCAGCAGTGAGGGCAGGAGCAGGGTCCATGCGCTGCCGCCCCGCCCCCCCCCCCCCCGCATCAGAGGAACTGGATTATTTCCATATCCAGCCTAAAGCCGATATTAGATTTCCCCTCATTAAGAGGAGAAAATGAGGCAGAGAGTTAGCAGCTGGCTGCAGCTGACGTGAGGCCGGGGAACGAGGCCACGGAGACAGTGTTTGTCGGTCTGAGCAAAGTTTAGCATCACCTGTGATCACTGAGCCAAGTTGGAGCTGACCGCCTCTCCCGTGTCACCTGGACGCAGTGGGTCCTGACCGCTGTGGGGCTAGGTTTTCACTGTTGCATTTTGCAGATGAATAATCTGAGGCTCATCGATAGACACTGGCTTTGTGCGTGTGATGTAGACACACAAATAACCGCAAGAGGAGTTCAGCTCTTACCTCCTACAGGATGTTGATTTTCCGGAGACATGCTTCTTCCTTATAGAAGGAGACGCCAGAATCTAAAAACCTTCATCCACCACTGCAGTTTCTAAAAAGGGTCTGCCAGGGTCAATCTGGAAGATTCTCAGTCTTGGTAATCATATATATATATATATATATATATATATATATATATGCATGCATGTATATATATATACACACATATGTATATATGTGTATATGCACACATGCATGTGTGTAACATATGTGTTCTTGTAGAAATTTTTCATTTCTTTTAACATAAACTTAATCAAACCTATATAGTTCTCCATAGCATTTTTTTTTTAACTCAACATATGGTCTTACCCTTATTAGTACACATAGATCTGTCTCATTCTTTAGAATTGCTGCATCCAGGTTTATCTGGCTATTCCTATATTGATGGACACATAGATTATTTTCAACTTTTGACTATGACAAATATATTGCAATAAATAGTCCAGTATGTGTCCTTTGTATGCCCAAGAGCATGAACAGCTGAGGTACCAAAAGGTCAATTTGTTGGATCACAAAATTTTGCTTATTTTCAACTTCAATATCTACTAACACAGCCTCCTCTCACAGACCTGGATCACCCTGCACGTTCCCTAGCGGGTTTTGGAGAAACTCTACCCAAGCCGCCTGGGCTGACTTTAGAACTGAAGACAACACCACACCTTGCTCAAATATATTGATAGATAGTCTTGCTGGTGCGTTAGTGAACTGAAGAGTGGATCCTTTCTGATTGGCGTCTCTGATAAGATGTCTGACCTGGCCGAGCCAGCCTGCACAGGGCTGAAGTGCTGAGGCCAGCTCTTGGCCATGCTCTCCCAGACCACCCTGGGGCTGACTGACTGTGCAGGGCACTGCCCTTGCACAGAGGACCTCAGCAGGGACCCAACCCAGTTGACACCTGCAGGTATCCTCATAATGGGGAGTCATGCATCCCTCAAATCCTCTTAAGACATAAGTTCACAATGCTCACACTCTAGTAGGGGAGACTTACAGTGTCGTTTGCAATGTGTGAGGATTACTGTTACTCCTTTTCTGTCCAGCCTGTCCATGACTGGCTCCTTTGGCAGAGTAAGGACTCTGCTGTCACAGCGAAAGAGTGGAGCTGCTCTGTGGACGTGGCACCCAACCACAAAACGATGGCCAAAGGGAAAGAGCCCAAGGGAGATTGAGTTCAGAGCCACCCCAACACAGAGACAGTGAAAACCAGACGAGGGCATATGGGGTCCCCTTCCAGATGATTCACATACGCTACCACTGTCAAGACTACCCCCGAATAGAGGCCCACGAGAAACACCACCCACCTCCCCTGGGGCAGCTCTGTACTCAAGAACAGCCCCCACGGTCTGAATTCCCAAGTTGCCCAGCACTTTGGGAAGACTGGTAAGCAGAATTCCTTTAATCCATGATTATCCCAGGCATCTGACCAGCAGGTGTCCCAAAGATTAACTATGTCTGACTATGCATATCAATGAGGGAAAAAATTAATGCCTCAGTAAGATCCAAAGCAATGAAAATCCACAGCACCTAGACAGTGAAAATCAGGCCAAAAGACGGCTTCCTCCCTTCAGCACAGCCATACATGGCTGGGAGCCTGCCGGCACAACCTCTATGGCAAGGCACAATGGGTAGGCGGCACAGAAGTTGTTGTAAACTAAAAGGTGAGCAGCAGCTTGTTACATGTGTGCTAACACTTGCACACACATATACTCCACCCACACAAGTGCATATACAATATATTTTATATTTATATTAATATATGTATCATATATATGTGTGTGTATACATATCTTGTTAAAGCAAAAGAGGCAGAGACAGATTTCATTGAAGAGGTAAGAGGGTCTGTAACTTGCTTTTCCCTCCCACTTCCAGTACGGCACCCCTGGGGTCCTCAGAGGCATGCTAGGACTACAAGTCAGAGAACGAAGACCACAGACACCGACACTGCAGATTCACACATCCACCCTTTCAAGGTGACCCCAGAGACTGGACAGCTCATGGCCCCCAAGGCATAGACAGTGGCCTGCAAAGTCCCTGAAGCTATGGCAGAGTCCTGCCTCTTAAAGCCATGATGCTCCCCCAAGCAACCCTTGTCCCCACATCACCTCCATCCTTCATCCTCAGGAACACAGACTCCCCAGTCCCCTCCTAGCCATCTAGGACTCACTTCCCAAGACCAGGTTTCCCCTGGAATGTTAGGAGAGGAAAATGCGTATTTGCAGTGCTGATACAGAAGGACACAGGGCAAACCAGGACCCTAGGGCCACACTGAAGTTGGACCCAGAGACCTCCAGGCTAGGGGATGAGCAAATTTGGGGACAGATAGGTGAATGTAGTTATCCATATTATCTTTTATCACTCAAAACTCAGGTGTTGTTCAAGACCACAGACCGGAAATCAGGAATTATTTGGTGAGACAGCTGTGGTCCAGATCTGTCACTAGGGGATGGAGGAAAGCAAGCCATCAGCCAATTATAGAAGTGATGAAACTGGAGATGAAACTGCAACAATGTGTGAGATGAGACTGGAATAATGAGGTAATCCAAGAAGGCTTCCTGGAAAAAGGGTTGTCTAAGCTGACAGCTGCAAGGTGACTATGAATCAGGCAGTGAAAGGAGGGGTGGGCAAGTGGAGCACAGAGCCAGAGATATGTCCCTGCAGGGTGCTAACCTAATTTTGTATTCATCGGTCAAGGCTTGGCCAGACTCACATGAAATACATAGTATATCTAGCACCTCAGAGGAAGGTAGAAGCCACAGTTCAAACCTACAGGGAGCTCCCAACCAGCTAAGGAAAATACTTCCTATAAAAAAAAGGGAGAAGAGGGCCTCCCTGATGGCCTAGTGTTTAATTCTGAGCACTATCGCTGCGAAGGCCCACAGCAATGGCCTAAATTCGATCCCTGGCCAGGGAGCTGACCCACACGTGGCGCAGCAGACCTCTCCTGTCTCACCTGCTGGTCCCCTCAGCAGTGTATTTCAGTAGATCTGCCTGTTCTGCTCCCCTCTGTCTCTGGTGAGTCCTCTCCCCTGCCCCCACCTCTGGCCTACACCCCAGCTCTTCTATGCAAAAATAAATAAATAGTCTTAAAAAAAAAAAAGTGAAAAGAGTTGGGAGACACGTCTTCTTGCCTGGAGAATTGCAAGCAGTCAGGAAGGCTGTGGCTGCTTTGTCTCTAACTTGAAACCACAAGCACCAGCAACACCCCAGCCCTTGATGATCTTGCTTCACAGCTACTACTTTTCAAACCTCCCCTTTGTTCTGGGATGAGCCAAATGAAGTACCAGCTCTCCAGGGAGAGGCCTGCTCCCCATGCCCAATTGTGCTGAACACCCCAAATCTCCTCTAACCTACCTGAGGATGGTAAGTAAAAAGATGGGGACCCAAAAGTGACACCAATAAGGTGCTGGCACCCCCATTCTCTAGAATTAAGATCCTCCAGATAACACAAGATTGTGGAAAGAGCTGGCAAATTAAAGATGGTTGGTATTGATTCCAAAAATACTTTTGCTTTCAGCAAAATACATCTTTAATTACTTTCCTACTAGCTGTCATTTTTCATAAAGCAGTCTAGACGATTCGTGCCAAATCATGCAAAGACTGTTTTCAATGAAATGCCTTTTCTTAATATCAAAGATCATAAAGGGTTTTAAAAAAATTCCCTTCATATGTGACGTTGAACAAATGTCTAGCAAACATGTCACACATGGGAATGGACAGACTTCTGAGCTCTGAGGGGAGCAGGATGGCGGCGAGGATGCCGCATGTGGGTCCCTTTGCCATTCCCCATCTCCTGTGAGCTCTTCCATGTCACGGTCTGTGCAAAATATACATATCTATGCAAATAGCATGCACATTATTTTTGCTTTTTCGCCTTTGTTGATAATTTATTATCCATAGATTCAAACTCCCTTTTCCCCCAAGCAGTTTAATACAGAGATCAAGATAGTACCTGTACGCCCAGGGTTGTAGAAAATATATATTACTGAAGCAGTTCTTAGCCTTATTTATCTCAAGCAAGCTGTAACAGAGCGAGGGGATGGAAATAATTTGAGCATGTTTCCCTTCTAAGTTTGATTAGAAATGACTACAAGAAGTTGAGAATCAGGGAAAGAAGCTGGCAAAAATGCAGATTTAGCTTTCAGCATCTGAATCAATGTCCAAATGTAAAATTGATATAATTGACTGTTAATTAATTAAATCCCTTGATATTTTTCTGAACACTTGGGAGCAACAAGTATTGTAGGTAGTACTTCTGAATTATTCAGGAGGCCTTCGGATTCCCTAGCAGAGGTGTCCCGTGATTGATGCCACACTTGAGAATAGAGTTAAACCAAGGTTCCTTTCCATCTCGCTGAACTTGGTGGGGGGAGGGGCGAGACATGAGGAGGGGACACAACAGACAGGGCGGAGGGCCAGGAATGCGGCCTCTGCTTCCTACCCAGAACTGCCTCTTGACACTTTGGCACCTCAGCACAGAGCATTCTGAGGGGAAGATCCAGCCAGGACTCCAAGTCTTCAGGCTAGGACCTCTGATTGCAAAGGTTGGCAAAAATCCCTCACCACGTTATGGTGCAAAACACATCAAAATCATTCTAACCTGAAAAGATAAAAAGCCCAGTTCTTAAAGCTTTGGAGGAAAGAAAAGGTAAAACGAAGAGCACCCAAAGGTTGCAGGACAGTGCAGGTGCCCCAGGTGCAGAGGAGCACTGCTCAAGGCCAATCTGCAGTCTCCCTGGAGTCATCCCCCACAAGGCAGCTTGTCCTCAGGCGTGACCCGGGAGCACAGGACTGCATGCAGCAGCTTTCTCCCTGGAGCCCTGCCTGTGATCACATTCCCCTCTGACTTCTAGCCCCTCCCCTACCTTTCTTGCTGAGTGGACATCAGGACACACAGCCGTGGTGTGTGCCCAGTTCTAACTGGTCCATCCACTTTCATGAACAGCTTCTATCTCTTGCCGAGGAGTGCTGTGCTTTCTTCACCCCAGTAGAATCGAGATGGTCCACAGGGGATGAAGCTGAATTTCCTGCCCTGAACGTGGCCATGGACAGATTGAGGACCAGAGAATGCCCGCTGAAGAGCCGCCTCTGTCACTTCCACCTCATGCTGCCCCTAGGCGTGTGGGATGCCCCTGACTTTGCATCTGTGCATCTAACTACGCGGCACAGGTGGGGCTTCCTGGCCCCAGTCCCGCCCCGTTCCTGAGGGCTAACGTCCCTCTCAAACTGTCTCCAGCTGCCCATCTCCACCTTGCCTGTCTTTATTTTTAATTTCAAGGAGGCACCTGGAACAACTGTCCATGTTTTGTGATTTAAAACTTAAAAGTACATTATCCTCGGCATTACAAAAAAAATATATATATATATACAAATGTTGAGAAAATCAAATTTTAAAGGCCAAAAGAGCATGGAGTTATGGAGTAATCCCCAGTGCCTGACCCTCCGTCCTTCCCTGCAGAGGATTCTTATTTAAGATCCAGGACTGAGCCCTGTGCGGCACGTCGGAGGTTGTAGACCCATATTCATAAGCAAAATCGGGCTTGTCAGGGGTCTATTCTGTCTAGAAACTTCTTCTGTCTCCTAGAAAGGTAAAGAGCTTGAACAAAGCTTCTGCCTCTCTTCCTCTAAGTACTCGGGCAGCTGGAGAAGCAGAGGGACGAAGTGTTTTGCCAGAGAAAGAAATCATATTCTCTGATCCCAGTTGTTTTGTTTTTGCTTTTTTTTTTTTTGCATAAAGAACTGGGATGTAATCCAGAGGTGCGGAGGGTGAGAGGATTCACCAGAGACAGAGTGGGGAACAGAACAGGCAGACTGACGAAATACACTGCTGAGGGGAGCAGCGGGTGAGACAGGAGAGGTCTGCTGCGCCATGTGGGTCACCTCCCTGGCAGGGGACTGAACTTAGGCCTTACGAATGACAGTGCTGAGACTTAATCCCTGGGCCACCAGGGAGGCCCTGGTCCCAATTGTTTACAAGCACTTAAAAACTAAGTTTCAGAAAGGGACTCAAGAAGAGAAATCAAATAAAGTAAAATAAAATTCAGTCCAAGCTTAGGAAGTGCTTGCAAACTAACGTCATAAACCCTCGGTGACAAGCGCCTTTCCATCACCCAGCAGCTCCTTCTATGGCCTCAGGACAGCGGCCTGATTGTCAGCTGGCAGATGAGGGACGATCCACTTGTCAGTGTGCCAGCAGATCGCCCTCCAGTTGTTTGTAACGACAGGTGACAAAGAGTGACTGCTTGGAGTGAGCTCTTGTTTTACAAGCTCGGCATCGGAGAGGCTCGGTGGGCTGGAACAGCCCCCGCAGCGGCCCTCGCCCAAGCCGGCTCCTTAGGCCACGCTCCACCTTTGCAATTTACACACCAGGCCAGTTCGTTTCTTGTCAGCTGAGTTCCAATAGATGCCGTAGTAAAAATGATGAATCCTTTTTTCCTATGACTCACCACCCTCCCTGCTCTGAGATCTGTCTTTTATTGTCGCTCTGAAACCGTTTCCAATCATTTTTTGCATTTGATCTTGATTGTCTTAAAAAATTAATCAGACACATGTTCACTATGTTTTTTTATCCAACTGTCTCCAGAATGTTTTTTGACAATTTAGAAAAATGTTTTGAAAAATAGTAAAGGGAAATATTTAAGTAATTATGATCCTCACATTACGAGGCCAAGTGAAGTAAACTAATGCAATGGAAACATGTTTTACAGATTTGTTTAATTATTTTTAAGTACAATGAAACTGCATTACTTTGAGAGGAAGATTTATCGTCTGGACCCTCTCTGAACTTACCTCTTTGGGGTCTCTGTGCCTCACCAAAGGGACAGTGGCTCGGCCAGAGAGGGGCCAGAGTTGGATTTGACTTTTGAGCTCCCCCCCCCAATAACTTCCATCAGCCCCCACCCTAAGCTCTTCAAATAAACATATAATCGAAGTCAAAAACCATATGCTTGCTATGCACAAGCAGCTTGAAGACGCCTCAGAACCAGATTGTGGTCCCCAGGACCTCCCAAACAGAAGTCCTGGTGCTGCTATTGCAAAATGGCTGTGCTGATGGTTCGCAGATGCCCCTCCAAAGAGCAGGCAACCTCGGAGCAGGGCCTGCCATGAGTTCATGCACCATTGTCTTGGGGGAGAACATGGTGAGGGCCCATAACTAATACTATTCTCCAAGATCCTAAGACCAAACAGGAGGACAGAGGAGATCGTCTTCTTCAAGACTGTAATCTGAGCATTTACCAAGTGGGTCTGAGACAAGAAAGGGAAGGACTCACATGTCGAAAGAAACTCACTTCCTGTGCCCTTGCTGGTGTGTTACATTCCATTTCTTTCTTTTTTTTTTAAAGATTTATTTATTCATGTGTATAAGAACTGGAGTACAGGCCAAGTGTGTGGGAGGGTGAGAGGATTCACCAGAGACAGCATGGGGAACAGAACAGGCAGACTGATGGAAATACACTGCTGAGGGGAGCAGCAGGCAAGGCAGAAGTGGTCTGCTGAGCCAGGTGGGAAACTCCCCGGCTGGCCAGGAATTGAACTCGCGTTGCAGAGGCTGTGGACAGCTTCAGAGTTCGACGCTCAACTGCCTGTGCCACCAGGGAGGCCCACATTTCATTTCTGATGCTGACCACCTAGAGCTAGTGTAGGCCCCGCAGTTTACAGGCAGAGTCCCCAAGAAGTCAGCCCTCACTTCAACTGCCACCGTAAGTTCAGGGGTCCCCAGGTCACTCATACTTCTGACCCACTGGTGACAGTTTTGGGGGAGCCCTGTGTCTCCTCCAGGTTTGATAATTCACTAAATAATTCACAGGATTCAGAAAAGTGTTGCGGTTTTATTTTAAAGGATATTAAACCAGAACCGTCCAAACAAAGAGATATATGGGGTGAGGTGTGGGATTGTCCCCAACTCTGCATTTCTATGGTATCTCCCTGCTGGGTAAGGACATGGCCTGGCATATTGATGCATTCACCAACCTGGGATGTGCCATGAGCCCTGGCACCCAGTTTCCACTGAGATTTCATTCTGTAGGCGTGGTTGAACAAGCCATGGACTAGATGATTGAACTCAACCCTCAGTCCTCTCTCCTTCCTGGAGGATGACTCAAAGACTCAAAGACAGTCTCTCTAGTTACCAGCCCCCACAGTAAGTCATTTTATTAGCATACACTCAGGTGTGAGCCTCATGACTCATGAAGAATGAGGACACTCCTATTATTGGGGACTGCCAAGGATTTAGAGCCTCTTGTCTTTGACTTGAACCAAAGACAAAGGCCAGTCAAGATTACACACACTAGCAAACCCAGAGACTCCCTGGAAATCTGGCTGACTTTGACTCAAATCTTTACCCCAACCCCACCTTCCATAGTCTCTGAGAGGCAAAGACACCCCCATGACTTGTGTGAGTTTCCAGGCTCACACTCTCAAGTGACCTCTGACTGGCTCCTGGCTTGTACCAGCTGCCTCAGTCAAATCTGAGTTGGAACATGAATTTCTCTGTGGTTCCACTTCCAGACCACTGCTACAGGAATTCTGTGGGGTCAGCCCTATTTACTGGAGTCACGTGAAGGGTCACATCTAGGGCACCTCAACCTCACCTCCCCTCTTGTTACCTTTCCTGTTCTTACTGAACACCCCACTTTCCTCATCCCACTTAAAGCAGCTTAGCTCCATCTTTGTTTTTCAGCAGACATCTGGGGTCTGGTCCTCGGGGGACATCTGGCCAATCAATATTTTCCTCCTATTTGCTATAGAACTGCCGCTCCCAGAAGAGGCTCTTGACATCTTACTCCACTGTTACATGCTTCTCCTGATGCAGTATCTACACCACCACTGGATATAGGAAATTTTGCACTTGGGACCAGTTAGAGAGATGGGGACAGGTTTGCAGCAAGAGCAGGGATGATACTCATTCACATGTTCTACCACTACACCTGTGTTAACTTGGCCTTCACCCTGGGTGAACCCCATCCCTGGACAGTTCTTGGAACAGTTGTTCTGTGGGGTGCAGAGACACAGCACTGCCATATGGAGAGCTCTGGGGGTGAGGGAAGGCAGCCCAGGAGGCCACATTCTAGTTCAGTGTTGGTCTGTGGGGCCTTGCCAGGCCCAGGTGAGTTCTCCCACAAGTTTCTCAGCACCAAATGCCACAGCTGTCTAGGAAACACTGGCACATCCTTGCCCCATCCTGCTTTACCCCCACTAAGGGGTCTTTCAGTCGGGCATGTGTCTCTCCAAGCTCAGCAGGAGGTAGGATAGGGCAGGACCTGCCCTCCCTATACCAAGTGACTGTCCTGTAGGGCCTCAGACTTGCTTTCTGCTCCCAGGGGACAGGCCACAGTAGTATGACCTCCAGAGACTCAGCCAGCTTACTCCAGAAAAAAAATACCACCTGACACTTTAAGAAATGGACTTTGGGGCCTCCCTGGTGGTGCAAGGGGTTAAGCACCATACGATGAAGGAATCCGCAGCCTCTGCAGCATGAGTTCAATGCCCGGCCTGCAAGAGAGAAACCCACATGGCACAGCAGACCTCTCCTGTCTCTCCCACTGCTCCCCTCAGCAGTGTATTTCAGTCAGTCTGCCTGTTCTGTTCCCTACTCTGTCTCTGGTGAATCCTTTCACCCCCCACATATCTGGCCTGTACCCCAGCTCTTGTATGCATAAATAAATAAATCTTTAAAAAAAAGAAATGGACTTCAGAGCCCTTTGGACTTTTAATGTTTTTATTACTGTCATTCCAACAGGTTTCTAGCTGTGGATCAAGAACAATGTGCTGTGGCAATGTTCATTCTCTCATAATAATAACAACAACAAAAATAATAATGGCTCCTCGCTTTGAGCCCCTGTTCAGCTGCTGATAGAAACGCTGAACCAGGCCCTACCCTCTGCTACTCCATTTAATCTGTATGACAGGCCTCTTGATCCAGGGTGGGAGAAGGGCAGCCCCATTTATGATGGAAAATCCAGGGCTTGGAGAGAACCAGCCCTCTCTAGAGCCCTACATCCTGCCCTTGGGGAGTCCTGGCTCCAATCTCTGGAGCTTTCCACTTGCCCACCCAAGGCTTAGGGGTGGGAGGGCGGCACGGGGAGGCCACCCGCATCCAGCAGGGCGAGGCATCATGTGCCACTACCTCGCAAAGGCGATTTTCTCCATCCACGAGAGAAGCAGCCAGGGCTGGTTCCACCCCCAGGGGAACGAGTTTGTCCCAAGAGAATGCCTCATCTTGTGGGCCATCCAGGAAGAGTTTTAAACACAAATCACTCACAGAGTCTCCCTTATGATGGGGGCAGGGCCCAGCTAGTGCCAAAGATGTGGCACAGGGTGTGGAGTTTCCCGAATAAGGAGAGAGGAGCGCAAGCAGGAGGAGCCTCCATCACCAAGGAGCTGCCAATGGCATAGAATAGAAACACACACACACACACACACACACTTGTGATGTGTGCCATGAAGGAGGTAACTGGATGGGGAAGTCAAAGGGAGGAAAACTTATAACAAGTTTGTAGAAACGGACAGGGGCCAGGCCAGGGAGAATTTTATCGGAAGACAGGGAGAGTCCCGGATATTGTTTGATGTGTAGCCAGAAGCGGCTGATGGGTTTTAACAGGGGATGGCATGATTCAGTGGATGTTTCCAGAAGTTGGCTCAGGCGGTTGGGGAATGAAAGTTGGTCAGGCGCAGGGATGGAAGTGAAGGCCCTGTGGTAATGGGACAGGACGGAGCCGGGCCGCGCAGCCAAGGCTGGGGAAGCAGCAGAAAGGATAAAGACACTTTTAAGGTAGAAGAGGGAAGATTTGCTGAGGGATGGGATGGGGGTGAGGAAACACGAACTCGAGGATTTCTGGTTTAACCGACATGGTTGAAAGGTAATGATGTCTACTGAGATGGAAAGACTATGAGGGAATATATTCGTTTTTATTGCTGCAAAACACCTTCTCACAAACTCCATGGCTTAAAGCAACACAGATTTATTGTCTCACAGTTTTTGTAGGTCGGTAATCTGAGCACAGAGCTGGCTTCTCGGTGCAGGGCCTCCTGGGGCTGCCGGCAAGTGTCAGCTGAGCCTGGTTCGCTTCCAAGCTACCTGGTTCAGTCTCTTGTGGTTGTAGGACTAAAACCCCAATTTGATTGCTGCTTGTAGCCAGAGACTCCTCTCAGCTCCAGGAGGTCAATCTCAGCCCCCACAAGTCACTCTCAACCCCAGATTCTCACCCAGCCGCCCCTCCATCTCACAGCCAGTCACAGAGATCCTGCTTCAAGCACTAGAGCTCCTCTCTGACACCAACTGGAGAGCTCTCACTTTTAAAGTCATGTGAGGTGGGCCTCCCTGGTGGCCTAGGGGTTTAGTCTCAGGGCTATCACTGCTATGGCCTGAGTTCGATGCGCACATGGCACAGCAGACCTCTCCTGTCTCGCCCACTGCTCCCTCAGCAGTGGATTTCTGTGGATCTGCCTGTTCTGCTCCCCACTCTGTCTCTGGTGGATCCTCTCACCGCCACCCCTTCGCCCCTCCCCACCCCGCACACGTCTCTGGCCTACTCTCCAGTTCTTTTGAGCAAAAATAATAATAATAATAAAGTCTCATGTGAGGGAGTCCTACTTTCCCAAGTCTCCCTTTCAACTATGCAATATAATATAACCTAATGTGGAAATGAGATCCACTATAGTCCCAGCCCTGGGGCCAGGCAGGGCACCCACATGGAGAGTAGGCCATCTTGGGCAGTGTCTTGTAGTTTTGCAGTCAGCTGTGCTTGATGGGACTGGGTTAATGATTCGGTTTTGAACATATTCATTTTGATATAATTGTGAAACAGCCAAAGCAAGATGTGAAAAGTTGAGTCTGGATGTGTAAGTGAAGTTTGGAAGAAGGTTTGGGAGCAACATGTTAAAACCAGAGGGTGGGCGGGGTCACCTGAGAAAGATTGTAGGTAGATCAGAGATATCAGGGTCTGAATTCTTAGGACCCCACACTTAGAGAGACTGAGAAGTTTGAGGGATTGAGCCAACATGACAAAGAAGAAACAGTCTGTGGGATGGAAGGGAACTCAGAATAGTATGGGGCCACAGAAGCTGAGCCAGTGTGAGTGCTGTAAGGAAGGTGTAGTTATCTCCTCTCCAAATCTGCTGATCCTTCCAGGAAAAAAACAAACAAGAAACATCCCTGGATTTGGTTACCTCGCACAGGGTGCTGATGACCTTGACAAAATACATTTTTAATGGAGTGAAGATGGAAGATGGATTTGAGTGGGTTGGAGAGGGAAGGCATCTGTAGGTGAGTTGGAATGTGCCAAAATGTCAGCAGTGCATGATGAGAAAGAGGTTAACTGGGGAAGCAATGACCCGAGAGGAGGAGAAGGAACAGGACCAGGGGTACATGCACAGGACACTCCCTCTGCAAAGAGTCGCATTAGACAGATGCCGCTAGTATGGGAAGAAATTGAGGATCCATGTGATTTTTTTTTAAAAGATTATTTATTTATTTATACAAGCACTGGTTACAGTTAGAAGTGTGGGAGGGTGAGAGAATTCACCAGAGCCAGAGCAGGGAGCAGAACAGGCAGACTGACAAAGTACACTGCTGATTGGAGCAGCGGGTACGGCAGGAGAGGTCTGTCGCGCCATGTGGGACCCTCGCCGGTGGCCGGGGATTGAACCAGTGCTGCAGAGGCTGCAGGCAGCTTCGCAGCCCAGCACTCAACCACTGCGCCACCAGGGGAGGCCCTCATGTGATGTTTTTGCTTTAATAAGTTGGGTGTAGACAAGCTTTCACCAGGTTGGAGGGGAGAGTGCATGGGGTAAAATGGTGGGAGCCTGAAGAGGGCCTTTCTGGAGAAGCAGGACAGCAGGCATTCTGAGGGCAGGTCAGAGAACCCTCAGGGCAAGCTTCCTGGCCACAGTCTTATGACCCGAGCCAAAAAACCTAGACAGTCCATGCAGGCTTCTTCCATTGAGTATTAAACCCAGTGTCAGAACTTCCTGCATTCCATGGTCACGCAGGCATCTTTAGTCTCCTTCTGGAGTGTGGAAATTGTCCCTCTCACCCCAGGCAGAGCCCCAGGTCTGGCTAGAAGAGTCGCTCAGCATGTTTCCTGAACTGAGGAGAACCCAAGAGGAAAGCAGACAATCCAGCCTCCAGTTGGGCCCTGAGGTTGCTGATGACCTATGCGGCTGTCATGACTTGGCTTGGCCATTCAGGACAGGACACAAGGCCCTGGGCCCTTCCAAGGGAGCCTATCATCTGACTGGACCATTGTCCCCATTGTTAGATCCCCACATTCTGTGCATAGATTCATGGTTTTGTACTTAAGCAAAATGAGCAGAAACACCAAGGGGGGGGTAAATATCTAAAATATGAGCCTGTTATTAAGAGTAAATAAACCCACATAAACCCCCCACCAACAGGCTGTCTCTCCAAGTCAGTGGGAAGCAGAGTGGGCTGGAAGGAGCCCCAGCTGAGCCTGCTCCATGGAGCTGGGCCCTGGAATCCTGTCAGTTCCTGATGCTGAGGAGCCATCTGTGGGCCCTGTTGCCTGAGGACCATTCGCACAAATCCCAACCTGTCTCACCAGCACAGCCTCCTTTGGAGATGCTGCAGCCCCCAGTAGAGCTGTCCCTTTTAGATCTAAGAGAAGGGCCCATTTGTCTTGGTCAGGAGGGGTCTTGGGAGATTCATGAAGCAAGATAGTAAAGAAGTAGCAACATGAGGCCCCAGAGGACCTGGGCCCTCAATCTAGACCCACTCTTCATGCACCACAGGCAAGTACTAAGACACTTCCTCCTCTGAACTTACTCAAACTGCAGTGTTGCGCTCTAACAACCTATCACTCTGGCGAGAAACAACGTCAAACAAGAGAGTGGGAATCAAGAGGGCAATCCTCACTGTAATCACCCAGGCCCTGTAATGCTCAGCAAAAGTTTGGGTCACTGACCTTGACCTCCTGGAGAAGAGTCAAATATTGAGTTAGAGGAAACCCAATTCTGATGCGCTCACAAGCACATGGGTACACACAAAGCCCAGAAACACTGTGCACCCTGGAGCTGGATAATGTAGATGAACTCAATCATCCAGGCCCCACCCGCCTTCTCACACACAGTTGTCAATGCCATGACAGCTTCCCTCCAGTCTCCAGATGGCGCCCCCACCGCCAGCACCAAAAGCTGCACCTCGCAAGAAATTAAGCATTTGCCTTCTTCTTATATGTCCTTTTAAGAGCCAGGAAACCACTTATAGAAGCCCCCTGCCTCCCATGGCCTCTGGCAGACACACACGTTGTCTCCTGAGCAGAAGTGAGTCCTGTTTCTATTTCTTTTTTTAAATTATTTATTTATGCATAAAGGAGCTGGGGTGTAGGCCAGAAGTACCAGAGGTGAAAGGATTCACCAGAGACAGAGTGAGGAGCAGGACAGGCAGACTGACTGAAATACACTGCTGAGGGGAGCGCTGAGAGAGACAGGAGAGGTCTGCTGTGCCTTATGTGTATTAACTCCCTGGCCAGGGGTCGAACTTCTGCTGCAGTGGCCGCAGATAGCTTCATAGTGCTGAGACTTAATCCTTTAAGCCACCAGTAAGGCCCCCATTTCTATTTCTAAGAAGAGCAGAGGACAGTGAGCTGGACTGGCTTAGATCAATCAGTCAAGTCAGATGAGGCCTGGGGATTCACCAACCAGACCATGAGAGAAAAGAACTGCATTTATAGCAAAGCATTTTATGGACAAAGGTATGATTTAGTGGGACCTGTGGCCCCGTACACCATCCTAGAGGCAAGCTGGGGACTTGTGCAACACTCAAAACACTTATCCTGCTGTGGACTTCCACAGTGACCCTGAAAAAACGACACTTCTCCTTCCAGAGTTCAGGCTACCCTGTCAATAAGAAGGGGACAAGGAAAATATTCCAGATACAGGAGTTTGTGACTTTTCATTCACGGTCATCAGAACAGCCAGAGAGAGGAAAAGCCTGGCCATTTGTGTTGGCGGCTTTGGCACTCACTTCCCTCCCCATAAAGCTCTCAGGAAGGAGAACAAAGAGGACCAAAGAAGCCCCCCATTCTCCTTTACTAGAGCGCACAGGGCCAATGGGGGGATACAGCATGGGTCAGGGTGGGTGTGGGGCATGGAGCAATCTGAGCTCTTAACTATAACTGCAGTAAAAAAGAGAATTATGAGCTCATATAATTCAAGGTATGAAAGTCAGGAGATCATGGATCCCTCAAAGGAAATTTGGGGTTCTGTTACCTAATAAAAAAGCATATGTGTGAGATGGGAAGAATACTTTCTATAAACACCTCAAAATGGGGCCTCCCATTGCTCCTACATGCCCCAGGAGAGGGCACCTTTTGTCACCGTTTTGTTCTCCCCTCCCAACCTTTCAAGAGAATCCAGGAAAGCACCATGACCTTGGCCTCCACCATAAGGGACAAGCCTGGGAAGCGACCTGGATGACCTGTGAGCCCTAATCGCCCATGGAATTCACTCACACGGGAGGTTTAGAGCTGTTGGTAGATGAAACTCACTGGAGAAGCATGGAGAATTGACAACGAGCTCTCTAAGGACGGTGGGCACAGCTATCTTCATCAGTGGGTTTTGTCTGCCCCACCCCCATGGGCCCCCAGTGTATAAGATCATGCTGCCTGCGACCCACCCAGGGCACCACCCACACCTCAAGGGAATGAGACAGCAGCAAGTGAAAAGAGGGGGTGGCTCCCCTCAGCGGCCAGCCTCAGCCTTCCTTTGGCTACACGGCGCTTCTGGGACCAGGACGAAGTCTGGCAAAGTGGCAGGGCGCGTGGGGGCTGGGTGTGGATGGGAAGGACACAGAGCGCTTTGTAAGCACATCTGGGCCGCTTTGCAAGGAGAAGCTGCTGACAGACTGTTTGCCAATAAAGAAAGTCGCGCAGCCTAATAACAATCAGATGGCTCTCCAGCCCATCTCCGGGTTGGCTGGACTTTGCAGGATGTACCTAGGCGGGCCCAGGCAGCTCTTCTCCTGGGGGACCCGGCGCAGAAGAGTCCTTCTATCAGCCAAGAGTCAAGAAGGCTCTGTCCCTCTCCTGGGGGTCAGGAGTCTGCGCTTCGGCCCAAGTCATTCAGAAACACTTTCCCAGAAGCTCTGACCCACAGGGGACCCCTCCTGTTCTAGCTGAGCACCCCTGAGTCTCTGATGCCCAGACCTCGCCAGCTCTTTCTCTCACATTATCTTCTTCCCAAGATTCCTCCTGGGCTTAGGTTCTTGAAAAAAGCAGGTCTCAAGCTTCCTGGAAGCAGGCCTCCATCTTGTACTTTTCCTCCCTGCCTGGTAGCAGGATTGAGCACATAAGTCATCCAATTATCTGGGTTCATTGCCAGCATCTCGGTGTGGACACCCTGTAACACCAAGAGAAGAGGAGCCAAGAACCAGCCCGTTGACTAAGTTGGGCAGCTGCAAAACTGGACCGGTGGGGAGGGACAGGGAGTCACCCAAAACTCTTTGGATTCTTGATTTTCCAACTTTAACTAGAGAAACATTTTAGGATCAAAATTTCACTTGCAAGTTTAATGCATAACCAGAGAGGAGGGAGCTGCCCGGGGGAACGGGGATGGGAGAGCCATCAGTTCATCCTTTTCCTCGGTTTCTCCGTTCCTTTTCCCAAGGAACCCCTCGGAAACCACTGGGAGCGTCCGAACTTCTTTGGGTACAATGTGAAAATCTCCTTATGAACCTCCCCACCAGCCTCCTGGCAGGCCTGCCTCGTAGAGGTTCCAGATGCCAGGGGCCGTTCCTGTCCTTCTCGGAAATGAGGCAATAAGGAACCACCCTCGATGATGGGGATGGCCTTGGACTTCTGTTCCCAGGCACCCGCTAGCTAATTGATCTTGGACGTAACATCTGTGTGCCTCATTACCCTCTTCCGAACCAGGGGCAATGCTGCCCACCTCATGAAGTAGCAGCTCCTGCTGAAATCTCCTGGAGGGACCTGGCATAGGAAAGAACTGTGACTCTGATCCTGGCCCTGCCATGCACTATCTCTACAGGCGCAGGAGGAAGACAGCAGTCCCCTGTTGGAGCAAACTTAGGGCAGGGTCTATGGCGGTCACCTCAGTTTCCTAGGACGAGGAGCAGAGACTGGGGAAGAGCAGGCTCTGGGTATTTTTCCCTGGACACGTTTGTGAGGCTGTGCAAGACATCCTGTTCATTCTATTATTAGGGAAGGAACCCAGCCCGGGACGCAATCATCACAAACCTCAAACTGCTGTTTACAAATGCGGGGAGTTTGGTGAGACCTAAAATGCTCTTCCCCAAATGCATCCTCCCCCGCCCCCTTGGTTTTAAAGCCCATGTGGATTCCAAGGGAAATTGAATCCATATGTTTCTGGTTCATTTACACTGAACTCATCAAAATGTAATTTTGCAACATCTAGTTGATGTCCAGGGTGTCTCTAGAAGTCTCATTTTTATGCCTTTTATAAGCCCTTCGCCCTTGGAGACAGGAAGTTAGATCTTGCCAAGAGTGGATGGAATTCCAGCCAAGCAGGAGTTCTACCCAGAGACCCGGGAGGCTGAAAGGGCCTCTTTTCTCTGTCTTGGGGCCCTTTGCCCGCGTCCCCTTCTCTGTTCTCAGAGTAGGGAGCAGCAAGGGTGGGGTCGCCACATTTCCAGCCCAGGACTGAGTGCCGTCCAGGCTACTTCCATTTCAGTGCTGCCTCTCCTCACCTCCCCGACGGCCAGGAAATTAAACAAAAAACAGCTCGTTCCATTGTGTGGATGGGCCTCCAAGGCCTGGGGTGGTGCCGCGACCTGTCAGGCCAGCGGCAGAGCAGGGGGAGCAAGCAGGCCAAGGGAGTCTCTCCAGGCGGAGGCGTCTGCGGGGGAGGACGTGCCGTGGACATCTGGGGGATAATGGAGAGAAATAGATGTGGGTTCTGACCCGGTTCACTCCGAGGCCCGACAGGTCCTGAAGTGTTACATTATCAGTGTGCTCTTGGCTTCCGAGGAGGTTAATGGTCCATTTAAAAGTAAAATTTTGACCAACTAATAAGGCTTCGGTCACAGGCTGCAGTTTACACACAAATCCGAATGCAGGGAAGGAGAGTGGTGTCCCGGGGTCACTGTGGCGGAGGCCGATAAGTGGGAAATTGGGATTCTGGTCCCGAGTGGAGCACAGGGTGGCATCCTCCAATACCTGTTCTAATTAATTAGAACATCCTCCCTGGCTTCTTCTCAACAGTTCTGCAGGCAGAGAAAAATAGCATGTCTTCCAGGGTTTGCAAAGGTCCCGGTGTATATTCTGCATTGGTCATCGAGCAGGTGGGGCTGGCAGCTGGCCGCCTGCAGAGTGAGGCCTGAATACAAGATGTGGCCCAGAAGAGCACCCAGATATTGAGAGCCACCTCTCTGCCCTGCGTAACAGCCATTTAGGAGAAGACAGGAGCACCCCAACTAGACAGACTCGGAGGGACATGAATAGGCCCAGCTTGGGTCATCTCCACCCCATCCCGAACAATCAGCATAATGACCAGGACCAAGGCCAGCCATCCCCAAATGCCAGATCTAGTCTTGATGGAATTGGCAGCCCTTCCCGTGGGCTACCAGGTACTCGCCTTTTTCAGTCTCCTTTTATCCTCCATCCAATTGAATGTCCTAAACCACAGAGCTGGACTGCTGCACTGAATCTCGGTGACCTGGAGGCACACCAGCGACCTCAGCCATGGAGACATGACGTCTGCCTACCTGGCTTGGTGTCCCCAGATGAATGAAGTTGCAGCTGACATTCCCTTTCTTTCTTTGGTCCTATTTTTTTGTTGTTGTTTATTAAATTTATTTGTTAATGGGGCCTCCCTGGTGGTGCAGGGGTTAAAGACACAGTGCTATCAAGGTATCGTCAGCCACTGCAGCACGAGTTCAATCCCCGGCCAGGGAGCTAACATACATGGTGTAGCAGACCCTCTTGTCTAACCCGCTGCTCCTCTTGGCAGAGTATTTCAGTAGATCCACCTGGTCTGCTCCCCTGGTGAATCCTCTCACCCCTGGCACCTCTGGCCTACACCCCAGTTCTTGTGTGCATAAATACATAAATCTTTTTAAAAAATTATTTGTTTATTTTCTTACATTATTGCTCATTTTCAAACAGTACTTCATTTCTCCCCAATTTCTCCCTTCCCTTGCTGGATGCCTCAGATCTATGGTCAGCTTGTAAGTTTTGTCTTTTTCCTGATTCTTTGTTTGGTTTCTCTATATTCCCCCTTTAAGTAAAATGATCTGATATTTTTCTTTTTCCTCCTCACTTATTTCACTTAGCATAATCCCTTCCAGCTCTATCCATGTTGCTGCAAGTGGCATGAGTTTATCTTTTTTGATCACCGAATAGTATTCCATTGTGTATATAGACCACATCTTCTTGATCCAGTCATGTGTTGTGGGACCACAAAATGGATCTACCATATGACCCAGGGATTACACTCCCAGGAATCTATCCAGAGAACACAAAATACTCATTCAAAAGGAAACCTGTACTTCTAAACTTACTCAAGCACTATTGATAATAACCAAGATATGGAAAAAAATCTTTGCACCTCTTTTGGATGTTTATATGATACCTGAAGTTTCAGCAGCCTTCCTGCAATCACAAGGAAGCAAGCATGAGAGCAAAACCAATATGCTGAGTAGGGAGTAGAGAAAAACCCCACAACAGTGCTGACACAGTCAAGTATCTCCAGCTAGAAAAATCGCTGTGTGAATAAGTAGGTCCTGTGTTTCCTGACCCGTTGTTCCATGCAGCTGAAAGCATTCCTAACCAGCCTGAGCTGTTGAGAGACAGAGTCTGTATGTTATGGGGAGCCAAGGCAAGAGTTAGTAAAAACAAGGACTCAAGTCAAATCCCTGTGTAGGCAAAGGCCCAAGTCCTATATTACAGGCCCACAGAGAAGTCTGTGTCAGCCCAGGAAACTGGTCTGCAGGGAACTAGGCGCCTAGAGCAGTCCTGTAGGCAGATAGGATGCACCAGTCCATGTGGCCCAGGTGCCTGGAGGAGGGGGAGGGACCCTGTGGGCTCTGGCTTCAGCCCAGTCCCAGGAACTGAGCCTGAGTCCTATGGGGAGGGGCTTATGTCGTGCCTGTGGATCGCAGCAAGATGCTGCATTCTATGGCTTCGGGAATACCAAGATACCTCCCTTTGGGCAGAGCAACATTCTCTGATGATTTCCCTTCAGGATACCAAGTGCAGCAAGGAGCCCCAGGAGGCAGGACCCCAGAAGCAGCTCATACCTGCAGGTTGAAGCTTCCCTGGCCCTAGCCATGGCAGATCTGATAACTGATAGAAGCTGCCTGGAGAAGTCATGTGTCCAGTGGGCGCGGCTGTAGGCAACACAGGAACCGGGAGAGGCAGGCGGGGTCTATAATGCTCCAAGGCCTGTGAGCACAGCAAGGCAGCCGCTGGGGACCTGGAAACACTGAGAGGGGGAGGGCTACAATCTACGGCTACTATCTAGAGGACAAGGGGGTGTGATGAGAGATCAGCATTCTCCCGGAATCATCAGCAGTCCTTCATTGCTGCCCGAAGCCTGCTGGTCCTCGGGGATGTCTAGATCACACGTGGTGGATGTGGACATGTTTGTCTTTGGTATCTTGACTGTGTCCAGATTTTCTCTTCCTTCTCAAATCATCTTTCCTCCCTGGAGACCTAAAGTGTCCTAGAGATGGCTGGGGAGCCTGCACAGACTAGGGGAGTCCACGTCTCCCCCTTACCAGAAGCTCTCACTCCTTCTGAGGCTTGCCCCATAAATCTCAAGTCCATCCTAATAATCTAATAGTGGGATGAGCCATTATCCTTCCCTCCACTCCCAGAGGAGCCCACTAATGGCAGTCTGCATGATTATGGAGCGCGCCCGGCACCTCTCCATAACCCCAGCCCCTTAGCACTTCACATCTGGGTGTACCCAGGGGATCTCAGATCCCTCCTCATCCTGTGCAGCTCCCCTGCTGAGCCACTCACGACAGGGATAAAGTAGAGAGGAGCCTGGAAGACTCGCCCCAAGCCGCTGAACATGATTCCTTGTCTGGGCAATGCACCCTGGCGCCCCCTGTTCTCTGGACGACACCTGTTCTACAGAACACAGACTATTGATCAGGGACAACTTGATCCTGGTTACCAGGGGAGAAAGCACTCTCTGGTGCTCCTTTGCCGCCCCTCCCATCCAGAGTGTATCATCAACTCAGTGCCCGTTTCCACTGTCTAGATACTTAATCTGTGAAAGTGAACTGATGGGGCTCCATCATCAGCTGCTCTGCAAAGTGGACCCAGCCAGGTGACTGACTTTCCTGCCCACAAGAGAGGGCATAGTCAGGTAGAGTGCAGAGGCCAGTGCTATTTTGAACTAACTACTAATGGAGAGGATTTCTATAGCTATTATTTAAAGATTTATTAATTTTACAAGCACTGGGGTACAAGCCAGAGTCACAGGAGGGTGAGAGGATTCACCAGAGACAGAGCAGGGAACAGAACAGGCAGAAGGACCGAAATACACTGCTGAGGAGGGCAGCGGGCGAGTCAGGAGAGGTCTGCTGTGCCCTACGTGGGTTGCTCCCTGGCCGGCTGGGATTCAAACCAGCACTGCAGAGGCTGCGGACAGCTTCACAGCACTGTACTCAACCCGCTGTGCCACCAAGGAGGCCCCCTAGAGCTGTTTTTTAATACGTGTACAATTGGATGAAAATCAAACACAAGAGGAACTCAATTTTGTTTTTCATTAATATTCACTTTGTTAACACGAACAGATGATTTCTGGGAGCTCTCCTTGCCCTTTTAATTTGCCTCCCTATAATGTGGCAGAGATAGCCTCCATTATTAAACTGATTAGCAAGTGGCACAAATCTTTTCTTGTAGATTTCTTCAATATTACTTATGCAGGACAATGTGTTTGGATTTTGTAAACCAGAAGGCTGGGGATAGGAGTGATGAGGAGGAGGGGAGAATTGGGCTTTTGAAAACCCAAAAAAGTACTAAATAACAACAGCAAACCTGTCATGAAACAACACACTTTTAATTCTTTAGTGGGAGGATATTGCACAGATCACATATGGGGAGACACATTGTTGGAGGATTCAGTGGATGGGCAGACCTGGGGCTAGGATCCAACACAGGGCGGATGCTGTGAGTCGCTTCCTACAGAAGGAGGGGACAGAACTCTCCATGGTCTTGCTTACAGGTATCCTTTTAGATGTTGAATCCTCTTTGGAATGGAGGACTCACTACTTTATTGGGCGGCCACAGCCAATTTTTGCCTAATTCTAAATATAATGAAATTGACGTCCCTTCTTCGCCAAGATGCCCCAGAACAGGGCCTGAGCTCTTTGGAAGCAGAGAGCCGCATATGCTCACTTGGAGACCAAATTGTGTGGCTCAAGAAAAGGGAGTAGACCCAGCTTAAGCATCTCTCCAGTACTGATGGGGCTTCATCTAGCTTAAGACGGAGCTTAAGTTAGATTTAAGCTTAAGTTGCCTTTGACTGGCTTAAGTTGCCTCATTCCCAAAGCCCTTTCACTGAGAACATTCCTCTTAACATTCAGAGAATCATGTCTGCTAAATAGGGCAGGTATTTTACTGAAATCCTGAAAACAGGACCAGTATTGACTAAAACTTTAGGTCAAATAAATAATAAGACATAGTCTTCCTGACCTGCGGTCAAGTGATCTTGCTACCATAATCCATGTAGGCTTGAGCTAACACAGTGTGTGGTCTCGGTCCCACATCTCCACATTGGACTAACTTCTTTTTTTTTTTTTTTTTTTTTAAAGAGGCACGTATTTTATTTATTTGTTTGTTTATACATGCACTGGGTACAGTCAGAAGCACGGGAGGGTGAGAGAATTCACCAGAGCCAGAGCGGGGAGCAGAGCAGGCAGAAGGACCGAAGTACACTGCTGCGGGGAGCAGCGGGCGGCAGGAGAGGTCTGCGCGCCATGTGGGACCCTCCTCCGGTGGCCGGGGAGCAGCCGGGGATCAAACCGGCGCTGCAGAGGCTGCGGGCAGCTTTGCAACCCAGAGCTCAACCGCTGCGCCACCGGGGAGGCCCTGGACTAACTTCTTAAACTGGCAGTCAGTAGGTAAATAGGGGACATTAAGACAGCATAGAGTAAAGTTTGCTCAGTTATGCATTTAGTGCTAATGGAAAACAAAACAAAGCAAAATTACCCTTTTTAAAAATGTACATTGGAGAAAGACAATAAGAAAGTGAATAACTTACAGAAGGGGGGACCTATTTCAAATCACATAGTTCAGTCTACTGAGTGTCTGGTTTGCAGAATACTTAATGCATTCATTCAACCTCAACAACAAAAAATAAACAGCACAATTATCCATGTATTTTTGACAATTTTATTGGTGATAGGTCTGAGGATTTCCATATCCATACTTAACCTTACCGCCTACTTATAATTTGCCTTTTAGTTGCGTGAGGTGGACTATGGAAACTTTTATCTCCCCCACTTAGGTGCTGTTTTCGTATGTATTACATTTATGTACAGGAGAAATGCTATCAGGCGATATTATAGATTCTGCTTTCAACTTTTATGTTTATTATAAGGAGCTTACTTAAGAGGAGAAAAATAGTGTATTATATTTACCCATGTATTTTTCCATTTCTATTACTCTTCCTTAATTTGTGATGTTCCAAATTTCTTCTAGTATCATTTCCCTTCTATCTGAAATACTTGTTTTATCATTGCTCCTTTTTTAGGTTAAGTTGAGTAGTTATAATTCTTTTTTATATCCCTATTCTGAGAGTGTTTTTGCTCTGCATTTCCTGTGATTCTGAGGGATTATTTCCACTGGGTATAGAATTGTAGATTGAGAGCCATCATCTAGCCCCTAAAGCCTCGGCATCACTTTCCTCTGGTCACCAGGTATTTAATGAAAATTCTGCAATAATTCAGATAATCATTTCCCTATACATAATGTATCTTTTCCTGTCTCTGCTTTCAACATTTTTTTCTTTGTTTCCAATTTTTGACAATTTGATCAAAAAGTAATTAAGCATGTATTCCTCTGATTTTACCTTTTTGAACTTCATACATTTCTTGAATTTGTAAGTTTATGTTTCAACAAATTTGGGAAGTTTTTAGTTATTATCTCCTCTGTCTGTCAGCTTATTAGTATCATACACCAGTTTCTTTTTCTTCTTGTGGGAAGTTAATGACATGAATATTAGACCTTTGCTCTTTTCCACAGGGCCTTCAATTTCTCCACATTTTTTTGTTATTTTTTCTGTTTCATCCTATAAATGTTTATTGATCTACCTTCAAGTTCAATCACTTTTTTCTATATCTCCATTTTGCTATTAAATCAATCAACTGGGTTTTTAAAATGTTACTATTGTATTTTAGTTGTAAAATTTTATTTCATTATTTTATGTATTTTCTATTTCTATACTGAGACTTCAGGACTTTCCATTCATTTCAACAGTGTTTTCTCCTATTTCTTAGAATATGCTATAATAGCTGTTTTAAATTCTTTGTTTTGTTAGTTCCAAGACTATTCCATCTCAGGTTTGGTGCTGCCAATTGTTTGGTATTTTTTATTTTCCCCTTGAATAGTATAGATATTTTTTTTTTTGAGTCTTTATATGTTGAGTAATCTTGGAATGTAGCCTTGGGCATTTTGAATATAGTTTTAAACTCTGGGTCTTGTTTATATCTTTTGAAGAATGTTTGTTTTGTTTCATAAGGCAATCAAGTCAGTTATCTTCAAGCTGAAAAATCACAGCTTATGTACCCTGGGTCCAATTTAAATTTCATCTTCAAAGTTTCTATTAGGTCACTCAGAACTGTCTCACATGTGTGTCACCTAGTGTCCAGTATGCGCCTCGTGGAAGGTAACCTGCCCTGTGATGGAATCCCAAGAAACTTTAATAAGTCACTCGTAGTCCAATCCCTGTAGCTTGGTGTGAGCCCAGGAGTCCTCAGAGGACCTCACAGAACCACTTTCTTGAAATTTCTTCTTCCCACAACTTCCTCAGCACATTCTTCTTCCCATAGACCATCCATCCTGATCTCCTGTCTGGTTTCTCAGCTCTTCTATGTACTTCCTGTGACTTCATCCTGGTTCAAGCAGTAAGATGATAGAGAAAAAGACAGTGCAGATCCTCCTTTTGCTTTGTGGACTTTCAGATAGTTCCTCTGGATCATCTGACCCCTTCACATATCTAGGCACATTACCAGCCACTGCTGTTGCTCTGACACTGCAGGAATTGCCCTGTAACTACAGCAGGAGTCAATGATATGCAAATAAATTTATTTAAAGCAGAGAATTCTCCCCACTGTCTGATTGTAGGGTACTCCTGAATGATTCTCTAATCAGATGGTTTATCTTTTTCTGCCAACACCTAATGAAAAGTTCCAGATTTTGGACTGCCTTTGAGTTCACACTCATAGTGCCCATAGTGTGGGGCAGTGGACAACAAAGTTTCTTTTTCACTTTCTACCAACAGCTTCTACAGCCAACACCAGCCACCCTGCTTTCCTCAGGTTTCATTGCCCACCTGTGATATCATGTTGGTTCTAAAAGCACCTAGTAGCCTGAACATAGGACACACACAGACACCCAGGGCAAAGAGGCATGAGCATGGGGCATGTGCATTGTAATTACAAACACTCAGGCTGAGGAGGCACAGAGCACAGGCATGCATACCTATAAATACAGACCCAGGGCTGGGAGATCATTATTACATGAGAGGGAGACCTGGAAAGAACGCCAGAGAGAAACAAAAGAGTGGGGAGATCGTGGGGGCTGGGAGTCTCAGTGGCTGCCAGCCTCCCCCACCTCCCACCTGCCCCTCTGCCCACTGGTCTGCCTGTTTCCTATTCCCTGCTTTAGCATTAAAGTCCTGTCAAATTTTTTGAGGACTCCAAGACTCTCTTCTCCATTTGCCCAAATAAACAATGAAGCTGCAGTCCTGGGACGCTTGCCCAGACACTGCCATTTGGGTGGTATTTTGATATTTTCCATCTCTAATTTTCCTGCTACCATTTTCTTTTCAGAGTCCTATGTTTACTGCTCTATCTAATCTGTGCAGGGATTTTTGTTGTAGAAAGAGACAAGGTAAGGTGTACTTACTTACTCTATGTGCACTAAAAGAATGCAAGTAGCAATTCTTATTCCCATGCATGACCCAAGTTTACCTAATGTAATAACTTTCAAAATTCCCAATGACATTTTTGTGAAAACAGAAAAACTCATCCAAAAATTAATTTAAAATCTCAAGGGATCCCTAATAGCCAAAACAATCTCAAAAAGGAAGAACAAAGGTGAACTCACACTTCCTGATTTCAAAACTACAAAGCTACAGTAATCAATGCAGTGAAGTGCTGGCACAAAGACAGACATAGAGAGCAATTAATAGAACAAACAGTCCATAAATAAACCCTCACTTTTAAGAACAAGTAATTTTTCACAAGGATACAAAATACATTAAATACTGTGGGGTGGCGGGGGGCAGGAAGGACATTCTTTTTAATAAATGGTGCTGGGATAACTGGATTTCTACATGCCAAGACCCTCACCATTAGCTGTATGTAAAATTGACTCAAAATAGATCAACCTAAATAAAGAGCTATTTTTTTTTAATTCTGAGAGAAACACATGGCCTTAGTTTAGGTGATAATATCTTGAAGATTACATCAAAAATATAAACAAAAATTAATTTGAATTTCTCCAAAATCAAAGTTTGGTGCATCAAGGAACACTATTAGAGACTACCAAAGAAATTGTCTTAAATCATGTCTTATTAAAGTAATACCCAGAGTATATAAAGAATTCCGATAACTCAATGGCAACAAAAAACAAACAACCCAACTTAAAAATGGGCAAAGAATTGAATACACATTTCTCCAAAGAAAATATGCAAAAGGGGGTGTCTCCCTGGTAGCACAGCGGGTTGAGCACAGCTCTGTGAAGCTGTTCACAGCCTCTGCAGCACAGGTTTGATTCCCAGCCAGCCAGGGAGCTACCCACATGGTGCAGCCGACCTCTCCTGTCTCTCCCACTGCTCCCCTCAGCAGTGTGTTTCAGTCAGTCTGCTTGTTCTGTTCCCTGCTTTGTCTCTGGTGAATCCTCTCACCCTCCTGTGCCACTGGCCTGTACCTCAGCTCTTGTATAAATAAATAAAAAATCTTAAAAAAAAAAAAACTGCTCCTAAGAAAAAATACAAATGGGACCTCCCTGGTGGTCCAGGGGTTATGTCTCAGCACTGTCACCATGATGGCCTCAGTTTAATCCCCAGCCAGGGAGCTGATTCACTTGGCACACTCATATACACTCATACACACATACACACTTGAAGCTGAACCCCCTTTCCTGTCTTATCCGCTGCTCCCCTCAGCAGTATATTTCAGTCAATTCACTTATTCTGCTCCCCACTCTGTCTCTGGTGAATCCTCTTACTCCCCACACCACTGCCCAGTTCTTCTACACAAAGATAAATAAATTTTAAAAATAAGAAAAGAAAATAAACAAATAGTCAATATGTGAAGAAATGCTGACTATCACTACTTATTAGGGAAATGCATAACAAAACTACAATGAGATACTGAAATTGGTTATTTTGCTCATTACTTAGAAATCCAAAGACTGAACCATAAGAAATTGCCAAAAGGAAGTTTTATTCCAGGTAGCACTTTAGCAGGTGTCATGCTGGAGTTAGCAATCCAAAGAGTTGGCTTTCTGAGCCATCATTTGAGAGAGTATACAAAAGTGGAGGTGTAAGAGACCACTTCTGCAGATTTGGAGAGGCACCAGCTGGTCTAGTCAAGTGACAGCTATCAATGTTTTCAATCTGAAATACTTCTTTGTTCTTTAATTAGGCTCCTAGATGTTTTCTATGAGGCATAGATGATACCAATGATCTCAGAAAAACACTAACAAAAGGATAGTTCTGGGGTCAGAGAGAGTCAGCAGCCCCACCTTTGATGGTTATAATGCCACTTTCACACTTACCAGGATGGTTATAACCAAGAATACAAGAAATAGCAAATAATGGCAAAGATACAGATGCATTAGAACATTTTCACATTGTGCAAATTGGTGCAATTTCTGTGGAAAACAGTTTGACATTATATCAAAAGTTAAACATAGAACTACAATATGAGCCAGCAATGTCACTTTTAGGTGTATACACACATGCGCACACACATACATCCTAAATAATTAAAGGCTGTAATTCAGTTACTTAAACACCAACTTTCATGCAACAATTTTCATAATAGCTAAAAAGTGGAAACAACCCAAATATCCATCAACAGGAGACTGGATAAACAAAATGAATACATACACACACACGCACACACACACACTAGAATATATACTAGAAGTATATACACCTATATATACTAGAAGTATATACACCTATATATACTAGAAGTATATACACCTATATATACTAGAATATATAATAGAATGTTATTCAACTTTGAAAAGGAATAGGATTCTGATACAATGGAATGGAATTGTGATGATACCTACTGTAAATTGGGTAAACATTAAACTCAGTATGCTCCGTTAAACAGTCAAATGCAAACTTGCAACTATCACGTGAGATTTTGCTTATATACGATATTTAGAATTGACAAATATATAGACACAAAAAGTAAAAAAATGGTTATTAAGAACTGGAGTAGGGAGAATTAAGAAGTTTTTGCTTAATACATAATTTCTCTGGGGATGATGAAAAGTACTGGAAATGGATAGTAGTGATGGTTATAAACAATTGTGAATGTTCTCAATGCCACTAAAATGAATACTTAAAAATTATGAAAATGGTAAAATGTTTTTGTGCATTTTACTACTATAAAAAATAGTAAACACAATATATTTTTAAATAGTAGACAAACAAATAGCAATACAATAAT
Source organism: Talpa occidentalis (assembly GCF_014898055.3). Lineage (NCBI taxonomy): Eukaryota > Metazoa > Chordata > Mammalia > Eulipotyphla > Talpidae > Talpa > Talpa occidentalis. The sequence continues at coordinate 26,142,136 of NW_023601754.1, read as the reverse complement.
AATTATTGTATTGTATTGTGTATCCCAACACTAATAATAAGTGTTGCTATATAGCCAAATATACCAACAATTATGTTAAATACAAATGGCCTAAATATACTGATTAGAATTGAGGGGGAAATAGGCTCAATCACATGCTATCAATGAAAAGTCGATGTAAATTTGTTGCTATTGATCAGTTAAAGTAAAAGTACAGGAAATAACATACCCTGAAAACAACAATAAAAAGAAATCAGAAACATTTATATTGATATCAGACAAGGTAAAAAATAAGAGACCAAGAAAATTTATCCAAAATAAATTGGGACAATATAAATGATAGAACACTCTACTCTCATTCATAAATATGTGTGAGGTTTCTAAATACATGAGGTGAAATCAAAAGTCTGAAATGAAAGATAATAATTCACATTTATAGTTGAATATTTAAACATATTTCTTCCAGTAACCATACCACAAAAAAAAAAAAAAAAATTAGCAAGAAGACAGAAGAACTGAAACAATCCACCAACTGATTGTAGTATTTATAAAACACCACAATAAAAGCAGAATGACTTTTTTTCTTGCAGGATTTTGTGGAACATTCACCATGTCCTGAGTTATAAAACAAATATTAACAAATTTAAAAGAATAGAAATTAGGCCTCCCCGGTGGCAGAGCAGGTTAAGCACAGTGCTGTGGGGCTGTCCACAGCCTCTGCAGCATGGGTTCAATCCCGGCCGGCCAGGGAGATTTCAACATGACATGGCAGACCTCTCCTGCCTTCCTGCTGCTCCCGTCGGCAGTGTTTCATTCCTTCGGCCTGTTCTGCTCCCTGCTTTGTCTCTAGTGAATCCTTTCGCCCCTCCGCGCCTCTGGCCTGTACCCCAGTTCTTATATAAATAAATCAATCTTTAAAAAAATAAAAAAATAGGAGAACTGAAATCAGACAATATATATTCTTTAGCCATAATATGTGAGTTCCCTTTTATCCAATCCAACATGCTCAGCTTTCAACAGCAAAAAAATTACAACCATACTAAAAAGCAAAAAAAAAAAAAGTTTGAAGAAACAAAACAAGCATCAGAACCAGACAAAGACTTGGCAGAAAATTAGAAAATTTAAAATAATGAAACAATCAGCTTGGGAATTTAAGATAGTTGTGATTAATAGCTTAGTCCTAATGAAAAAAACTAGGCCATATGAAAGAACAGATGAGGAATGTAAACAGAGAGATGGAAACTCTAAGAAAAAGTAAAAAGGAAATGCTATAAAACAAAAACACAATCAGAAATGAAAAATGCTCAGCAAAATTTTCATTGGTATACTAGATGAAGCCCAGGAAAGAAGAGGAAGCTTAAAGACATTTCAATAGAAACTTCCACAATTGAAATGCAAAATAGAAAAATAATGGAAATCATGTAATGGAATATCCAACAACTACTGTGGGACAATTACAAAAGATGTAACACATATGTGATAAGAATACCAGAAGGAAAGAGAGAAAATTAATGATGACATATTTAAATAAATAATGGCTGAGAATTTTCCAAAATTAGTGGCAGACTAAACTGCAAATCTAGGCACATCACCAAGCAGAATAAATACCAAAAACTATAACAAGGCATATCATATTCAAACTAAAGCTAATGAATGGCAAATATTACATGGGATCTCACTTATATGAAATATTTACAACTGACAAATGTGTAGGCACAAAAAGTAAAATAATGGTTATCGAGAACTGAGAGTAGGGAGAATTAAGAAGTTATTGTTTAACAGGTAGTTTTAACTGGGGATGATGAATAAGGTGGCAGAGGTGGCAAAAAATGACTTACCTGCAAAGAAAGAAAAATAAGAATTATATCACGTGTCTCTTCAGAAAACATGCAAGCAAGAAGGGAATGAATTTAATATTTAAAGAACTGAAAAAACATAATCACCCACTTACCTTCTGTGTCCAATGAAATTATCTTCCAACAGTGATGGAGAAATTAAAAAGATTTGTTACCAACAGGCCATCTTGCAAGAAATATTAAAAGAAGTTCTTTGAGGAGAAAAAGAATTATATGTTAGAAATTGAGATTGACATTAAGAAAAAAATACCTTGAGAGAAGGAATAAATGAAAACAAAATATTTTTTCTTATTCATCATTTAAAAATTATACCTTGTTCAAAATTATAATAACATCAATATACAATGCACATTGTATAGTTTATATGTAAGATAAATGGATATAAACAATATTATAAATGATGGGAGGGAGAAATTGGGAAACTTAAAAAATACATGAACCACCTGTGAAGCTGTGTAGTGTTATTCCTAAGTGAACACGGATTTATTCTAAAATTACATTGCAAACTTCAGGGCAACTACTCTTTAAAATATTAAAAAGAAATCACTTTAAATGTAAATGGTCTAAATTATATTAAGAGAAGAGGAAAAACGGGATAATATAAAATGCTGAATAAGAAGAGACGGCAGACAATAGGCAGACAAGGAAATGAAACAAAGAACAAGAGCAAATGATAACTAGAGTTATGTATTTGTTAACCCATCAATATCAATTTGGATGATGAGCTAAATAGTCTAATAATCTAATAGTCTCTAAACAAAGACCATCAGAATGAATGAAAAAGCAAGAGACAACTCTATGATGTTCATAAGAAACCCATTCTAAATACGAAAGCACAGATAGATTAAAAATAAAGTGAGTGATGGAGAAAGATATACCATGCTAACACTAAACAAAGAAAGCTGGACCAGCTGTATTAATTTCAGACAGGTGACTTCATATCAAGGTGTAGTATGAGGGATAAAGAGAAGCATCATATTGGTAATAGGTCAGTTCTCCAAAAAGAGATAGCCATGCTTAGTGTGCATCCACCTAGCATCAAATCATATAAGATAAAAACTAATAGAACTGCAAAAGAAAAAGACAAATCCACTGTTATAATTGGAGAATTCACCATCCCTCTACCAATAATTGACAAATTCAGCAGACACACAATAGTAAGAATATAATGAAGAGACAACACCATAAATTGTTTGGATCTAATTGACTTTTGTGGAATACTTCATCCAGCCATTGCAGAATGCACATGCTCCACAAAGTCACATGAACATTCACTAAGGTAAAATACATTCTAGGCCATAAAACTCACCTTAAAAATTCAAGATAGGGCTTAATACAAAGATGCTTTTAGATCACAATGGAATTAAACTAGATAACAATAACAGGATAACTGGAAATTTGGAGATTAAACACACATTTAAATAACACATGAGCCAAAGAGAAATCTCAGAGAGATTTTTTAAATATTTTGACTAAGAGAAAATGAAAATACCATCTATTAAAATTTGTGAGATGCAGTGAAGCAATGATTATAGGGAAATTTATAGCACTGCATGCTTATATTAGAAAAGAGGAAATATCTAAAATCAATCATCTAAGTTTCTACCATAGAAAACTAAAAAATGAGGAGCACATTAGATCCATAACAAGCAGAAAAGACAAAATAACAAAAATCAAACAGTAAATGAGTGAAACTGAAATCAAGAAAACAATTGACAAAATCATGAAACCAAAAATGAGTTCCTTCAAAATATCAAATGAAGTTGAAAAAATCTCTAACCAGACTAATCAAAATGGCAGAGGGAGAGGAAGAAGGGGAGAGGGAGTAGAGGGATGGGGAGAAGAATTAGCAACATCAGAAATGAAAGAGGGACAATTAATGCTGACCAATGACATCAAAAATGTAATAAAGTATTATAAATAATTCTATGGTCACAAATGTGATAACTTAGAATAAACAGGTCAATTCCTTGAATGATATAATCTACTAAAATTCACACCAATAAAAATAGACAATCTTAACTGACCTATATCAATTTGACAAATTGAATTGATTATTAATAAACTTCCCAGGTCCAGATCATTTAACAGGTGGATTCCACCAAACATTTAAGGAAAAAAAATATACCAATTTTCTAGACTCTGTTCCAGAAAGTAGAGACAGAGGGAATAATTCTTAACTCACTTCATGAGGCTAGCATTACCTTATATCAGAGCTCTATAAAGATGTACCAAGAAAGTAAAATACACACTATTATCTCTCATGACCATAGATTCAAAATTCCTCAACAGAACATTGGTATATCAAATCCAACACTGTATAAAAAGAATTGTATATTATGACTATGTGGGATTTAGTCCAGGTATGCAAGACAGGCTCAACGTGTGATACTCAGTGAATATATTCCATTATATTAATAGACTAAAGAATAAAAATCATGGGCCTCCCCTGGTGGCGCAGGTGGTTGAGCGTCGTGCTGTGAAGCTATCCAAAGCCTCTGCAGAACCAGTTCAATCTCGGCCGGCCGGCGAGGGTCCAACATGGCACAGCAGACCTCTCCTGCCATGCCCGCTGCTCCCCTCAGCAGTGTATTTCATCAGTCTGCCTGTTCTGTTCCCCACTCTGTCTCTGGTGAATCCTCTCACCCTCCCACGCATCTGGCCTATACCCCGGTTCTTATACAAATAAATAAATAATTTTTTTAAAAAGAATAAAAATCATGTAATTATATCAGTAGGTGCATAAAAAGTATTGGACAAACTCCAAAAACAATTTATGATAAAAAATTATCAGTAGACTAAGAAGAGAGGAGATTTTCCTAACCTTGATAAAGAATATCTACAAAAACCCTCTAGCTAATATCATAGTTAATGGTGAGAATCTAGATACTTTCCCCTTATGACCAGGAATGAGATGAGGCTCCATCTCATTACACCTATTCAACATCACACTAGATGTCTTAGCTAATCCGATAGGTAAGAAAATTGCCTTCCTACATACAAGCAAATTACACTATGAACAAGTGTAATTTTTAACACAGAACAAAATGTCATTTATGTTAGCATCAAAAATGTGAAATGCCTCAGCACAAATCTAACAAAATAAAATAGGTATGTGATCTGTATAAGAAAAACCACAAAACTGATTTAAAAATCAAATAAGATCTAAATAAGTGGAAAGATAGTTCATACTCATGGATAGATTGTCTCAGTATTGTTCCAACATTATTTCTTCCCAACTTGATCTATAGGTTCAAGGAACTCACAATCAAAATCCCAACAAAGTAGGTTGTAGATGCAAAATCAACTTATTTTTAAGTTTATACAGAAATGCTAGTGACCCAATATAGTCAACACAAGAAGAACAAAGTCAAATCACTAACACTCTCAACTTCAAATCTACCTACAAGTTACAACAAGCAAGATAATGTGACACTGGCAAAACAATAGACACTTAGATCAATGGAACATAATAGAGAGTTCAGAAATAGGCCCCTACAAAAACAGCCAAGTGATCTTCCACAAAAGAGCAGTCTATCACATGGAGAAAAGATTGTCTTTTCAACAGATTGTGCTAGAATAACTGGATATCAAAATGCAAAAGAAAAAATTGAATCTAGACACTGATTTTATATCCTTCTCAATAACTAACTCAAAATGGATCATAGATTTAAATGGAGGATGCAAAACTATGCACAGTGTTAGAAGCTAACAGGAGAAAGTCTAACAGACCTTGGCCTTGGGAATGACTTTTCAGTTGCATCAAAAGCGTGACTTGTGAGAAAAAATCTAAGTTAAATTTGATTAAATCTGAAAACAATTTCCCTGAAAGACAAGCCATAGACTGAGAAAAAAAAAATATTTGCAAACACATATGTGATAAAAGGCTTGTATCCAAAATGTTCAAAGAACTTTTTCTACTCTATGATAAGACAGCAAACAATCCAATGGGGAAAAAAAAAAAAAAAAACTGATCAGACACCTGACCACAAGAGCAATACAGATGATACATATCATATGAGAAGATGTTTAACATCATAATCATTAGGGAATTACAAATTAAAACAAGATACCACTCCGCATCTATTAGAATGGCTAAAATCCAAACCACTGACAAGCCCAGATGTTGGTGAGGATGTAGAACAATCCTCATTCATTGCTGGTGGGATTCAAAATGATAGCTACTTTGGAAAACAATTTGGCCATTTCTTATCAAACTGAACAGAGTATTATAATACAGACCAGCAATTGTGCTCCTAGGGATTTACCATGTCCATGCTTCATGTAAAAACCTGCATGTGAATGTTTATAGCATCACTGGTCATAATTCACAAATACTGGAAGAAACCAAGGTAGTTTTCAACATACAAGGGGATAAGCAGACAGTGGCACATCCACAAAATGGAATATTATGCAACTATACAAAAAATGAGCTACAAAGACATGAACAAACATAGAAAAAACTTCAGTGCATATTTATAAGGGAAAGAAGTCTTTCTGAAAAGAGTGTATATTGTATCATTCCAAAGATATGACATTTTGGGAAATATACAACTAAATAAATGGGGAGAATGATAACTGGTTGCCAGGAGCTGGGGGTGGGATGGTGAAAGGATGAGTAGGTGGGGCCCAAGCGTTCTTTAGGGCAGTGAATTTATTTTGTCCAATTCTGTACAGGTAGAGACAGGACTTCATGAACTTGGTGAAAACCTGTACAACACAAGGAATGAATTCTAATGTATACTATGAACTTCAGTTAATGACAAAGTACCAACTTGGTTCAACAATTATAAAATACATCAAATCAATGCAAGATGTTAATAATAAGGAAAACTGAAAGGATGTAGAGAAAATTTGTATTTTCTGTCCAATTTTTCTGTGGATTTAAAAATGTTCTAGAAATTATATTAAAAATTAGATGGGTCAAAGAAGAAATCCCAAGGAAATTAAAGCATATTTTAACAAACAAAAATGAAAATACAACAAATAAAAATATATGATAGGTACTAGTCAGTGGTTACAGAAAATTAATGCAATTCAAAGTTTACTTTAGAAAGGAAGAGAGAGACCATCAATATAAACTGTTGCATTAAGACACTAGAAAGGGGCCAAAATAAATGCAAAGCAGGCAGAAGGAATTTAAGCAATAAAGAGAAAATAAAAATAAAGAGGCAATGAAACTGAAGTTAATCCATGAAAAGATTGAAAGATAAAGTAAAACATTAAACTTGCGAAAAAAGAGATAACACACATTACAAATGGCAGAAATGATCAAAGGGAATGTCACAACAGACCCTACAGATATTGAAAGGTTAATAAGGGAATACTACGAAAAGGTTTATGCACATAAACTCAGCTGCAGACTAAATGAACCAATTCCTTGAAACCACAAGGAACCAAAATTTATCCAAGAATAGATAACCTGAATAGTCTTATAAATATTAAATACATTGAACTGGTAATTTTTTTTAAAGATTTACTTTTATTTATTTATGTATGCAAGAACTGGGGCATAAGCCAGAGGTGCAGGCAGCTGGGGGTTGATAGGATTCACCAGAGACAGAGTGGAGAGCAGAACAGGTGGATCTACTGAAATACACTGCTAAGAGGACCAGTGGGAGAGACAGGAGAGGTCTGCTCTGCCATGTGGGTTAGCTCCCTGGCTCTGGGGATCAAACTCAGAGCTTAGTGGTGATAGTGCTGAGACTTAACCACTGGGCCACCAGGGAGGCCCTGAACTGGTAGTTTAAAAATAAGAAACTTCTGGAAAAAGAAACTTCAAGCTCAAAGGGTTTCACTAACAAGTTATAACAAATATTTTTAAAGAAAAAAAAAACACCAATTCTACACATCTCTTTCTGAAAATAAATGGGCAACATTCTCTAAAGCAGAGAACATTGCTCAGGTACCCAAACCAGATGAAAGCAGTACAAGAAAATAAAATGAGCAGCCTATAGTTTTCAAAATAAGACTAGCAAATTGAATACAGCAAAATATAAAAGTGGTAATAGACCAGGCCAAGGAGGATCTATCCTGCGAGTGTAGCACTGACTTAGTGTTTGAAAATCAATCAATGCAATACTCAATATTAATTATCTAAATAAGGAAAAAGCACATAAACAAAAATTTGATGTAAGGAAAAAAATAGAATTCAACATCCACTTACATTTTTTAAACTGTCAGCAAATTAGAAATAAGATACAAATCACTCAACCACATAAAAATTATATAGAGAATAAGTACAAAAAACCTACACTAATATCATACTTAAGAGGTTCGGTTGAAAGCTTTCTGCCAGGAGAGGGACAAGGCAAGGCAGCCTATTCTTAGCAATCCTATTTAACATCAACTTGTGCATCTAGAAAATGGTAATAATACCTACCTTGAAGGGCATTTTAAGTGCTGCTCAAAGTGTCTGGCAGAGGCAGAGTCAATGGTGGCCACAGTTATGACTCCAGTGGAATTAAGCTTATTAGAATGATGGCGCCTTCAGCTGCACCTGAGAAAATCACATTGTCAACATCACCCGTAAAAATACTTGAAATCACCTGTAAACTAGTCTACCCAGTCTTATGTATTCAATTTGATGTACAATAGATAGATAGATGGATAGATAGATGGGTGATAGATCAAGAGATTATAGATTGAAGATAAATGACAGATATATTGAAAGATGATAGATAGATAGATAGATAGATAGATAGATAGATAGATAGATAGATAGATAGATAGACAGACAGACGTAACTGTTCAGGATATAATGAACAACCCATAATGTAAGCAGAGTTTACAAATCAGTGGAAATTGTGCTCATGTCATCCACTAGGCTGGGAAGCTGGCAGACCTCTCAGCCCTGCAACTTTTCTGTTCTAGGATGTGAGCAAGACTTTTTTAAAGCCTGAGGTATAAGGCATCTTGGAGCACCGAGCCCTAACAAGATGCTCTAGGCAGAGAGTGTCTCCCTTTGCGTGGCGAGCCCTGCCATCCCCCCAGTCTAAGCAGCGAAATGCTGGTAGGCATCCTTGGACCCATCAAGGAGCAAGTCCTTCATGGGCACAGCCACCTGGCACTGCGGGGCTGAGCCACACGGCCTGGGGCCAGCGTGCCAGCATCCGCAGCCTCCCTGGGGAGCAGCCAGCTCTGGGATGGGTCTCCCTGACTTTCCTGCATCTTGTGCTACATTGCATTCTCTTGGGTGTCCCTGTGATGAGGACGCAAATCACAGGAAGGGGATAGAATGTCTACAGGGGCACTTGCCATGAGCCTGGGGGCGGGGGTGGGAGGGCAGAAGAGCACAGAGTCCCACAGGCCCACCAGGCAGTCTACGTGGCCCTTTGGCTGGGTGGTTACTGACTTCTGTTTGAAAAATGGAAACACCCACAAGGGATTATGGTGATGGTGCACGGGTGAATTGGTGGTGGGAATTTTACAGGGACTACACCTGAGAAGAGAAAGCATGCAGTATACAAAATTGAGCAATGATGTAAAAAATGTGAGTAAAATAAATATATAAATAAATAAAATGTCTTGTAGGGCAATTGTAAAAATCAAAAAGGCTTCTGTCCTTGAGAGCATTGCTTCCAAGAAAAGAGCCAGAATGGGTGGGTTTCACTGTCAGCCATGTTTGAACACGTAATAAGGGAACTGAATTAAAAAGTGACTCTCGGGGATTTTACCAAAAAAAAAGGATTTTCATGCAAAGGTACAACCAACAAGGCTATGAAAGAGCTACAGTCACATCACATCCTCTTTGCAGCTGTGTGGCAGCAAAGCCCACCCACCCCATGAAGAGACAGACCCGGAAAGGGGTCTAAGCAGACCCCAGACCCAAATCTCAGAGCCCCCCAACCGCGGGAAGGAACCGGGAAGACATTTCTGTAGCCTCCTCTGGGCTTCAGGATTCAAGACTCCCTTGTTCCTCACTCTCACCTACAAGATAAATAATTTTAAAATGTAACTCAAATTATTTTACAATCTTTTAATCACCAGAAATTGTGTATAATTATTTTACCTCCACTCTACTGCCAAGAACTGCTGTGAATTATTTGGCTTCTTAAAGTGTAGAAAGAAAATGCTCCAATTTTGCATTAATTAAAGAATTTTTGCTCCCTATTCCTGTCCATTAGCCACCACCACACTATGCCTGCAAATGGTCATTACAACAGACAGAAATAGGAACATAAATTTCTTGCTAATGAAAATGTCAGAAGGAGATGCCGTCGATCACAGAATGTTCTGATGTGAAGAGGTCTTTTTTCTGTCTTGCGCTTTTCTCCAGTTTCCAGGCGACCTGCGTAGAAGGGCAGGCGTCTTTTTTTATTTATAGATACCTGGGAAAGCTTCGCAATAGATTGAGGACTATACTCAGATCCTAGTAAATATTCCATTGATTTTTAAAATTGCTCCCTTTCTTATCAGACCTCGCAGGGTCTCGGCCTGGGAAACCTCGCTGACCTCCTCTCCTGATGAGGCCTTTTTGCTCAAGATTGAAGGCGGCACATGCATCTGCCCGCCATGTCTCCTCTCTTCATTTTATGAGGTGAGCTGTACATCCGTCAGCCATGCTAGTCGCCACCTTCTCCCCCTCAGCGCGGGGTGTGCAACCATTCCTGGCTTGGAGAACACCCCCAAACACACTTGCTCTGCCCCTGGTGGGAGAATGGGATTTGTGTTGGATGGTGTCAGGCCATCTGTGCTCTGGGTGCTTGCACCCATGCTCACCACGCAGGGCTTCCCTGACCGGATCTTGGCCCTTTGGGAAGGAAGCCATCTTCCTTCAAGGTCTGCAACTTAAGTGGAAACAGTTGGAAGTGGTGGGGTCTTCCCCATGACAACCAAGGGCCACTAGGAGGTCCACTTTGGAAAACTCTGGTTTGCTTATAGAAAGAAAATGGAGTCAGGGGCACTTTTAAAAATCAAACGTTTTTGAAAACCTGTTGTATACCCATCTCTGCCTGAGTCTGCATTTCCCTTGGGCCAGTGTGGTGTTAAGTGGCCATCAGCTCACTCAGACCTGGTCATATGGACAGCCTCGGACACCCAGAGTCTCCTTATATGCAGGGAGTCCACAGGACTTGTCCACTGCCAAACCATGGCAGCATGCAGTAGGCACTCAATAAAGCTTGCTAGTAAAAAAGTGGGGTAAGAGACAAGAGTGCCTACTCATTAGTCATTCTCTACACAATTATGCTGGCCTGGCTGTCAAAAGGATTCCAAAAATATCTGTTCTCCAGAAAACTTCCAGACAGGTTGTGTTGAATGACTATTTTAGAAATAATATTTCAACATGTTAAAGTGACTATTACAAGCCACTGTTTGGATCCAGTTCAACTAAAGATGAATGGATGAAATCAATTTCCTGGATCAGAAGGTCTTTGGTTCCAGTGACCACGAGCAAGTAGTTCTACTCAGACTTGTAGACTATGCAGGAAATAGAGATCCTTGAAAGGTGGGCCCATGAAGCATGGCTGCCTGTCTCCCCTAGCTCAGTCATGTTTAGTGAGAACTCGCTGCAGTCACCGAGATCCTGCCTCCATTTCCAAGGGCTGGGGTGTACCAAGACTCTTGCCCCATTGTCAGGACGGGAAAGCCTCATCACAGAGCTTGTTTCCAGCTGTGGTCTCTGCAGGGGGAAGTAACCCGCACTAAGATGCAGGCAGATCGAAGCAGGAAAGCAAAGGTGAGAAGACTCGGGCCACAAGCAGACACAGGCCTGGGATCAGCCAGGGCAGAGACTCTGGAGGCAGGGCCAGGGGCCAAGCAAGCCAGGTCCACTCTGCTCAGGACACTGTAAAGGCCCTGAATTTACCTCTGGGCCTTGCTCATCTCACCCTTTTTTCTCCTCCAAAGGGAAACTGAGTTCTATGTACGCATTGCCATGGGCTTGAAAGAATGACTGTAACAAGCCAGGTAATGCTCTGCTCAAGCAGCCATGAGTGACTCTTGCTACGGAAACAAGGAACCTGAAACCAAAACTTAGTCTCTTAGGGAACATGGCCCCGCTGGAGAACTTATCTAAACTCAGGCTTCACGTCAGCAGCAGTTTTAATGTTGTTTGGGACTGGGACTTCTCTGTAGAATGTTCAGTAACTTCTAAGAAGCCCTCCGTCATCCCAAGGTTCAGAAAGCACCAATATTTAATAGGAATCAAACCAAACAGATCCATCTTGCAGCCTTGAGGGACCCAGCCAGCCCCATGAAAAGCAGCAGCAATGGAGCAAGGCAGAACCCATTAACCCCGAATTTCCTCTCGTGGCCTAAAATGGCAGCCCAATGGGTGCTGCCAACCACGCCAGAGTTTTCTTTAGGGGTTAGAATATGTGACCCATTTTTACTGCCTCACCCCAGGTATATGCTGGTCACTGAAAGATGAGAAGATAACACATCTATACTCGGGGAGCAAACAAATTGATCAGAATGATGATTGCACAAAAATAGAATATAAAGTCCAAAAGCTTTGCAAGATTTGAGGAGGTAAGATGCTCCGACTGCCAGCCAGACACAGGGTTTCCATTCTCAGCGCATCTAGATGGTGACACTTTGCCACACTGCTTTGCTGTAGAAGATCCAGGGGCCCCCACCTTCCAGAAGATCCTAGCTGTGGGGGTGGGTTTGGGAGACAGGGAGACTATGGAATTTATAAGAAGAATGTGAGGTTTTCCCAACACTTCAAGGAGCTCTTCTGGCTTTGCTGGAATTGCAGCCACAACCCACTAGTGCCCTGATGCCCAGGTTTACTTAGCCAGGCTCAGAACTAGGAGGCTTCCATGCAGGCATGACTTAACCCTCCAGAGGTGCCCCTACCCTACCTTCGCTGGAGATCAGTGTCAGTCCTTCAGGTGGGAGACAAGCAACCATAATAAAAAATAACAGGGCCTCCCTGGTGGTGCAAGGGATCAAGAGGCAACCTGTGAAGCTAGCCGCAGCCACTGCAGCACGAGTTCAATCTCCAGCCAGGGAGCTACCCACATGGCGCAACAGACCTCTCCTGACTTGCCCGCTGCTCCCTCCAGCAGTGTATTTCAGTCAATCTGCCTGTTCTGTTCCCCGCTCTGTCTCTGGTGAATCCTCTCACCGCCCCCACAACTCTGGCCTGTACCCCAATTCTTGTATGTTTAAATAAATAAATCTTTAAAAAATAATAATAATAAAATTAAAAATAACAGTTAATATTTATTGTTGTTCTAGGCCACATGCTGTGGTAAGTGTTTTGCATGCACCGGATCATGCATCTCCATAAAAATGAAGGCTAGGGAAGTAAAGTAACTGGCCACGGTCATGGTCTGGCAAGTGAGGGCAAGGCGGGTGGAGGGAAGTGGAAAGCAGCTGCCTCTGACTCCATGCCTGTCGGTCTACACCCAGGCTCCCCTCTCAGGAACTGCACTGTTGCTTAACCAAGACCCCTGCCCTTTGTGCCAAACTTATGTCGATATTGTTATTTAAAGGGACACATCCCAATTTATTCCAGTATCAATTCTCTATATCATTTACCTCAGCACTGATTGTATCGCTCACAAATTAGCATTAGGCAGCAATTTCTGGTTCCATATAAAACTATTTAGCAATCTAGCCAAGAAAATGAAAGATGTAAGGCAAAAGCCTGGGTGCTGAACCTAATTCTCTTCCTTATCTTCTTGTTACATATTGACGTATTTGAGGCCATTCAAAAGCATCCAACTTGTCTTGCCTGAGTGCAAATCAGATTATTGACAATAAAAGCCATTTAACAGGTTATTTAAATGTTGGCGTCCTATCTTGGTGGGATCTGCTTCTTGACCGGCTTCTACTGCAGACTGGCCAACTCATGTTGATAGGGACAGGGATGTACCCTTTTATTCTGTTGACCAATGTCTCACAGGATGCCCACTGCTATAGCCGTCCCCAGATCACCCCAACATGGTAACCCCGACCACCAGTCCAGATGGCAACCTGCGTCCCCACTTCATCCTGCTCTGGCCACATTTCCCACCATGGATGACTCAGCCAGCAGACACAAGGCTACCTGATCCAGAAGCCCCCAAATTCCATTCAGTCCACTATCCCCCCATGTCAGTGAACCCCAACTATTGCTCCTCTCCGAGCTAATTTCTCTAAAGGAGGCTCCAGAAATATTCTTCCTAGTGTGTCTCTTCAACAATATTTATCGTCACCTGCTTGCTAAATGCTATGTATGTACTGAGGAGCAGGGAGAAACACTAATGAAAACAGAAAAGCAAAATGGGCGTGGGTGGGGTAGGCACCATCATATGTCCTGCTTACCTTTTGAGGACGTGTTTGTGGCCCTGGCTATTTTTGTGCAATCATCATTTTGTACAATTATTTTCTGATCAATTTGTTTGTTCCTAGAGCCATGTCTGAAATTCCCTCAGCAGCAGAGAGCCACCACACCCAAGGGTGACCCTTCCCAAGCATGCTTCCTACCATTAAAAAAAAAAAAAATGCCTTTATCTAGAATCTTTGTATTTGCTGCATTTGGAAATATTGCTTTTACCTATATACAGGTGATATGAAAATCTCCTAATTTTGAGCTTAGCCTTCAATACAAGCAGCTCTACTGTGTGGATGCTAAGATCTGACAGACCTTAAAGTTTAAACAGTAGTCAGTGAAGGGGAGTGGCGCTATTGGAGTTTATAGCAAACTCCAAAGCGAGAATCACAACCTAGATGCTTAGGATTAGGGATCAAGGCCATTCCATCTTCTGCAGAGAATATGCCTTTTGGGAAACTCTTCCCCATATGACTATAGGGTCCTGGTAGAGATGGGATGCCTGGCCATGGGCCCCAAATATTAGGACATGCCAGGCCCCACCATATCATAATATCAGGTGAACCCTACAATCGAAGTAGTAAATCTAGAACCAAGCACAGTGGGCCAGACAATTTGCATGAAGGTAACTTTTGACCTTCATCTCACTTACTACTTTATACTAGCAATTCTCCTCGAGCTCACTCTATGGCTTTAGGGGATCCTTTATGGACATCCAACAGTGCAGGGAAAAACTTAGGCTGAATTTGCAAATGGTCAACTCTGTAAGTAAATGAAGGGTGAAAATGGACAATAGCTATAGCCCAGCCCTACTCAGTAATGACATCGGAAGACAGCAGTGAGGGGAAACTCTCAATGGGCAGAGTTTAGGCAGCATTCCGGTCATCCATCTTGCATGGACAAAGAAGTAGGCTAGATGATCAGAGGCCTCAAATGAGAGAAATTAGCAGATTAGTCATGTTTTCTTTTTAATTTTGTGCATTTGATGTTGTTTTGACATCATGAAATCAAAGTTTTGCTCTTGCTTACCTTCAGAGGCTATCCTCAGGGCTAGCTGATTTTTAGAGATAGCAGGATATGGCCCCATGGGCTTGCTTGTATCTGCAAATCAACCAGCCCAAAGCAGTATTCCCCAACCACCTCCTGTATCGTATGCTCACAGCTCTCTCACCCTGGGGCCAATATCCCCTCACCCTAATGACCTCAGGCTTAGGTACAAACAATTCAGGACAATCCCTACACTCTGGAGCATGCTAAAATATTTCAAGCTAGCCAATCTTAAACCTGTCTAACTTGCATATACTGCCTTGCCCATAATTTCCCAAGGTAAACACAATAAAGTCTCTTGCCCACACTAGTCTCTCACATTTTGCTTCCTGACTAACCTGGTGTTCCCCCTGCCTGGTGTGGGGTGCCTGCTTTCTTGAGAACTGTGAATAACCAGCTACCTCTTCAACTGCATTCATCTTCCGATCTGTTGCCCTCACCATATCTAAATAGCAATAATACCTACATTTTAAAATGATAATATCAGGGATAAGAGTTTCCTGATAGAGGCACATGTATTGATTTGTGGGCATGAACATGAAGATTTTCATTCCATTTGAATCCTCACCAAAGAGCATCACACAGAAGTGTCTAAATAGCCAAGTAGATAAAAGGGTGTGGCCAACTGGCATCAGCCTGTCACTGGCCACCCCAATGCTGTGCAATGGGCAATGTTAAGAACATGGATGGAGGGTCCTCCCTGGTGGTACAGCGGGTTGAACACAGTGCTGTGAAGTTGTCCTCAACCTCTGGAGACCCCGTTTGATTCCTGCCTGCCAGGAAGATACCAACATGGCGTGGCAGACTTTTCCTGGTGCACCTGCCGCTCCCCTCAGCAGTGTTTTTGGTCCATCTGCCTGTTCTGATCCCCACTCTGTCTCTGGTGAATTCTCTCACCCTCCCGTGCCTCTGGTCTGTACCTCACTGCTTTTATAAATAAAAATAAATCTTAAAAAAAAAGAACATAGATGGAGTCAGTGATGGAGGATATGCACAGCTTCCCACTCACCAAAGTGACATCCACGGCCAAATGTCCTGCCTGGCCAACAGCAGCAAACCCTGAGACCCACATAAAGCACTGCTCCCTGCGAAACCAAGTGGTAGAAGGTGGTAAACTCACTACATTAGCCTGCTTCTTTCCCAGAAAGATTAGCAATTCCTGCTGGCAGGAGACAACACCTATCTTAGGCTTGGATTTTCTTTCCACAAATCATAGCCACATCACCTGGGTTGTAGCTCCCAGGATGGGATCCACATAACAGCTCATCAGACCAGTTTTATAACAAAGGAGATGTGGTTGAGGACCTATATACACGGGACTCCCTGAATGTATAATGCACCGCCTCACTCAGAAGCTTCCAGAACGATAGAAGACAGGAACAGCCTTCTGAAGGGGCCAACAAGGTGCCAAATAATGGTAATCCTTTCCAAGACTGAGGAAACCAGGATGCAGTACACTTTGAGTCAAAAACTGAAGGAAACTGTGTAACTGACATGAGAGATACCAGAGCCCCAGAGGCAGAGCAGGAATGGTTCTACTTACTCTCACCCCAGTGATCCACTGGAAAAATTTGTGCTTCCTGGTCCATACCATTCTAGATTCTGCAGCTCCCAAAGGGGATATTCCCACCAGAATGTGCCCCCTGAGCACTTCAGACACCAGTATCAAGGGACAACACAGGAGAAGAGCAGCCGACTCCCCCACAGGCTGATTGGCCCTGGTCATGGGGGGATGTGAGGCTGCTCTTATGCCAGGAGGGGAGAAGGAATAGCAGATGCTCTGTGTATTTGGCATTCTGGATATGCATTGCCTGGTGATGGTGCTAAATGGATAAGCAAAGCAACCTGGCCTGAGAAAATCAGGGTGACCAGAAACTTAAGTCCTCAAACCCTTTAAGGGTGAGCAACTGAGGAGTGGCCATTCATGCCAGCACAGGTGCTGCCTGAGGCTGAGCGCAATCAAGAATGGATGGTGCAGGAGGCATCAGTCGGGGCTTTGAGACCAGCTGTGGCGGCAGAGCCAACATGTCCTTCACTCACTAACCTTCCTCTTCTAAGTTTCCCCCAGAATGAAAGAGCCACAGGAATCCTGGGAGAGCTGGTTCTGGATGCACATGAAGTGGATTTTCACAGCCTGAGGGCAGACAGTGGTGGGCAGATGACTCATTGCCCAGACCCCCTTTGTTGAAGGACATGCTGTCCCAGCTTCTGGAAGCTCAGCTGACAGCTTCCAGCTGTTAGTTCCTTCCAGAATGGTCTGAGTTGCAAGGTCATGCCACATCCAGAGACTATTGACAAAGGAATATAAAGGCCCTGTCATTTTGGCCCAACTTCAGGAAATTCTAAAGAGCCAATTTGACCCTGGGATCTCTGCAGAGTTGGCCATAGGAAACCTTAACTTTTCCCTTTTTACTGGTCCCTGACAGCCCCTCCCTTCCAGGTGTTGATTTCCCAGTGCCTACTGTGCATGAATTCCATCTCAGAGCTGCTGCTGGGGGCCCTACCTGCAGCTCTTACGGAGCCTGACCTCCTTCTGAACATTCTACAGGTAGATGTTCATGTGTTCCCCTAAGCAGCCCTGCAAGTTGAGTACATGAATGTGTAGAGATTAAGTGACTTTCCCACCATCATGGCATCACTGAAAGGTGGTCCCTGCTGAGGAGCATAGCCAGGCAGACTCTGAGTCTGGGAGCTGAGTACAGTGGAGGAGAAACAGATGTAGCTGTGTGGCTCCTGCTAAGTGAAGGAGTAGGAGAGGGTTCAGCTGAGCTGGACAAAGAGACACGTCTGTCAACAACTCTGTCAATGGACACCTGATAGCCCAGCTGTGGGCCTCAGACCCAGAACTTTCTAGAAAGTCAGAACATGATCTCAATATAGAGCATGGAGGTCTCCCATGATGTGGAATAGAGGAGCCTTTAAGCAAGCCTGAATAGAGGATCAAATCTGAACACATTCTCATGAAACCTTCTGGAAAATTCTGCTGCTAAATGGGTAATTCTTGCTCTGAGTCTCACACAGTCCCAACAGTGAAAAGCAACTTACATTACTCGCTCAGTGAGTATGAAACACCTGCTGTGGGCCAGCAGTGGGCCAGACCCTGGGCATGGGTCTCTCTGCCCCTCTGTGGAACAGGAGCTGGCTGTGTGTGATGCCTTCCTGCCAGGTCTCGGGACAAGGTGCCTTCCCCAGGACTACCTGTGTGGAGGAGACCCAACTTTTGTCCCCTGCACTCCCTCCACCCCCCAACAACTATTTGGATGGCGCTCCAATGCCTTATTACCTGTTTGTAGGGTCCCCTCAGACAAACTAATATGCTGTGCCTTATAACCCTTTCAAGTGTCATTCATCTACCCCAATGCCACAAGGATGGCATATGCCCACTTTGATAAATCATCCAGCCAGCCATGTATTTTTTTTCCTTCTTTCTGCAATCAACAGACATTCCACCCCAGCTGGCCCCACACTCCAGGATGAACAGTCCTATGTTGCAGATAGACACATGGACAGAAAGCTTTGAAAAACGTGTGTTCAATGAAGTGATGGGAAAAACTGTCGGGGGTGCGGACAGTAACCATCCTCCTTCAAAAGGTGTGTGCTCTCTCTTCCAGCCTCTTCCTCAGAGCTCAACTAACTTCCTTTCCCACCCCTGCTCTGGAGGGCTCAGCTGTCACCTCTGAAGTGACCACCTGCATCTTCCCTTCTCCACATTTGCTTCATCCCTTTGGTCTTGTCCCTAAATGTGCCCACACAGTCCTGGCAGTGAGCAAGTCTGGGGAGAGGTCACGATTCTCTGGTTCTCCCTGGTGCGCTCACCATTGCTAAACATGGCTGTGGTTTATTTACAAAGGAGAAATTGGGGGAAAGAAAGGCTTTCAAAGGCCTCAGGTGGCCGGCTGGGCTACCCCAGATAGTGGCCACAGTGTCCAGTTGTCCAGATCAGAAGCTGCTTGAGCAAGATGGTGTTGTCCCTCTGATGAGAGCCTTGAGCTGGTGGCACATGGGTAAGCTATAGACCAGTACCCGGCTAACCTGTGGCAGCTGGGGGTAGTGACAGGGAGCACAGCTGAGGCTGCACTGCAGCAGCATGGCAGCAATGCGAAGGCCTGGCAGGGCAGGGTCAGACCCTGGCAATGGGCCAGTGGCACCCCGAGGAAGGCAGCTGAAGTAAGAGTCTCAGAGGTCTGCAATGGTCTCTGGAGGTCTTGGGGGGCTGCATCAAAGCCCCTCTCAGGAAAGAGTCTGGATGAGTCTCTGAAGGTTTTCCCAAGTTGCGTCAAGCCTCCTTCAAGCTGACTGAAGCCTCTGCTTATAACCCCCAAAGGGTACCTGCCTTCAAACCTGATGGGTCCTTTTCCCAAACTAGCTGTCTCCAAGCCCTGATTGGTGTGGTGGAGGCTTGGACTTGCCTGGTGCCAGTGGGAGCTCAGACCTGGTCTGCTTTCAAAACCAGCTCGGGATTCAACACCAAAACATGAGCCCACCAGCCTGGCCTGCACCGCATCGTGCAGAGCCAGGCAGGCAGCCACTGTGTCTGATGGCACTGGCCAGGGTTAAACCTGAGCCACATGTCTTCAAACCTGCCCTGCTTTTTTCTCTATGTTTTTTTTTTTTTTTTTTTTTCTTTAAACCCAAACCTGACTGCCCTGGCACAGCCCAGGCTGATGCTGCTCAGCTGGGGCCTCGGGAGAACACTTGAGGGCTCCTCTTACTGTCCATTCACTTTACCCCAACTCTGCCCTCTTGACCTGACAGCCCTCCTCCAGCTTTTAGCCCCCAGAAGTCTGGCCTTGGAGGGCAGAGAGGAACTCCCCAAGGGGTGTCCGCAGAGGATGTGGCCCATCTTGCAGTCTCAGAGCTCGCTTGCCTGTACCCCTTCCAGGCCACTCATTCCAGCCCCAGCCACCCTCAGTCCAGGCCCCGCTCCTCTGCTGTCTGTGTCCCAGCCTCTCCAGGACTGGCAGACAGGAAAGGTGAAAGAAGACTAGCTCCCCCAACCCACCCCACCAACTCCAGCTCTGACATGATCCTAACTTGGAATCTTCTCAATGGGACTTTCTAGGTCTGCCCCTCCCAGTGTCATCTCTCAGGAAGCAAATGCTAGGCTTTGTTTGTTTTCCTGTTGCTCTTAGTGCCCCACAGGAATTGTGGGGGGTGGGGGAGAGGAGGAGGAGTGAAGAGGAAGACAAGGAGACAAGAAGACAAGAGGAGACAAGAAAGAGAGACTAAGACTGTTCATCCAGTTGGCAATTTGCAAAAGTAGCTTAAGTATTAAAACAAACAAACACAGAAGCCAAAAAAGAGTTTGAGGAACTGAACTGAATTCAGACACCTTGCAGCCTCCCCTGCTTATTCGCTCACCTCTTTATCCTGTTTCTTACAGTCTGCACCCCCTTTCTCCCACTGGGATTTTCCAGGGCCTCCAGATGCTTCCAGCCACTCTGCTCAGGCTGGCCCTCGCCTCCTCCACCCCACGGCGTCTCGCCCCCAAGGCACTGAGGCCACGGCTGAGCAGCCCACAACCCCCGCTCACCCACGCCGGGCGCTGACAGAGGCTTGGCCTCTCCATCACCCTGGCCCTCGCTGAATTCCTGGCAGCGACCATCTGTCTCGTCAATCTCGTGATTACAGAATCCATCAAATTCTCTTCCACGCCAAAAATGATAGCTAAGGACATTGTACTAATTTGTCCGCCCCACCCAGCTTTTCCCAAAAGGCCTCCACTCTCTGCTAATGTAGTCCTTTATTCTCTCATTTAAGAAAGAGGTAGGGAGCCCATTATTTAGTGTCACGCACTGGACCAGGTGGTTCAGTGACAAGGAGGATCGGTCCCTGCAGTTTGGGTGTCCATTACTAGAATGACCCCGTAAGTCCTTGTACGTGAATTAAGATAGTACAAAAGCAGGATTCCTGAAAACTCAGAGAGCTGGGAAGCAAACCCCAGCTTTCCAGATGGAGGGGAGCGTGTGTCCGTCCACCCAAGGGGCTAGTGTGGGCCTGACTGAGGGAACTTGACCTGGGAGCCGAGAGGACACAATCACCCAGGGAGGAAGCTGCAGAGGACCCCGCTGGCCCCCAAAGGGGCAGGTAGTCACCCCACCCCAGAAGTGCTTCAGCAAGGAAGGACCCGGCTCAGCCAGCGGGCAACCCCATGCTGGCACTCCTCATCTTGAACCACTGGAGTTGGTTGGTGAAAAGGTGGCTGTTTTATTTAGGGAAGAAGAACCGGGGTGCTGGGAAGGAAGTTTTTTATTCCTCACCCTAACATCCCCTCAGAGATCTAATCTAATCGGGGTAATTCTTTGGGGGAAATGTGGAAAAAAAAAACAAACTTTGCTGCTTGGCGAATCCCACGCGGCTCTGCAGAATGTGGGCTCCGAGCTGGCTTCGCTCTAGCCTCCTCCGGAGCCCCCTCGGAGCCCCGGGTGCGCCTTCTCCCAACATGCAGTAAAGAACCCGCGCACAGGCAATTTCCTTTCAAATGAAGAAATACAAATATTTCTGGCGTGAAGAAAATCTGAGTAGCAACTGAGAGAGAATGCGGGTAAGTCCTTCTTATCAATTTACAATATAAAAACATCTCATGCATATAAAAGTGAATGTTGGGAGCAGCGGAGTCACTGCCATCCAGGGTGTTTGCTGCACCCAGGTTAGTACATATTTACATGTCAGATGCACACAGGATAATGCCGAGGCCCGGCACTGAAAGAAAACATGCGGTAAATGGTTGCTTTAATAAGTCCTGTTCCATTGAAAGGAAATAAAACCTGAGTATTAATGAGATATAATTATATATTTAAAATCTTTTCCCTCGTGCAGTATATAGGATTAATGCCAGTAAACTCACAAACTGCAACATTCTACTCCATTACATCTGCAATGATTAGAGATAGTTTGAACATCTGGCATATAATCTGTGATAGAAAACAGCATTCTGCACTTTAATGGACGTCTGGAGGCTACACATATCTGATTTTATTTCTTTCTGTTAACTCTTTCCTGGGAGAGGAAGATTCGGGCACCAGGGCGCCTCTTGATTCCTCCCTCCTCGTGAAGGCTCCTCTGCAGCCCCCAGTGCCCTTGCCATTTGCCCCTCGCTCTTTATATATTCAAGGGTGGACTCCAAATGGAAGGCTCCGGATCTGCCACAAGCTGTTTATACATGGCACAATGGAGCAGCATTAACATTCAGATTTTAAAACCTTCAAGAATGTCTACCAGTGAAAAGGAGGGCCGATTCCTCATTATCAGTGAAATAAAAACCACGAAAATGAAGCAGGGTTCTTGTTCTCGCTATTTTGAAGGCTTCAAAACTCGCTCCACTTGGCCTCCCTGTGCCTGTGGGGACTCGCCTGTTGAGGCTGAGGACCCTGAGGGTGGACCACGCTGATGCCTCTTCAGTGCGAACAGCAAAGACTGACTGCACTGGCTTCCATTGAGAAAATTAGATGATTTTTTTCTGCTTCTTCTAGTGTGTGTTTAGCCTCCAGCTAAACACAGAAGGTCTGAGCCCCTTCTGCAGGGTAGAGAAACTCCTTTGGTGAAATGGCAGCACTGGATTTTGCTTTATGTATTGGAATGTTAGCCAGCACCAACACCTCGGAAAGCCTTGACATTGGACTCCAGGAGCAGAATTCCAGGTGACTGATGTCTCCTCGGAGGTCCTAGTACCTGAGAGGGCTGGTATGAGAACATGTGTGGAAAGCTGCCAGGGCAAGTGGATTTGGGGGTGAAATAATCATTTTCATGCCTGGAATTTAATGGCTGGCGCTGAATGCTGTAATAAGGGCCATAGTTACTGCTCATAACTACAGGTGTAATAAGGCAAGATACTGGGCCTTCAGACCTTCCAGCAATAATTCATGTGGGAATTAAGAAGGCTTAATGAGTCAAATGTGTCACTTGGGACCTCAGAAATATAGTCCTTAGGAAAGAAGAAAGCAGAAAGGACTCAGCCAAACTGCAGCCGGCAGGAGAGTTATTAAAGGGCTTGCAGGCGCCTTTCTCTCCCGGCGCCTCTGACTTCCGGCCTCTGTTTCTGGGCACCTGCTTCCCTTTCATTGCAGATTTTAAGTTATTTGAGGGCAGATTCTTGTGAGCTGCCTCTGATAGACCCAGGGGTCTCAACCAAGGGCATGTTTACCCTGCTTGGGCAAAGTCCGGCGGTCCCAGGGAGGGGAGTGGATGTGCCACCTGTATCTGACAGGTAGAGACACAGCACAGACCCCAAAACAAAGAACCTCAGGCTGGTAATGTCAAGTGCCACTGCTGAGAAGTCTGTAGAAATGTATGGAATAATTCGTGTGGTTCTTAAGAACACACCCTTTCACAGGCAGTTTCCGCCTCTGAACCCATGAGGGGCAACAGACATAACAGCAGGCTGAAGCCATGAAGCTGAAATGCATCCCCAACGCTGGCCCATGATGGATCAGCCAGGTTGGGGGACATAGAACCCCCAACACATAGTCTTCATGAAGATGCTCCTAAGTAGGGTCTCCCTGGTGGCATAAGGGATTAAGGGTTAGCACTATGAAGCTATCCATAGCT
Source organism: Talpa occidentalis (assembly GCF_014898055.3). Classification (NCBI taxonomy): domain Eukaryota; kingdom Metazoa; phylum Chordata; class Mammalia; order Eulipotyphla; family Talpidae; genus Talpa; species Talpa occidentalis. The sequence continues at coordinate 26,118,442 of NW_023601754.1, read as the reverse complement.
ACTGCAGCATGAGTTCAATACCCAGCCAGGGAGCTGACCCACATGGCACAGCAGACCTCTCCTGGCTCGCCCGCTGCCCCCCCTTAATAGTGTACTTCCATATATCTACCTGTTCTGCTCCCCACTCTGTCTCTGGTGAATCTTCTTACCACCCCCACCTCTGACCTGTACCCCAGTCCTTGTATGCATAAATGAATAAATCTTTTAAAAAAAATAAAAAGGATGCTCCTAGGTAGTTTGGGATACATGGAAATTCAGATAAGAAGACAAGACTGTCCCTGGCTGTGCACAAAGGATTTGCTGAGCACGGGCTCTGGGAACAGACACCATGGGGCACCATCTTGAGAACCTTTTAAGACAAGCAGCTTCCGAATGTCTTGGCCCCACCCTGGGGAGGCCCCCAGCCCCTGCTCATCACCCGTGTCCCGCAGTCCTTCAGGAAAGCAGGGTCAGCAGGACACCACTTGTTCACACTTTGTAGCCATTAATACCACGTGCTGAACACACAGATTTAATGAAAGGTTTTGTTTAAATCAGCCCCAGAATTCTCTTGCCCCTGCTTAAAATCTGATTAGTGTTCAGATTTAGAAACTTTGACAGTGGTAGTGTTAGAAGATAAAGAAGCACCCCACCCAGTCCCAGGCCTGCTCCTCCATGTAATCCAGATGTCAAGTCAACATCAGCCCCAACCCTACCCTCACGACCCCCAAAATCCTCCCTGGAGTCCCAGGGCCTAGGATTCCAACTTCTGGCTTCAGTCAAATTCAGAGCTTCTGGTGTCACTCTATTTTCAGGCAGAAGTGATCCAGACCTCGATCCTCTTAACCTCCCTTCTCCCATCTAAAGGCCCAGTGACTGGAGTTGCTCGGGGAGGGTTTTGCTAATGATGCAGAAGAATACCTTGGAGGTGGGGGTACCAGGAACAGAAGGGGTGTTACCACATTTCACAGAGCAGCTCACTTAAAACTCAGTCGTAGTCTCTTCTTTCAAACTCTCTGGCTTCCCTATTGGAGCAGGGGTTAAATTCTCAGCACTACCAAGCTATCAGCAGTCACTGCAGCACAAGTTCAATCCCTAGCCAGGGAGCTACCCACATGGCACAGCAGACTTCTGTCTTCCCGCTGCTCCCCTAGGCAGTGTATTTCGGTCAGTCTGCCTGTTCTGCTCCCCACTTTGTCTCTGGCAAATCCTCTCACACTTTGCACCTCTTGCCTACACTCCAGTTCTTGTATGCATAAATAAATAAAAATAAATATTTAAAAAAAATACAAGACAAAGTCTCTGGCCCTTTCTACAAACTTGGATGTCACCTCTTCCCTTATTACCCAGATGCTTCTCTTTTGATATTTCATTAACACTCCAGACACTCAGATGGATAATCGTGTAATTAAATCCCAGCCTTTATTATACAGGCAAGTGGGCCCCCTCTTCCCCTGACCCCAGACTCAGTGCCAACCCCCCCACCCCCGGCCGCTGTGGGCCTGTCTCCAGCAGGGCCTCTGCAGAACCGTCAGGGCCTGCTTCTTCAAATGTCAGCCCTCAGGGCAGCGGCCAGTTACTCCCTTGCTGATAGGAACTGCACTCCTCTCCCTCACAAACACACCTCGTCAGAAGGCAGAAGTCACCGCACTCATTTTTACTTTTAAATACTTTTTTCTGGGCTTCCCTGATGGTGCAAGGGGTTAAGCACAGAACTATGAAGCAATCCACAGCCTTTGCAGCATGAGTTCGATCCCCAGCTGGCCAAGGAGCTACCCACATGGCACAGCAGACCTCTCCTGTCTTGCCCGCTGCTCCCCTCAGCAGTGTATTTCAGTCAGGCTGCCTGTTCTGCTCCCCATTAAATACTTTTTTCTCCATTTGTCAAGATGTATATTTTTTATGTTGATGTACATCAGAGTAAGGCTACCTCTGACATCCATCCTCCCTGTAATTGGGCCAGCAACATGCTATTATTTGTTCTCTTCAACTTAGTGTCTTTTCTGGCTTCCCTATTGGAGCAGGGGTTAGCAAACCCAACCCATGCTTGGCAGTTGGTATATTCTAATTTGATGGTGTGTGTCTCTCCCAGTGGCCAGTAAGGTCTATGAGGGTAGGGAAACTGCTTTTTTACTTTGATGCTGGCTCAGTACCTGACAAGACATAGTGCTCAGTGATAGGTGGGGGAGGGGGTGTTTGAAGGTACCAGCCACCTTCTCTACGCTCACCTTCTCTACGACTTGGGGCAGGCGTGGGAAGCGAAGGTGGGGAGGGTGCAAGTGTTTGGCTTCAACACGAGATTGCAGGGCCTGGAGCACATGATACATCTTGTTTATTTGGACCCCGGACACAATGAGCTTGTACATGCCCATGTGGCCTCTGATTTGGACCCTACTCCCAGATGATGTGGAATTCAGCATTTTTATCAAAAACTGCTGAGTACGTGTAAAAAGGGCTCCAGGAACCTTCTCCTCTGGAGACTCACCTCCCATCCCTTCACCCGACATTCCAAGATCTACTGCCCACCAACCCCAGTTCTTAAATGGAGAGAACCATTCAAAAGCTCCAAGACGCTAAAAGTAAAAATACAAAGGTGAAACATTGCACGAGAAGTCCTTTGGGTGGAGCCTGGCTGGGTGGCTGCTCTCAGCATCCCTGTCTTGGCAGCCATCATAGCTGTGACTTTCTGTCCGATTCAAGGCCAGCCCTGAGGGCCACTATGGTGCCCCCTCAGGGAATGGAACTCTTTGCTTTGCTCTCAGCAGAAGTGCCTTTCCCAGCCGTTCTCCCTGCTTCCTTCTTCCCCACATTGTCGGGGTCCAAAGGCAAAAACCTTGACATCAAATGTAGGTGGGACCAGTCGGTGGCATTCCAATCTGCACAGGACTCTTCCCTGGCTGTCAGTCAATTTCATCCCTCCAAGAACAGAAAGCTGTTACGGAGCACCTAACCTGTGCCAGGTCTTAGGCTGTGGGGCAGAGAGGAAGTCAGCTTGGGTAAAAGCAGCCAAAGAAACATCAGCCCCAGAAGGAAGGCGCAAACACACACACAGCTGACATTGCCCAAATGGTGTTAGGATTCTGTGGGAGAAGTGCCAGAAACCCTAGGTGCATTCTGGCTGGGATGTGGGCAGGCTTCCGCACAGGCTGACCCCACCGTTGCTCCTAAAGGTCTTGTAACGTTGAAAGCAGAAGATGGAGAAGAAAGAAATCCAGGCAAAGTGGATCAGCTTAATCAGTTAATCAGACCTGTCACACCTTGACTTTGAGATTTACCCAGATGATTAAGATCTTTCTACAGTGAGTTCTTTGTTTCCAATTAACTATGAGACTTTCTCTTTTATTCAGTTGTTAAACATTGATCTTGAGCCAGTGAAGAGCGGATGCTTCCAAGGGTCTGGCAATTGGTGGAAATGGGGTAGCTGCCCAGAATGAGGGACAGGCAGGGCAGAGACGGGTGAGCACACGGGGGTGAGGGGTGGGGGGCCTCGAGGCCAGCAAATGGATGGCAACCAGGTCGGAGATGAGGCCAGGTCAGGCTCAGCCTTTGGGGGGGACAAGCTTGTGCAAACTTACATGTTCTCCACCAGGACATCCATCAGGAGTTTTGGGGATAGGACTTGCCTCTGAAAGCGCCACTATTCCTAAGGGGGCCCAGGCCCAGAGAAGAGCCATGTGGGTCCTCTCTGTTGATCTTGGAGGCTAAATTGCTATTGAGATTTCTGTACTTGGTTTTTATTTTATACCCACCCTATTTCCAGAGGGATTTGAGACAGCTTCTCACAAAAATTGGTACATCTATTTACACGGGTTGTTTAAAATGCAGATACATTTTAAAACTCAGAGGACAGATAAGGAGCGGGGAAGCTAACTGCTTATGAGCCAACCTCCGCCTCCTCCTCTCCTCTGACCCGCTTTCCTGGAGTTGGTCCTGGGGCTCTCCAAGACCTTGACCTCTGTGGGTGTTCTCTATAGATGAAACGGGCAGGGCACAGGTCCCCATGTTGGAGCTGAGCCACGGGAGAAGTTAAGGGTGTGTCTCAGAATCTGATTAGGAGCAGGCGCTGGACAGGGGCCCAGGAAGCATCAACTTTTCTTCCTTCCGGAAGTGTGGGCGCAGAAGGGGGTCGTTGGCCTCTGAGCTTCATTTGCACCCACCTGAGCAGACACTCAGTAATGACTATTTAATCTGGAGCAAGACTTCCTGGGAGAAGAGGAATATTTGCCTCTTTGAAACAGAGGCTGAAGTCGGGGTCCTTAATAGAGTTCCTGAGAAAATAACTTTCTGCATCTGAGAAATGCAGCTGGATGAGGTGGTGGGCACATGGCCCGCATGAGGTGTGGATTCCTTCTGATCTGTGCTGCAGGCTTGTGAGTGGGTTGCAGATTTCTCTTCCATATTATCCTTCATCCTCCCTGCAGTGGTCACCGGAAGTTCCACATACGACCTTCCACAACCTGTTCTGACAATAACAAAGGATCACATGGGCAGGGTGGGTGCAGTGCGGCTGTGCTACTTCTGTCCTAGGTGCAACCCGTTCTATCTACAACACAGCAGATAGCCAAGCAGTGTCCTCCGAGCCAGGCGGATTGAGAACACCTAGCTTTAAGTACACCACTTGGGCATCTTCCCTTGAAAACTTCGGTAAGGCTGGTGGCAGTAGGCTGGGTCCCAGACACAGAGGAGGGACAGGACACACTTTGGGGGCTGCATGAATTCAGGGCTGACATATCATCAGAAGAATCTCAGAAGAAGCAGAAATGAACATTTGTGCATTTTTTTTTCATGTACTGAAATTATCTTTTTTTTTTTTTTTTTTTTTTTTTAGAGAGCCAGCACTCCCACACCTTACGGGAGGGAGCCAGAGTGGCATCTAATGCAAATCCACTCTAAGAAGGTTGTGGGGGCCATCTGGTGTCCAATGCAGACAGGGCCTGCTGCAGGGTGAGGCTGGAGGACAGGACACAGGTCGGGGGTGGGGTGAGAGATTGGCTCCTTCTTATCCATGTCAAAAAACAGCCCATCAGGAGGGTAAGAAGGGAGTGGGGGGAGCTCCTTATGTTGTGGGAAGCAGATCAAAGCAGAAAAGATAATGTCTCCATAAGAAAAGGGTGAACAGAAAGTGCTGTTGATGAAGAAAGCCTGGGAGAGGTACTGGCTGAGGCGGTGGCTGCCAAGCTAGACTTACTGACTATCTGGGTGGGCTCCTTCAAAGAGCGAGCAAATCCCCACACCAGTTGTTCAGGCTTCAGGCACACACAGACACCAGCGCTTCCTGCGACTATCCCGCGGGGCTTTATGTTTCCTGATAAATGTAGTCCCCATCACCGGCTTTCTATGCAGAGCTGAAATAATTAATCAAATATTTGGAATGTGTAATTAAATATCTAATGCCAATTAGCAAATTACTAATGAAATAATCAGGGCTTTTATGGTTTATAGTTCGGCTCGAATTTTAATTCTAAGTGGTTATTGATTCTAAATAGAGTAGAATCTGAGTTGCAAAACATTAGGTATATGGATATGAAATAAGAAAGAGAAGGAAGGTCTGAAGGCTGCGGTGGCAAATGCTGACAGATGTGCAGCTTTAAGGCTGCAGGTGAGGGAGTGGGTGGGTCTATGGGTGTCCTGGGCCCCTCCCCAGTAGTGGAATCTGGGTGGAGACCCAGAGGTTCCCCGGGCAAGGCCCAGGGCATGCAGCACATACCTCCCACTGCGGTGTCGCAGATCCTGAGTGAAGGCAGGGGACACGTGGTGGCACCATCCACACCCACGCTCCCCAGGGACCCTTTTCCACCAGGCTCTGGGGAGGAGCAAGGGTGGCTAGTAAACAGGACATTCCAAGGTAGCTTTTCTCTTTCAGGCTAGGAGGTGACAGCTGCAGTCTTGGGAATTGTCATGTGTGAGAGAACAGGCTGCAAAGACACCTCCACTTGACTATAGGTTTGGACAGGGATGCAGGGGTGTGTATTGACCTATGGGGTGGGGGTACATGGTTACATATGGGTGGAGGGGTGCATAATTCCTGCAAGGTGCAGGGGTGCATGGTTTCTATGGTGTGCCCCCATGGTTACCAGTACATTGTGGGGCTACATGGTTACCTATGAGGCACCTGGTAGATGTTTTGACCCATAAGATCAGAGTTATGTAGTTAACTATGGGGTACAGGGGTACATGGTTACTTTTGGGGGCCAATGAGCAAATGAATGTTCCTAGCAAGGTTGCTGAGGAAAATGTAAACCACTGATGATAACTTTTTCCCAATACCCTTCTCTTTTTGTATTGAAAATAAAGTGTTAATCACTTTACGATATCTCCTTCACAGATTACTAGAGAAGATAAAGCAATGAGAAGACATAAAAAAGAATACATTTTCATGATTCTAAGAGATATTTTGTCACCAGCCTTATCTCCCCCATTCCAGATTTAATAAGATGCATCATCGTCATCACAAGCCATCATCACCCGATGCCCTTCATTATTTATTCCCGAAGCTTCGTCACACATGCCAGCTCATACAATCATCTCAGGCAATCCTTTGGGATCTATATCGTCATCACCATTACCATCTCCATTTCACAGACCAGGAAATGAAGGCTCAAGGCTGGAGACAACCTGGCTGACTTTATGCAGCTGTAACACCTCCGTCAAGTCTAAGACCCCTGCGTGTCTGATACCAGCACAGACCTGCCACGCTGCCACTTAGAGCAGGACATAGTCCCTCAAAACCATCCCGCCGATACTGTGGGGCTCCCTAGCCCAGAATCACATGACCTTGCGTCCAGGCACATATTCAGTCACATAAAGACTTCGAGTTGAGAGGTCATGTGTTGGGGTCCTGAGAAAGTGGGGTGGAACAGAAGCCAGTTCCCAGGCTGCTGGAATCCACAGGCCCTGGCTGGCTGAGATGGTCCTCTGTGGTCAGTAAGGCTTGCCTCCTGGCCGCACCCACTCCTGCCCCCACCTGGGCCAGACCAGCGGAGACCCGGCTGACCTTCCGCAGCTGCCCGCAGCATCTGGGCAGCAGGGAAGATGCACTGTACACAGCTCAGGAGTGATTTAAACACTCCTCCAGCTCAAAGGGGAATCTTGGATTTCATTAATTAATACATCAATAGAAGCCAATGGAGAAAAACATGTCTTGTTATCTGGCTTCTCAGATGCCAGACATGGGCTCATTAGCCTTAAGCATATCAGCCCGATAACACTATTTATTCCATACAGAATAATGATCTACTTTAGGGGAATACTGCAGTGAACCGAAAGGCCGAGTCTATCCATTACCGCGCTCACCGCACACGCACGTGCATTATTGCCATCTGCCATGCGACCGGCCCACACATGGGGCAGGGCTCCTCACCACAGACCTGCAGAGATTAGTGGGAGCAATCGGCCAAGGTCACGCCCCGATTGCGAGGCAGAGTTGGGATTCAAATCTGGGTCAGACTAAAGAACGACTCTGAGTCGGTTACACGGTCCATGCAGACACACACGGCGAACTCCTGCTGGTGGAGAAAGACACCAAGGAGAAAAGGAAGAAGCAGTGGTCAGCCCGTGTCCTCGTCGCTGACCGTGGTGGTGTCTAATAAAGATAAGCCAGTTCAGATTGTGTCGTTGATGTTATTTCTGTTTTAAATTATATAATCTGTTTAATGACAGTGTCCTCAGAAGGACTATTAGAATTATAATGCAGTCCTAAACCAGTCTGCTTTGCTAGCCAATATGCAAAAATAACCATAATGCCTTATTTGCTTAGACTCACACAAGGCTATTTGAGATGCGGAGGGCCCCTGGTAGAGAAAGCGACCACCAGTTAAATGATGGTCCTATTAGTGGGTGAAGGGGTTGCTAAACCATGCTGGTGGGTGGTCAGTGGCCGGCTCGGTGCCCATTGTCACTGGGTCTGTAGCTCTGGAGTCATAAATGTGGACCCCACAACTGCAGGGTAGGCACCCACTAGGAAGATCTTCTGTGTTGCTTGTGGCTTCATACTCCTGCCCTTTCTGATCTTGGAAACCCCCAGAGCATCCCTGGTTCACCACACCACACAGACTACGGATCAAGCCGGCCACCTCTCAGTCAATCGGCCAAGTCCACAGCAAGGATTTACTGCCCTCCTCCAGCACCATGGCCCCAAGGATGCACAAGCAGAGTGATGTGAGAACCTGGGCCCGGGCTCAGTGCAGAGGCCAGTGACCATGAGACCACCCGCTGTCAGGATGCTCGGGCCAGAAGCAGCAAGAGCGAGAGGAGACTGCTGAGGCCCACAGGTGAAATAAGGGCTGCCAGGACAACGAAGGAGTCTAAAAGAAGTCTCAAAGGACCACTAGGGTGGGGAGGAGCACAGATAGCATGGTCAAGGTCAAGAAAGAACCTTTGGGAGAGACCCACTTTGGGACCTTGAATAGGGAACATGCAAAGAAATAAAGCAGGTGGGCCTGGAGAAGCAGGTGGTCGGAGAAGTAAGGGTTCAGGTTTTGCCTCAGGCAGTGGAAATCAGCCCCTACCGGGGATGGGATCCGCCCCCCACCACTGTGTGCCCACTGCTGAAATACTGCCCTTTCAAAAGGGGAAAACAACATTCTTTATTTTTTTTTAAGATTTATTTTTATTTATTTATACATGCACTGGGTACAGTCAGAAGTGCGGGAGGGTGAGAGAATTCACCAGAGTCAGAGCGGGGAGCAGAGCAGGCAGAAGGACCGAAGTACACTGCTGAGGGGAGCAGCGGGCGGCAGGAGAGGCCTGCGCGCCATGTGGGACCCTCCTCTGGTGGCCGGGGAGCAGCCGGGGATCGAACCGGCGCTGCAGAGGCTGCGGGCAGCTTTGCAACCCAGCGCTCAACCAGTGCACTACCGGGGAGGCCCAACATTCCTTATTTTTAAAGATTTATTAATTTATGCATACAAGAACCGGGGTACAGGCCAGAGGTGCAGGGGGTGAGAGGATTCACCAGAGACAGAGTGGGGAACAAACAGGCAGATCTACTGAAATACACTGCTGAGGGGAGCAGCAGGCGAGTCAGGAGAGGTCTGTGGGTAGCTCCCTGGCCGGGGATCGAACTCATGCTGCATTGGCTGCAGATAGCTTCATAGGTTGCGTCTTAACCCCTTGTGCCACCAGGGGGGCTCTAGGGGAAGCAACATTCTTAGGAGAAGAGATTATCTCCACTTTGGTGATGGGTCTGTCATAGTCCTGATAGATGGGATTGGCCCACTATGCAGGCCACCAGCCTGTTAGGGTGGCAGTGAAAAGGTGCATACACTGCAGTGAATTGCTCCCCACAGGCACATGAACCTCTCCTCTCCTCACTCCACAGCCCCAGGAAAGCACCTGATGTCTCACTGCAAGGCCTCTGGGAAGCACATACTCCTGAGACTAAAGAGCCTGCAAACAAAGGGAGTTCTCTGTATCTAGCAGCTACAGGGGGAGGGCACGTTGGCTACAGAGGTTATTAAAAGTAGTATTCTTTTCAAATTAATAAAATACAATAGTCTACACTCAAGATCAACAGCTTGTAAAGCTGTATTTCTCCAAGATGAAGGGGAAGGAAGCCTCTGGTCAGAAGCAGGCACAGAGAGTCTGGACTCAGGGGCACCTGCAGTGGGCCCAGGTGTCTGGCAGGCTTCCCCGAGCACCGTCACTCTCAGGGTGAAGGTTCCCAGTTCCCACAGCCCAGGAGGCACTGAGCAGAGTGGAGAGCAGAGAGGATGTCTGCTGCTCGACGCCCCCTTCTGCCCTTCTACAAGATGAGCCTAGGGCTCCAAGTCAGAGGAAATCACAGCAAAACCACTTCCGCTCACTCCTGCTCTGTGAGATGGGATTCCTTAAAAACATTGTTTTATTTCTGTACCTGCTCTGAGAGACTGAGCTTCCACAAAGCAGCCCTGCGTCAGTGTCAGTCACAGAGAAGGCTCCAGAGGTGCATTTGGAGACTGAACCCAGCAGCAAATGAACAAGTTCAGTGACCTTCCTTCCACGCCTCACCTGACATGCTGAGCCCCAGGCATAGTGCCGCCCCCAGCCCCATGATGGACGGCAGGTGCTGGCAAACACGTGGTCTCAGGCAGCACCCTGGGCCATCCTGGGCTTGGCCCAGCACGTAGCTGCCCACTCAGTGCTCTTAGGGTCCAGCCAGGCCTGCCCACAGAACAGGACCCCATCACAGCTGAGCCCCACCCTTCTACCCTCCTCTAAACAGTCAGCCCAGATGTTCCCCAATTCCCAACCACAGGATTTTACCAGAGAAGCAACTCTAAGGAGAGTCTGACTCGTCAGTGCCATGAGTGGGTTATTGGTTTCCTGAGAGGGAAGAACAGTGCCTGTATCCTGAGCATGGGCAGCACCCCAGGGCTTGCTTCCCTGCTGTGTAACTTGGTGTGTGGGGCCAAGAGGGCTTCAAGCTGACAGTGCTGGCCGCACAGATTAACCCCGACACAGGCTCTTGCCTGACCCCCTGCATGAGCCCATCGGTGCCCTCCCTTCACCCCTGCCCCCCTCTCTGTCCTCTGCTTCTGCGCAGACTGTCCCTGCCCACCTTATCCCTGCCCAGCTGTGTGGCTGATGCCCCACCCCGCTGATTGCCCCTTGGCCACTTATTAGCAGCCTCACAGGCACCACCCCAGGGTCAGTGGCCTCCTAGGCAGCCGACACCCCCTCTTTCCTCCGCCCTGGCTCTCCCCACCTGTGTCCTACTTCTCCTCCACCCACACTGAGCCGCTTCTCCCCGACACAATGGCTTCCTTCACGTTCTGGCCTCGCCACTTCGCCTGCCCCATCCAAACTCATCCACACAAGCAGACTTCACATGTTCCAAGGACAGAGCTTCTTCTCTCTCCCGGGTGACCCCCAGCGCAAGCACAATAGTGGTGCCTGCGTAGTGACTGAACCACAGCCTGAGCTGCCCCGGGAAGGAAAAGCCATTTTTCTGCTGCAAATGTGGAGCCATTTTGCCTCTGAAAATGATTGCTTCATGTGCACCTGCAGAGGTAGAGCCTGTGGCCCTCTGAGCCCCACCCCCAGCCCGGCGGAGGCAGAGGGGGGGCTCTGCTGCAAAGTTTAGGGTGTTCCCCAGACTCTTGCTGCGCTCCGTCCTGGCCCGGTCTATTCTTAGCAGCGCTCACAGCCGGTACCGGGGAAGGCTGGTGTCTTTCAGTGTTCCGCAGCGTCTGGCTTGCTCCGTCCAATCTTTGGTGGAGCCTTCTGTTTCCGCCTTCAGGTACATGATGCGTTCCTGTCCTCGTATCAAAATGGGTGGGGGGCGGGAAGCCATCTGGAAGAGGTGCCGAATCCTCTCTTCATTCGGCCCTGCTCCTCCTCCGTATTTCCCACTCCCACCTCACTTATCTGGGCTTTTCTGTTATTTTTACAAGACTGGGATGAAACACAGATTACCGTGGCTGTACTGTGGCAGGGAGGACAGTCCTCTCTCTGAAGTGACCACCTCCTTCACCCATGGATGGAGGGCCAAAGGCTCCGGGCGGGGTGGGTGCTCAGAGACTACCACACAGGCATGTTCTGGAAGCCTTGCTAAGAGTCCTCACCTCACCTGACAATTAGAAAGACCTCACCACACCTGACAGTTAGAAAGACCTTGGATGGGGCCACCCTGACGGCCTAGGGGTTAAGTGTCAGCACTGTCACTGCCATGGCCTGAGTTCCATCCTGGGCAGGGAGCTGACCCACATGGCACAGCAGACCTCTCCTGTCTCCCCGCTGCTCCCCTCAGCAGTGTATTTCAGTCAGTCTGCCTGTTCTGTTCCCCACTCTGTCTCTGGTGAATCCTCTCACACCCCACACCTCTGGCCTGCACCCCAGGTCTTCTATGCAAAAAAAAAAAAAGACCTCGGGGGCCGCAGGATGCAGGGATGAACCACCCAGCCAGGTCGTCTCTGCCTGAGCTCCACTCAGAAGACATCTTTGTCTAGAGCTGCCCAGGGGGGATGATAGGACGTGCTATTTGTTTTCACATCCCTCTCACCCCTCTGTCATTGTACTTATTTACTCATTCATTTTTATGCATTCACTCAACACACACTCAGATATTTAACTGTCTCATCTCGGGTCGCCCTCAGCCGCAGGCACCTGGTGAGACAGGGCCATGCGGGCAGGTGGCCCATTGATGAGATGGTCCGGGAAGCTCAGATGAGGGCTTTGAGGCCTGAGACAGGGCAGGGGGACTCCGATTCTGAGTGCTCTGAGGGGCCGTTTGCCACTGTGGGCAAATGGAGCGCAATCCTGTTTCGGACCCTGTGAGGAACTGTGTTAACAGCACCGGCCCTCTTCTCTGGCGGATTGAGGGTTGTCCCTGGGGAAGTTATATCCCTGGTGCTTTCAGATGCCTGCAGCTGAGCTTGCCCCTGTGGTTCTCTGTGCAGGAGCCGCCGGTGGCCGGGCTGCAGTGCGGCTGTGGGGGACTCCGCGGTGGCTGCAGGGGACTCCGCAGCGCCTGTGGGGACTTGGTGCAGAGCACAGGGAACACACCTACGGTCCCTGGTCCCCACTTAACAGACATTGGGTGATGCTTACCCATGCCTGACGCTGTGTCCAGGCTGTGAGGGCCATACCTTTCTTGCCATCTAAGAGCCAGCTGTAGTTTTGATAGTTTGAATGGTTTATTTCTAGAAACTTAACATGGGAGATGGTATGGTTATGTTAAACCAGGAAATCTGCATTTTAAATCCAGGGGTTTGTATAAGAAGAACCTCGAAGCACAAGGTATCCATCCTGGGTCCCTGCGGATACAGGGATGAACCGCCCCCCAGTGGCCCATCCCAGTGTAGGTGGGGACAGGCAAACTGCAGTGAGTCCTACAGTTTCGTCCAGAGCTATGTGCTTTGGGAGCACAGAGAGGAAATAATTGTTCCAGAGTGGGGTAGGAAAGGCTTAATGAAGGAGATGATATACTCGATTTATACCACCGGTGGACAGTAATCATCAGCCACCTCTGGAGATTCCTTGGGAGAGCTAGAATTTTCATTTTCATTTGAGAGTTCTCTTGGGGTGCCATGATTTATTTTCTTACCAGCTCGCGTAACTTCTCTCAGGGACAGAATCCTTCAGTCCCTTTCTGACCTACACAGCAATGGAAAACACAGGACAAACACACTGAGCCAGCCCCTGCACAGCTGCTTCGAAGCCTCATCCTAAATCTCTCACCCCACTCTTTGGGCTCCAGTCTTCCAGGCCTGCTTGCCAGTCTGAGCACCCGCCAGGAAACTTTGGGCCCCTGCGATCCTCCTAAACTTATTAGGGCCCTTCAGGTCCAAATCAGAGCCCATCACTCAGGGCTCATCACCTGGCATCCCAGCACCATCCTGGAAGCAGTTGCTCTCAGGACCTCCCTGCTCCCTTGCGCTCATGCTCAGACCCGCAGACTTTGACGTGCAAGACTGAATAGCTGAGGGTGAGATTGAGGCACCAGACAAGCAGGCCATCAGGGAGCTCGCTGCAGGAGCCCAGGCCCAGGACACGCTGGCTATTTCACAGCCTCTCTGATTTGGCTCCATCCTTGAGGCCAGATCAGTGGATCTGCCTGTTCTGCTCCCCACTCTGTCTCTGGTGAATCCTTCACTCCCACACCTCTGGCCTTCACCCCAGTTTTTCTACGAAAAAAAATAGACCTTGGGGGCTGCCGTCTGGCTTTGCAGGATGCAGGGATGAGCCACGGAACCAGGTTGTCTCTGCCTAAGCTCCATGCAGAGGACAGCTTCATCTGGAGCGGCCCAGGGGGATGATTGGACGTGCTATTTGTTTTCACAACCCTCTCACCTCTCTGTCATTGTACTCATTCACTCATTCATTTTTATGCATTCACTCAACACACACTCAGATATTTAACTGTCTCATCTCGGGTCGCCCTCAGCCGCAGGCACCTGGTGAGACAGGGCCATGCGGGCAGGTAGCCCATTGATGAGATGGTCTGGAAAGCTCAGGATCAAACATGGGGTGTTTCCTGAGGCCAGGGTTGGGTTCTGGCTCATAGTCTCATAGCCAGTGTCTAGCATGTGCCTGGCCTGATCGTGACACGTGGCATGAAGGAAAGTGCCCAAACAGGAGACGACAGCTGGTCAGCAGGAACACTATTCTCCTTCTTTGCCTGACCATACAGGGCCACAGCAGCGCATTCTGCAACCCGTGAGTTCTTTCCTCTGGGATTACAAACCTACTCCAGTAATTGCGCAACCACAACAATCTCCAGATACCACTCTGTAAATATTGTGTAGGTAGTCCTTGGCTGTAGCAAGTGTGACGACTTGCTGTCCGAGGGCACAGAACCCTGAGTTCTCTGTGCCCTCAGCCTTCTCTTCTCTGCAGTGGGTACATTGGGCACCATTATTTCTAAGATTTCTCCCTGAGCCAGCAGGCGATGATTCTAAATGTCAGATGGTGCTTGTAGGTGACCCTAGCTGGAACCTTATTAGTTCTACTGCCTTATTTTCAAGGGAAACAAGATATTTTAAATGCCTGGTGCCATACAGCAGCATCTCTCACCCCCTGCAAGAGGAGCAGACAATGAATGGAAGGCAGGGTGCATGTCAGGCCGTCCTCATTGCTAACAAATGCTCTCTCGTTGCCTCATCTGGCTCTTGGCTCCTGGCTCTGCCGGGTCAGACGTGGCAACACCCCCACTCTTTCCCAGGGTTCGGAAGGCCTAAGTGCTGGGGGAATAGGTCTTTGGAGAGGGAAATGATTCACGCCCCAGCAGAGCAGACTCCCCACCACCTGCTCCCACCACCCCTGGGCTCTGGGGGCACAGAGGCATGACCTAGAGGGGCTCACGTCTCCCGGGCGGATCTATTACATGCATTAAAGTAATTTACGCGCGGCCCTATAAAGTGTTTAATTCGTCGTGCCATCATCCATTCCAGAAGCGTGGCTCTTCATCGTGAATTATTTTTGAAGTATTTATGTGGACCTCACCGAAAATCACCCCAGTCAGCAAACTGAGAAATGGAAAGGCATTAAGAGGAGGCACTGACCCCAGGGTCACAGGCCTGAGTGTGGTCAGGGTCAACAGGGCGGAGAAGGGGCTGGGGTGGCCTCACAGATGCCGGCCAGCCTGCGGACTCCTTCCTCCCCGCCCACCGTGGTGGCATGGGCAGGGCACACATGTTCCTTCCAGCTGATGGTTGTGGTACTAACATGTGTAGCATTTCCTTTTGCAAAAAACCTCTCCATGATCTCGTGTGTTGCTCTCAATAGCCCTGCACAGCAGATGTTAGCACTTCATTTATAGATGAAGAAACTGAGGCTCAGAGTTCAAGGGGGGTGCCCAGGTTAGCAGACTGGAGCTTGGATTCAAGTTTCCTGATTCCAGTCACCCACTTGGCCACTGCGGTTCTGGGGAGCTCACTGGTGGGCTCAGGGATGTCACACCAGCCTTGTCAATGTGGGGACCCCAAGACCACCCTCAGACACACCCCACACTACAGGCCGAAAGAGCTCACCCAAGCACTCCAGGATGCTGCTTCCCCCCCCCCACCCCAACCCCGAGGTTAGTCAATAATCTTCTTTGTTTGGGGTCTCCTTTCTGGAGAACGCTGAAGAAACTTCTTTAAGAACTGACAACATTTTCACAATACTCTAGTGATTATTATCAAAGATCATTAGGCTGGGGATTTTTATTCATTCAAAAAATACTCATTTGAGGTCTTCCTCTGTTTGTACCAGGGCTCTAAAAGACAGGTCCCTGATCTCATGAAATTTACATTCCAGTAAGGAAGGCAGATCATGTAACCATGTAAACCAAAGGGTAAGCAAGGTAGTTTGGGGGAGTAATTAATTACTGCCACAAGGAAGATAGAAATAAGATAATGGACTGTGACATGGTACGTGGCCTAAACACATGGATCCAATGGTGACAGAAGCTTCTCTGAGGGACATCTGAGTTGAAAACTAAGAAGGTGAAGGTGCCCAGCGCCAAAAGGGCAAGGCCCTGGGATCAAAATGGGCTTGATAAGTCTGAAGGTCAAAAAGCTATTTTAGCTAGAGATGGAGAGAACAGAGATGAAGTCAGATCACAGAAGACCTTGAAGGCCATGGTAAGGAGTATATGTTTACAGTAAGGGGAAGCCCCAGTGCATTCAAGCAAAGTGGTAAAGTGAGCTGATTTGCTATCATTGCTGCAGTCTGAGTTCAATCCCCGGCCAGGGAGTTAACCCATATGGTGCATCAGACCTCTCCTGTCTCCCCGCAGCTCCCCTCAGTAGTGCATTTCTGTCTATCTGCCTGTTGCGCTCCCCACTCTGTCTCTGGTGAATCCTCTCACATTCAGCACCTCTAGCCTACACCTAAGCATATGCCCAGAATAATTAAAATCAGATGCCTAAATACTTGTAGGTGAATGCTCGCAGCAATACTATTTAAAATAGTAAAAAAAGTAAAAACAACTCACACGTTGATCAATAAGTGAGTGGAAATCAAAACATGGTCTAGATATGCAGTGGAGTCAATCACAGAAAGGAATGGCATGTGGATTCACAACCTGGTGAACCTTAACGTTGTCATTGTGAGATAAGTCAGACACAAAAGGGTGTGTATTGTATGAATCCATTTATATGAAACATCCAGGACTGGTAAATCCATGGAGAAGAAGGCCTCCCCTGGTGGTGCAGTGGTTGAGCGCTGGGCTCCAAAGCTGCCCGAGGCCTCAGCAGCACCGGTTCGATCCCCGGCCACCAGCGAGGGTCCCACATGGCGGGCAGACCTCTCCTGCAACGCCCGCTGCTCCCCTCAGCAGTGTTCATCAGTCGGCCTGCTCTGCTCTGCTCTCCACTCTGGCTCTGGTGAATTCTCTCACCCTCCCGCACTTCTGACTATACCCAGTGCGTGTATAAATGAATGAATGAATGAATGAATGAATGAATGAATGAATAAATAAATAAATAAATAAATAGATAAATAAATAAAGTCTTCAAAAAAAAAAATCCATGGAGAAGAATACAGATCGGTGCCACAAAATGCTAGGGAGCAGACTATGGAGTGAGCTGCTCAGTGGGTATGGGGTTTACTTCAGGGCTATGAAGGTGTTTTGGAACGTAATACAGTTGGTGATTATATATCATGAGTAAATACCACTGAAGTGTACATGCTAAAATAATTTTTATGATACACACATGTAACCGCAGTTTGTGTTTTTTTTTTTTTAAAGCTGATATTCTTGGGCACATGGATTCTTGTCACTCCAGCCCCAAAACCTGCATCCCAAGGCCCTCCACGGACTCTAATTTAACCAGTTCTGAAATCCCATCTTCAAACAGCACCTGTCCACCTACTTCAACCCACAACTCTCTTTTTTTTAAAGATCTATTTATTCATAAAAGAGCTGGGGTACAAGCCAGAGGTGCAGGAGGGTGAGAGGATTCACCCAAGACAGAGCCGGGAGCAGAACAGGCAGACTGACTGAAAGCACTGCTGAGGGGAGCAGCAGACGAGACATGACAGGTCTGCTGCACCATGTGAGCACCTCCCCGGCTGGCCAGGAATCAAACCCATGCTGCAGAGGCTGTGGATAGCCTCACAGCGCTGCACCAGCCCACTGTGCCACAGGGGAGGCCCCACAGCTCTCTTTAAATACATCTCACCTGGACCTCACCCAGACAGAAAGCCTCCCCAAGGGTCTTCTCTGTCCTCTGATAAAAAGGGGGGTCCTCACCCCACTTCCCAACAAATTACCTCCTGTAACTGAAAGCATTGGGAATGGAGGGCAGGGACCCTCCTGGCCTGGCCCCACTGGGCCCTGGCAACTGGCAAAACTCAGGCACCAAAGAGTGAGATGATCCAGCATGCTCCCCCTACACATCTTCCCCCGCACACCCCACAACTCCCGCTCCTATGCACCCTCCTCCTGGTGCTGCTAGGGTACACTTTCTGGTAACAGCTCTGATTCCGGGGAGGAAATGGGCAGTGATGTGGGAGGAAAACTGAGTTGAAGTGTCAATAATTTAAAAGCTATGAGGCATTGATCCTGTCGCGGTAATAGGGTTATCAGCTGGCTCCACGAAAGGCCCGCTTGCCTGCAGCAGTGCCAAAGCCACAGAGAGCCACATTTGGTCTCCCTAAAACCTGCCCTCAGGACTGGGGGCCTGCAGCATTGCACCCCTGGGGCAGGTGAGTTCCCCTGAAGATCATCGCTCCTTTTTCTTTGAACCCTCAGATGCATGAGGCTGGCTCCTCCGGGGACTGCAGGCTCTGAGCCAGGAGCCCTGTCCCCCACCCGCAGCGACATGAAGGCCCCGGGCGCCCCCGCCTGGCCTCCTAGCCCAGCTTAGTGCCCTGCAGGGTGCACCTCTCCAAGTGCACAGCCAAGAGCCCTGCCCCATCCGTCCCCCAGGTCTCCGAGTGAAAAAAGTCCAAAAAACTGCACGTGAGACCCTCCCCAGCGGAGAGGGAGACTTCCACTCTGCCGGTTACAGTTTGGGGCTTCTCTATGGCTCCCCCCAGCTCTACCTGGTGAGGAGCAGAGCTGGGTGCAGGGCTCCCCCAGTTCTCTCTGCTGGGGAGGACGGCTCACCAAGCAGGTGAAGGCCACCCAGACCGCATTTAGCATTTACTTTCATTGATTTTCAGGAGAGCTGACAGCCCAAAGTGGAGGCGTGGCGCCCAGCAGCAAGACACAGCGATGCAGAAAATGCAGGGGAAAGAACCTCGCGCACAAAGAAGTACACCCCACTTAGACCATCGCAGCTCTGTCTGGGATTTTTCCTGCTCTTGGAAAGTGTATTTCTTTGAGGTTGAACCCTCTGACCAAAGCCTCGGGTTTCTTCCAAGTCATTTGAGGAAACTTTCACCAAAAATCACTTTGCTAACAAAGAGAAAGGGCTGGCCCAAGGTGTGAGAGGAGCCCCCGGGGCTGCTGGTTTCACTTTCTCAGTGTGCATCTTTGATTTTAAAAGATGTGACCTCTGACACTCAACTTCCTTATCTCTTTTCTGAGAACCGCAGCGTGGTTTACATTCCAGACAAATCACAGTCCCCGACTTCCTGTCCAGTGCATGCCTCCACCTCTCAGAGCTCAGGTGACTGGATTGATGGAGCCGCTCTTGCTGCCTCTCCCAGCCAAACTTCTCATAACCCGGGGCATAAATAATCACATGTTTTATAAATAGCTGCGGACAAGGGGCTGTAAAACAACGAAGATATATTTGTGCCTTTATGTCCTAGAAATATTTTCTAAAATGACTGCTTTATTTGGTGTGATTTGAATGGGGAGGGTCCTGTGTATACACAACAATCCCCAAAGTTTTGCCCTGCAACCCCCCACCCCCTCAGACCAGCACTATAGTTAGCAAATTGATAAGGTTCCATGGGCAAGCTTTATTCGTTCTGACACAAGCCTATGACACTTTATAAAAAGAAGTAATCCAGAACAATCTCTAGGTAATTAACACCTAGATAAACAAACATAAATTTCTATATTGCATTTATTTGGACTACCACTCAAATATGCGTGAACCATGCTTTTTTAATTAAAAGATAAATCCATGTGACACTTAGCCTCAAACTTAATTATTCAGCATAGTATAATAAAAAATAGAGCCCATTAAATGTGTCTTGCACTGTATTTCTGTATTAACAGCAAAACAGTTCGGTCTGGGATCATTTAAATTTTCCCCCTCCTCTTTGCTTGTGATTTCCCTGTTCACATAAGCCCTCCTTCTCCCTCCCTGCCTCCCTCCCTCCCTTTTTCCATCTCTCTTTTCTCTTAACGCCAACAGGTGAAGAGATTAAAACTCTACACAAGCCCCTACATGGAATGCTCAGCTGGGTGACATTTTTAATATTGCATTACGCTATGATTTTTTTTTCCTTCCCCATGGAAACATACCTCTAGTTTGGTGCAACATGCCCAGCCCTTCTATCCTGAAATGAAGATCACAATATTTAACACTAATTTCCTTGGGATTGTGCTTACAATACACCAGGTGAGGCTTTCATAATATACTGTTACAATACAGATGTTAAACAGAGAGGGGGGAGCGTGCAAATCCCAAACTACAAGAGACAGCAGGGTTATCATTTTATAAAAGTTTCAGCACAAAATAGTATCTGAGAATAAGGCAGTCTAGGCAGGCCAGCAGCTTCCAGCCACCAGGAGGAGAAAGTCACATTTGAGCCATTTCCCACCTGACTTGGAGCAGAAACAAAGATTCAGACCATCAACAACAACAGTTGAAATAATGCCCACGTGCCAGGCACCACGGGCGGTGCTGTGTGCTCCCCTTGACCGTCCATCCTCACAGTCGCTGTGCTGGGGCAGGCAGATTGAAGCCCATGCTCTGAGCGGCTGACCTCACGCTGGCCTCCGCTCTGGGCAGCCATAGTTGGCTCAGCCAAGACATAGGCCTTAAGAGGCTTAAGACCCAAGGTAACTGACCTCTTGGGTTTGTCCAGAACTGCCTTAGCATTAGCACTGAAACGACCCTGTCCTGGGAGACCTGTTCATCCAGACAAAGCAGGATGTTTCGTGTTCTATGAACATGTCTCCAGCAAACATGGCTGCTGCCAGGGTCACCAGGCTCACCCACAGGGAGTGGAACCAGAGCCAAACAGAAACCTGGGTTGGGCCCAGGAGGTGTTCACTCTCTCCCTCCCAGAGGATAAGGCGCCAGTGGTTCTCTCGGATCCTGTAAATCAACTTGAATTACACTGAGCTGACTCCTGTCTTGACCGACCTCTCTACAGGATGTGCTTCATTTCCACGTGCAGGTGGCTCCTGGCCAGTGTCACAATGTCACCACAGTCTCCCGCACAGCTCTGCACATTATCGTCTCTCCTAACTTCAGAAAGACCCTTGTGTTGACCACTTACTAGATGAAGAAGCAGATTTGGGCATTAGCGTGATCAGGCAGGATCGCACAGCCGCCCAAGAGGGACAAACAGGCCTGGACAGGCCCCATGGCCTGGACTGTACTGCCTCTCCACCGGCTGCCTTGTCCTTCATCTCACTTCATCATCACCTCCATGGGTTAAAGCCAGGTTAGCTTTGATTTTTCTTTTCCAGATATGTTATATTTACCTGTGTGATTGTTGGGGATGAACACAGCTTTCTCCTTTGACAGTGATCTGAGACCATGATACCTGACTTGCCAGGTGATCTTCAGCTTGTGGCTCTGGCCTGGCACACAGTAGGTGTTCTGCAAACATTCACTGAACAAGTATAATAGCTCTAACTCCAAGACCGTTTTATTTTCCCACTGAATCTTACTCTTTTCCCAGCTGCCCTCTGCCGCCCCTGTGAATGTCAAGCTTTAATACTCTGATTTTCCAAATGTGAGAAAAAGAAAACAAAAAAACTTAAGTCATTTGTGCAGGACCACTTGTCTGAAGGGGATGAATATGGGAGGATCCTTGCCAGACACAGAGATTTTTCTAGTGCGTAGTGTTTTGTGAGTGTGAAATTAACCTCAAATGTATCCATAATTTATCACACCACAATAGTGGGGGTACTTTACAGGATGTATACATGATTTCCCCTACTTTATTGCATTTAGTTTCATAATTTTACCAATATGATCAATGAACTGAGAACACTTAAATTGTTCAAGATCATTCAGTGGGTAAGTACTAGATCTGACATTCACATTTAAGTCTGTGCACCCGGATTTTACGTTCTGTACAAGGTACTAATCTGACAATTCTCCATAACTATATGAGAAATCAAAATATTTTGATGGAAATATATATTGATGTTTCTTTAGAAGGCCTCCTTCCAGTTTTATTTTTATTTTATAACAGCCTTATTGAGATATAATTCACATACCATAAAACTCACCCTTTTAAAGTATACAATTCAGTGGTTTTTAGTGTGCTCAGAGTTGGGTAACTCTCATCACTATCTAATTTTAGAATATTTTTATCACCCCAAAAAGAAAGCTCGAACTCACTCATTGCAGCCCCTGCCTGCCCCCTCCCCCACCCTGAGAGCGCTAGTCTACTTGCTTCTCCTAAGTTACCTGTTCTGGAGTGCGGCCTCCTGGGAGCTGCTGCTTGTCCTTAGCATCCCGTTTGCAAGGTCCCTCTGTGTTGTGGCATGCACACTACTTCATTCCTCTCGGTGGCACACTAGCATTCCCTTCTAGGGGTCAAGAAACCACATTCTAGTCCCAGTTTTTCAAACACATTTTCAGCAAACAAGTAAAAATTGGGAACCTGCACGTTCGATCCAGGTGTCCAGTGTCTCTTGGAAACTCTGAGCTCCTGATGCCTTATTCCTTGTGTGGCCAGCAGACAGCAGATAGAAGGTTTCACCGTCCCTGTCAGAGGGCACTGTCCAGCCTCAGAGAGGCCCCCATCCCTGACCCCTCGTCTATCACTGAGGGGTCCTCCCTGACCCCCAGAGGCATGTGGGCTGGGGACCAGTGGTGTGTGCAGCTCTTGTGGAAGCCATGACCCTGCAATCAGCCTTCTTCCCTCATGGGGCTGCTTCCGGATCCCTCGTAACCACCATTGCTGTTTGTCATGAGGGCCAGTTAGGACTGCCCGGGACCCCATTCAGATGACCATCCAAGGACAGCACCTGTCTGGCATCCTGAAAGAAACATGGTAACTTACAAATTCCTATGAAGTGTGAGCAGAAGCCTTTTCTTAGAGCATGTCCTCGGCCTTCCGTATTCCAGAGCTGCAGCAAGCACTAAGCAACCTGCCTTTAAAACCAAAAGCAAAACAATCACACACGCGCACGCACACACATAAACACACACACACACACATATCGGAAAGTCACTCTGTACATCAATTTTGGGACACTCTCTTCCAATCCTCCCAAGTCAATGTCAAGCTCTGCCTTGTCAGTAACTGCACACAGTCTACTGTGTGACTCTGTTCTTTTTTTTCTTTCACTGGAGGAATAATTTAGATTATCCTCCCATAATTTGGAAGTAAAAGACTTTCTTATGTTTAATGATTTTTTTTCAAACTTTCTACCAGTAAAGGGGAAGAATAGATCCCAAGGCTTTAAGTGTCTTCTATTTTCACCTTCCCATAGGTTGTATCTTACTGAAACTGATGCCTGCAAGCCTTTAAAGAAACAGCTCACAGACGCACACACACACACACACACACACACACACACACGTGGGTGAGCATGAGCACACACGGGCACACACCAGGCATACATATGTCGTTTGTGCTGCATCTGGATTTGTTCGGCTTGTCAAAGCACATGGCTGTGAGGACATCCACTCAGAGCTTGGCAAGGCTTTTTGTATCAGTGGGGTTTGACCAGGTCTTAGCAAACTTTGCTCAAACTGCAGAAAGGTTTTTTACCCTCCCTAATAAATATAAGTGAATCGGAAAAGATGACTTTTTTTTTTTAGAGGTAGAGGTTTTATTGCGTAAAACACTGGATAAAACTGGACTGCTTCAAAGACATTTTATTCTAACAGCAGAAAGAAAACAGTCATTGCTGAAAAAACAACTTTTAATACTTTCTATACCAGAATAAAGTTCTGTCAACTGATGTATTATAATAATAAATAATGACCAAGAATAAACTTTAAATACAAAGTTTTCTACTTGTTACAAGCATAGCAACAAAATCCTCTACTCTATTGATCTCAGATTTCCTCCAAGATAGATTTTTTTTTCTTTGTGTAGGAATGTAGACAGTATTATGACCAGCATCACAGACTACAGAAGTTACAGGGAAAAAACTTGACATGTTTAGATATGAGAACCTGATGACATTCAGAAACTGACACTGCATCACTGTGGCTGCCACTTGTTTGTATTACAAGTTACAAATGTTCTGGAAAGGAAGCCTGTGTCAGAGGGGGAAATAAGGATGGGAGCACTGGACAAAATGGAATCAACACACACGCCACAAAGAAGAGGGGATGTTCCCAGTGTCACAAACAGAATTATTGCCTGTCGCATCTGAGGATGCTCAGAAGACACAAAGAATATACTGAGACTTCCAAAGTGCTAGAAATGGAATGTGGCTCTTGTTTTTTTTTTTTTCCTCTCTTTTTTTCTCCTTTTTACTTTTTTTTCTTCTTTTTTTTTTTATATATTTTTCTTTGCTAAGATACCAAAGGCGGGGCAAGCACACAGAAAGCAAGAGACTGGCACAGCCACCAAACACAGTAGTGCAGTTAAAATCCTAAAGCTTACTACAGTCAGAAAGTTCCAATAACATTTCAGTCCTTTCTCTAGGATCATAGAAACAGTTGCATTAAGTTTATCAACTCGATTTAAGTAAGGCAGTGAGAACTATTCTAGAAAAACAAGAAAGCAGCTTGCTCTATGCCAGATGGGTCCAAGTTGCACAGAGACCTCATTTACACTGAAACCTCGGGTAGATGACACCCTCTCGACAGCATATGCAAACCGGATTCCTTATTAGCCTGAGATTCCTTCTGGTCTCAGGATAGCGCTAAGCATTTTATTTACATTGATTGCAGTTTAGTATTTTTTGTAAACTGCTGTAGGCAGAGCTGAAGTTTTTAAGGCCCTGGGGTTTTATTCTGTGCTCCCAGCCTGCAAGGAAATATTGACTTTTTTTTTAAGTCTGAATGATTTTGTTTTAGAAGAAGTTAATACTTTAATACTTCCCTACCATCACAAGCAACAGCACCAATTACATGTCACGCAGAGGAAGGACACTAAACGGCTGAACTTCTACGCCATTCTAGCAGATTCAAGAATAAACCCTTTACAAGTCTCCTTAAATCATTTTTTTTTCCCAAATGAGTTAAGTGTTTTATTATTGGCCCTCAAAAATCTCCCTCCGGGTGGTGTAGAACTTGATAAATTTGGAGTATCCAATCAGTAGAAAATCTAAAATCTACAAAAATATAGAACACATTTGTTTTACAAAAACAGACATTTTAACTCAAACAGTTTTCTTCATTAGCGATAGAGAGCAGGATGTTTAGATCCATATTTTAATACAAGCTTTTTCATAAGCGTTGCTGGAGAAGAAATCTTGCCTCATGTCTGTGACACTTATAAAAACTAACACATGAAAAAAAAAATCTGATAATAAGGACCACAGCAGCCTTCATTCAAGTAAAATTTTCAAAATCATAATAAAAAACAATCTATTTTTCCACATTTCCATTTCTCACCAGCACCGTCTATGGATCACGCTGGCTAGATTTTTAAAACAACACTTTATATAATGTATTCCTAATTTTTTTTTACCAGCAACCTTCTTTTTCATCCAAAAACTGAAGCAAAAAAAAAAAAAAAAAAAAAAAAGACAAGCAAGAAAAAAAGCATTTCCCTCAATATTGCAATTTGATCTAAAAAAAAAAAAAGGAATTACTCATCAAACCTGCAATGGACATTTGTCTGCAGACACTTCCTGACCATTGATTCATTTGGCTGTGTATTTTTTCGAAATGCACATGGAAGATGGCAAAGCTGCAGCGCCCGGCAGCCCTGGCGCAGCGGAGCCGCTAAGGTTTCTCCCAGAGTGCAGTTTCCACACCGCGGGATTGATTTTCTCTGCAGTGACCGCTCCAGCCTGACTGGCACCGACCGGGCTGCTCCCCGCAAGTGTCATTAGGGTTCGAGGCCAATGACAGCGGCCGGTGTCAGGTTCTAGAGGTGTTTTCAACAATGAAAACACGCCCCTCCATCTTCAAGGCAGCTCTAAATCATTTAGACAGTATTGTTTTTCAGTTAAGAGCGTGATTTTTGGACAAAGAAGACTTTAGAGGGGGGCCCCCAGCTCCTCCTCCGAGCTGGAGGACACGAGCATTTCTGAAATGTCTTTTCCCTCCCACCTGCATTGTTTGGAAGTACTTGTTGCCGGGTAACAGTTTAGCAGCCATTTTCAAGGGCTGGGATTTTTTTTTTTTTAATATATATATAGATATCTTTTAAAATTTTTTAAATGTTCTATACACTAGTGGGGTGGGGGGCGTTGTACATGATTCCGCCCTCCCCTTGGAATGCAGTTAGCAAACTCCTTTATCAGATGAATCATCTGAAAACCGTGTAAGCGAATATTGCGGTGGACAGGTTGCTTCCTTAGTTGCGTTCCTCCTGGGCCTTGACGCCCTCCTCTGTTAGCTCCGCTGAGCTACCCGCCTTGACAGCTGTGGGGTCTTCGAAATTCCCAGAAGCTTCCGAGTCAACTCTGGAGCGCTTGAACCTGCGGTCGGGATACTGGCTGTTGTCAAAAGGCATGCGATGAACACACAGAACGTGAGTCTTCAGGTTCCCCTTCTGAGAGGCACTGTAGGGGCAGTAGCGGCACTGGAAAGGCCTGTGACCTGCAGGCAGAGAGAGCGCGTCAGTTCTGCTGCTGACCCCTTCCAGCCCGTGCTCCAAGGCCAGGGCCGTTATTACCAATAGTATCAATATTGCATCAACATTACTGCTTTGCAGAAACCAAATAGCACAGGCTAGGACAGCAGCCAGTACAGGAATGTGGACAAATAATAATTTACTTGGACACATCGTAAATGACCAAATAATAACAACGTGGGCAGGGATTTCAAAGATTTTTCCATCCCAGCCAGAATTTTTTAATTCAGATTTTCTAAGTGTCAGGAGAAAAAGTCCCCAACACCTAGAACTTTTTTGATAAAGGGTTAGTTAGTGACTATTCAGGCTTTGCAGGCCAAGAGGCTAAATCAAGATATTATGTAGCTACGCCTATAGCGAGACAGATAACATTTCCAACCTTTTATTGATGCAATTCAAAACTTTATGGATACTGAAATTTGAATTTTATGTAATTTTCATGTCTAATGAAATATTATTCTTGCCTGTTTTGTTGTTGTTGTTTGTTTGCTTTTTAACCATTTAAAAATGTAGACACTGCTCTTAGCTCCCAAGTTCTACAAAACACAGTGGGTAGATCTGACCCCCATTGCACACAAAAACACCCCAACTCCCTCCATCTGCGATGCTGACTCGGTCAGTTCACTTTCTTACCCCCATTAACTCTCTATTGCTAAGCAAACCAAATACGACTTTGGGGTGTGTTGGTGGGGGTAAAAGCAGGGTATGACCCAGCCTCCCTTTCTGCAGAGCTGGAGGTGCTAAGCTGGAGGCATCTGTGGGGCCAGGGCCTCATGATCTCTATAGGGAAGGCATCATTAAAAACTAGGACTCTCAGATCATCAAAGCCAGCATAATTTTAAAGAATTTCTATTCCAAACACCATAGCTTTAACATCACACTTTTCTAGAAAGTCTCTCAATCGAAACAGAAGATGCAATCTGTAGAAATTCACCTGCTCCTCTCTGCATGAGCTCTCTGTTTTGATGCTCTGCAGACATGCAAACATTTCTGCCACCTTGAGGAGCCAGGAAAGCATCTGGTTTGGGAAGTTGTAATGGAACAATTGCATTCCCCCAATGCTGGGAAGCTGCGATATGCAGTTCCTGGCAGCTCCTGATGCTGGCCCACCCAGCACCCAGAGAGGTCAAGGCCCAGGGCTGGTTTCATTTGCTCAGAAAAATAAACAAGTAAATAAATGGGTCCAACCATTTACCCCAGAAAACATCCAAATAGCATATTCAGCACTTTTCCTAAATCAGTAATAGCAGAAGTCCTGTTTATCTACTTAGCAAAGCAGTCTTGTTCCTCAGAAACTGGAGACCAACCAAATGTTTGGAGCTGAAGCTCACTTTTCCACCCAAATGCCCACAGCACTTGCTTCCTCTTAGTGGATTTCAGGAGTTAGCTCTCTCCTTCCCTTCTAGTCATCTGGGCTCCAGCACAAATCCATTAGACCTTTGAATCTTTCTCTCTCCAACCCTCCCTCCAGAGGCTGCTCCAGCATGAGCCGCTCTTTATCCCAGAGAGGTGGGAGGACCTCCCTTCCTCCGGCATCCCCACCCCCTAGCTAGACTCCCCAGGGATACCTGAGTGAGTGCCTAAAGCCAAAACTCAGCTATGATTTACTCACCAAGATCTTTCCTGGTCCTCTAATGTTGTGTAATAATAATAATAATAATAATAATAATAATAATGGTACAAACCAGGAGTCACATAGCTCAGTCCCAACCACTGCACCATCTCTGGATGGAGCCTCCTTGGCCCACATCAAGCCAAACCTCAGCCCAAAGCTCTCATTCCGCAGGGTGTTACCCTCTCCCCCAAATAACACTTCCAGTCTCTATAGACCCAAATCCAATCTTCTTTGAAGACTCTGCTCAACTGGAATGCATTCTCTGTGGGCTCTGGTTGGCTGCAAGCTCCCGAGGCAGGACACACAGAGTCACTGCTGCCAAGTCCACCGGCTGGCACGGAGCAAGCGGGCACGGGCTGTGTGTGGAGCTGGAAGATTACCTGCATGCCTCACCTTGCCTGGTTTTTGAAGGAATTATCAATTTGGGGAAAGACTTGATGTTATTTTTTGTTTCTGTTGTTGCATCTAACTCAAGACTGAATTTGATCAACTTTTCCATTTGCAAGAGCCATGGACTTTGGAGTTTAGAATAAATGAAACCTAAGAAAAGTGCATTTGCTGCTGGTACTTCCAGACAATCTACCGCAGCAAGAAGAGCGTAATCATCAGGAGAAGCCTGCACCACAAATGTAAGAGAAAGACCCCTTGCCTTCCTGTTACCCCAGACCACCTGTAGGGCTTGGTCCCTGCTCCTGTAGACCCCCTGGGTTGCTGGGAGTGGAAAACTGAGCCTGGCGTAATTAATGTGAATTTAGGATTTTTACTAAGAACATAAATGGCCCTAGTCATCATGACAGGGGAGCTAATGCATACACTGAAGGGAAGAATTGGAGTGCCTATGGGGTGCCTATAGGACAAGAAAGGGTCACCCACCCCCCAGCACAATAGCGAATGTAAGACAATGCTAAACTGGGCATCAGTGAGTTTCAAGCGCATCCCTTAGACGCAACCATCCAACTCGTGAAGTTGTTAACACTAAGTGCACTAAGGTGTGCCCAGGGCTCAGGAGCAGGGAGTTAAGGAACCCGGAAAAGGCAGCTGTTGAGCAGAAGAAAGGAGAGCCCCGGTGTCTAGCAGTAGGCCTAGGCCCCAAACATAGGTCATTTAGAGAATTTGAGGGGAAGAACAGAGACGCTAGGAAGTCTGAGGAAGATTTTGCAGGTTTTGTTCAAGCTCCTCAGAATTGCATTGTGTTTTCTGGGCTCCCACCAAGCATCACTCTGTGACAGCTTACAGATTCAACCGCCGTGCTTGGATGAAAGCTAGCATACACCACATGCTCACCTACTTATTATAAGGCAGTGAGTTACTGGTGGAGAATATCACCATGGACTGAATACTTAATTTTGGTGTTAAGAACTCCAAATAATTAATCAATAAATATTTAACACAAACCCAAAACCATAGGCACTATAATCCAAAAAGGTTGACGGAGGTCTGAGGCAAAATGGCTCAACCATGTATGGTATTAATAGATCTAGAGGGATGGAAACTAGACTTTCGGTGGTGAACAAAACCTAGCAGATGCAGATGTTGATTTATAAGGCTGTACACCTGGGACCTACATAATGTTATAAACCTGTGTTACTTCAATAAGAACATTTTAAAAATCAACCTCAGGTCGCCAGGGCTCATAGTGGTTGTTCCATTCTCCCTTGGTTTTGCCCCTCCATCAGAGCATTTATTATATCTGCTATGATCATTACTGGAGAATACATTTCTGTATAAATTCTGCACTACAAATTGAAGCCACCCTCTCTGCAAACTGTATCACCACGGGAGCCACACACTGGGCATTTGGCAAACCAAATAAAGATCCTCAAATATCACCTTTCATCACAATAAAAGCCTTTTTGAATTGACCAACTTGGGATAAAAGCACTTAGTACATTTTTCCCAACAATCAATTTTAAAATATTAATCATGACTTTAGCGTATGGTTATGTTTGAATCTCTATTTCTTGGTACAGCGAAAGAGGTACAAAAATTCTGGCCTATTTGAATATTTCCATCATCAAAACATCAGTATTGAACAAGTTTTCAATTTAATGTAAGTGAGGAGGGAATTTGTGTGTGTGCTATAACGCCCTGCCTGTGTATATTTGCAAGATGTTTTCAGAATCACTGGGCGTTGGGCCCGGCAATGTGCCTTGTATGTCTTGATAGAAGCCCCACAGAGAACGGTGCTCATGCAAGGTCCCACAGGCTTGCCACCCCCAGGCGCTCAGATCCCCTTTTGCACATTTACCCGCAGAGTTGAACTTTACGGCAGCTTTGTTAAGGAGTGGATCAGCCCCGTGCACAGGTGAGGAAGTCAAGATAGAGCAGACCTGGAGATTTGAATTTAAAATGAATCTCCAGTGAATATAAAGCACACAGATTCCATAATTGTTCAAATTACTACAAGAGCCATATTAAAATGTGTTTTAATAAGACACACATACCACATACACATAGTGACACACACATGCACCATGCCCATACGCACACTATCTACATACAGTATACACTAACATTCACCACATACACATACACCACACACCACACAGACATCATACGTACATATACCATACACACACCCACTATGCCTGAAAAGCACACATGACCTCATACACCACACACTTACACACATATACCATACACATAATGACACATGCACCATACACAAACATACATTACACATATACACTACGCATACACATTCACCACACACACACCATATATGCACACCACACACACAGATCACATACATACCCCTTACGCAGGAATCATACTCACACATATCACGCACACATAATGACATACAATACACCATACACAAGCATATACTACACACATACCCTATGTACACACATTTACCACACATATACATACCAGACATGCATACACCACTACACATGAATCACACACATACACTGTATACACATATTTACTGCCTATCATACAACATACATATGCCACACACTTACATGCAGATATATGCCACACACATGCATAATAAACATACACACATATGCCACACACACTACACATATACACACATATCCCACATACATAAACACCATAAACACACACACTTACATACACACACACCACTTACACCCTTTTGAGTGGTTTGTTGAAAGCTTTCCATGAGACAGATGTGGAAGAAAGTTCTCTGGAGACAGGCCAGGCCCACTCTATGGAGAGGTGGGTGTGGTCCAGAAGGCACTGCTCTCTCCCAAGCATCAAATTGACCTGGAAGCTTGAGCATTTGGGCACAGGAACATTTACTTCCAAACAGAAAGCTGTTAATATTCAAAGCACTTTCAAAAAGTTGATACATTTCTGAGTCCAGGTAAGTGTGGATGAAGTTTCAGATGCTAAACCATTCGTCCATGTGAAGCTTGTGGTACTGGTACCAACACAGCGACATTGCGATTAGTCGCTTTTAGTCAGAAAACATGAGCACAGGTGCCAGAACCAGTCCAAGGCTGAGGGCCCCCTGCATGACCCGCTGGGGTGATCAGACCCTTGTGACAGAAAAGGGGCCATGAGCCACGGGCAGCACAAGGGCCAGGAGCACCTGCTGGACACCTACAGACCTGCCTGGGAAGGGGATGTGGGGCTTATGGGCAGTCAGATTCCAGAGCAGGCAGGTCACCCCGTCCCCAAGGGAGGAGCCAGGCAGCCTCAGGTACAGGGGAGCCCCCGGGTAGGCTGCAAATTTCCACTCCATTAGAGTGAGACAAAAAAACAGGCAGGTGCCTGTGCCACCTTAGCCACATGGGGACGGAGTCAGGGAGTCACCAGGGCCCAATGGCACTGAAGACGCTAACAGCTTCCATTTCTGAGAAGCAGACAGGACTATTTTTTTTAAGATTTATTTATTATGCATACATTTATTATGCATACTGGGGTACAGTCCAGAGGTGCAGGGGGCGAGAGGATTCACCAGAGGCAGAGTGGGGAGCAGAACAGGCAGATCTATTGAAATACACTGCTGAGGTGAGCAGCGGGTGAGTCAGGAGAGGTCTGCTGCGCCATGTGGGTACCTCCCTGGCCAGGGTTCGAACTCGTACTGCAGTGGCTGCGGATAGCTGCATAGGTTGCGTCTTAACCCCTTGTGCCACCAGGGAGGCCCCAGACAGGACTTTAAAACAGATTTGGGCCCACAGTTATTCATGGTGGATGAGGTTAATGGTATAAGGATGGCCACTGCTGTCTATTCCCCATGGAAAGGAGCATAAAGGTGCTGGCCTTTCTGGGTTTTACTCTGCTGAGAAACACCAGGCCCCAGTTGGAGTCTGTGCCCCAACACCAAGACACCATCTCCTCATTCTGTCTTTGCTCAGACAGCTTGCATCTGTCCAGGAGCTTGGGTCCCAACAACCCCATCATGAGGCTCCCTGACACCCAGACTGAGGCTTCCTCTCTGGCCCCAAGGAGAAGTCTGACCTCTCAAAACTCCAGTTCCCACACCTTGAAACAGGGAGTGATACTAACACCCACAGCTCAGGCACGCTGTCAGGAACAAACGAAGTTATGTCACGTTCATAAACGGTGACAAATAATACAAGCGTCGGGGGTTGGCCATCGTCGGAGTTTTCACTCTTGTCTGGTCTTGAAGGGCTGTGCTTTGCTCTTCATCATCCCCTCCCACCTCAGGGGGCCTTTGACCAAAGATTCAATTTGAAGTGGCTTAAGAGAGTCTCTCCAAAGGCACTGCTTTGAAAGGGGGTGTTGGGAAGCTGGAAGGCCTTCAAAGCCCAGAGGAACAATTTGTCAACAACTGTGTTTCACTTGAATGAAACAAATGTGGGTTTGGCTGGCCCGTGGGTCAGGATCTCCCATCCATCCTGTTCCTGGGTCCTGTTCTGGCCGGAAGCTACTCTGTGAGTCAATGCAGTTTGTAACATGGGAGAGATGATTAGGGGGTTTTAAGAGGCAACCAGGAAGGATGTGAGATCCTGCACGTCTTTCCACGGCCCCCTCTCAAATGACTCCGAGTCTCCTGTCCTCTGGTCACATGGGAGTCTTTGCTCCCAACGGGCCATGCTATTTATTGCCGCA
This sequence comes from Talpa occidentalis, assembly GCF_014898055.3. NCBI lineage: Eukaryota > Metazoa > Chordata > Mammalia > Eulipotyphla > Talpidae > Talpa > Talpa occidentalis. Next base: position 26,085,537 of record NW_023601754.1, on the reverse strand, counting down.
GGACCTTCCTCAATCCTGTACTGTCCCCTACTCTGGATGCCTCATTCCTACTGCATCTCCTTGAGTTTGTGGCACAGCTGCCCAGTTGGTATCCCAGACTCACCAGGATGGCTGGGAGGCACAGCGTAGCAAACTCCCTAGTAGAGCTTCCATCAACAGTAGCTAAACAAATTCACTGCCATGTCTGTCTTCCATAGATGGTCAGCTCCATAAGGCAGGGATTGTGAGCTTGTGTTCTTTGGGTTTTGTTTTGTTTTGTTTGAAAATTGTTGTTTCTTACTGCCTACCATTGCAGTTGGCATATTACAGATATCCGTCAGCATTCTTCAAGCAAAGGGAAGGATGGATGGATGGATGGATGGATGCATAGGTAGATGAGTGAGTAGATGGGTGTGTAGATGGGCAGAGGGATGAATGGATGGGTGGATGGGTGGAGGGGTGGTTGAATGGGCAGATGTGTGGATGGATTGATGGGTAGATGGGTGGGTAGAGGAACGAGAGAAGGAGACAAGAGAAGGGAGAGGGAAGGAATGCCCAGCAGAGGGACTTGCCTGATCACAGAATGCCTGCAAGGCTCTGGGAGCAGGTCAGTGTGCAGATGTGAAGTTCTGGGAGGGCAGGCTCTTAGGACCCATTGGGGAGCTTGGCCCTTCTTCTGTGGGAAAGGGTATAGAAAGTTCTCTCCAGCTCTGCAGAAATGCCACTGCCCAGGAATAGCCCCAATCCCTCTCTGTAGCCAGCACTCGGGGCCCTGACAGTGTGGCCAGATAAGTAACCCCCCCACAGCCCCCCCTTTCACTCCCCTCTGCCTACCTCTCACTCTGAGGCCATCAACATTTCCCATCACTGCCACGTGAAAAGTAAGTACATCATACGTTAATTTGTATTGTCACTGCGCCGTAGAGCCATGGTAAAGAGCACATTCATTTTTAATCCACTATGAATAATATATAAATATGTATACAGTGTGGAGGGTCAAGAGGAGTAAGGAGAAAGCAAGTCGTACATTGTTTATAACAAAAGTGGGGAAACGAGATATTTTTCTTACTTGCTACGATGGAAATATCTGCTCTTTCCCTATACCTGAGGGGGAGAGGAAAATGCCTGCCCTTGGGGGCCATCCATTAATTACAGCGCCACACTCGTGGGCAGCTGGTTTCGGGGAAGAGATGGGGCCGCGTCTATGGGGCTTCTACGCTTTCCAGACCAACTGCTTCTCCTCATGTGCGGATAGCAGAAAAGAGAGGGTGAGATGGGTGGGTGACCTGCCTCTGGGAGTTGGTCCTGGGGCATCCCCTCATTAGAAAACACTTCTGCCTCTACTGCCCTCAATCATGAGGATGGATGGATGGATATATGGTTGGAGAGGTGTCTTCCCATTTTACAGATATGAAAACTGAGTCCAGGGAGATTCAACAATTGCCCAAAACTGATATACACAGTTGGCCTGTGTCCAGCCAGGATTCCACCTTAGGGTTGTGGCTCCACCTCCTCCTGATGCTGCAGCAAATGGCTTGCTAGAAGATTCTCTCCACTCAAGTTTCTTCCATTGGGACCCAAGGGTGCTCCGTGATGGAGTCTAGGGACACCTTGAGTAGGGTGGGTGTGTGCATGTGTGTATGATACTGCACGCCACACATCACACTTCTCCAGACACGGGCATCACACTGGGCTGGACCTGACAGGGGACACGTGGCTGGCTGGGCCCCGGGGCCTGTGAGCTCCCCATCCATGCTCAAGCAACACAGCTGCTGGAACCCAGCCCCATCTCCCTGAGCAGAATGCTGCTGGAATGATGCAGCACCGAGAACATTCTGCAGGCTAGCACCGTGTCCACCTGCTGAGGCTTCCGTAGCGGTACCATTTCCTGGAGTTCCCTGTGGGCAGAGGAAGGGGCACGTGTTCCAAGGGGGCATGCCCTGCTTTGCACAAGGATTTGGTTTCCAGTTAGGAGAGCTCTCAGAGCTTAGGCCCTGGGGAGAGATGCACTTGTGTCTTGGCTCTCTACCTGGCTCTCTACCTGGCAGGGCTCTCTACCTGACTCTCCAAGGCCCAATATCTACATTGAAACAAGAGCACTGGATGCTGGAGGAAGTGATCCCAGCATCATGGAACATGATGTGGTCAACACAAGGAAGGGGTCCTGGAAAGGGTCACGAGTGGATATAGTGGAGAGTGGGGTCTCTGACCCAGGTTGACATAGGCCAACCCGAGTCCTCACATCGCCTAGCTGTCCCCCATCCCGGGAAGGCACTGGAGGGGCCTTCACTGTTCACTATCATAGGTGGAGAACAATAAGTGTGGCCGAACAAAGAAGACCATCGCTCCATGACTTCTAGACCAGGCCTGGCCTGACCCACTTGCACCCTGGCTGGTATAGACCCTGAAGAAGGTTGGGAAGTGTGGGAGAATCCAGGTTGGTGCAGCAAGAGCCTCAGTGAGCACTATCAGGCCACGGTCTGCAGCAGCCCAGGGCTGGCCCACCTGATGAGGGGCTCCCATGTGGTTTCTGGAAGCTTCTTTGGAGTCCAGGTTCATGGAGTATGTCTAAGCACCCAAAAGTGTCTCCTGCACCATGTTTCATGGCACTGTCTTCCAGAATGGACCAGTGATGAAATGATCTTCAAAGGCAGCTCCAATGCACCAGGCTAGGAGTTCAGAGAAGAGCCTAAGAGGGCTCCTTGGCAACAGCAGCCTGTTGCACCCCAACCAGAGTCCTTTGTATTTCTTGAAACTAAGAATATTTGCAAAATGCATGTAGATAAGAAAATGGCTCCACCTATAGGACCAATTGGATCTACTAAGAACTCGGACCCCCAGAGGTAGGACCCGCCAGACTGGCAGGAACTAGCTGTGCTGGTAGAGGAGAACCCCAGGGTCATGAACCTGCCCAGAACCCCAGGGTCATGGCCTGGTCCCCACTTGTCCTCACCTGTTGTTCCCCTCTGAGTGTCCACCCCTGTGGCCCTGCAGCTGCACAGTGGGAGGGCCCCTGCCCAGATATAGTGGGCTCAGCTGGGGCAATAAGATCAGTGAGCAAAATAACTAACCTCACAGTGGGCCAAAAAGGAATCACTTTCTCAGTTGCACACATCATTCGTATATATTTAAATTTCCCTAATTCCAAATAGGCAAGAATGGTTGTAATCAGGTACATAATTTATGTTTTCAGTTTTTAAAAAAATATTCATCCATCTAATCAAAGATGCTAAAACACTTTGGAATATCCTTAGTATAAATGATTTTAGGTTTTAGATTTCCTGTGATTTGGATTTTAATTTAAAACACTACCAAAAAATATTTTACTGTTTTAAAGGTGAATTCTGATCTATGTGGTAATGGCTTGGCAGCATCAGTATAAACTGGTGGTGAGCTTAATATATGTAAAATTGATATGTGCACATGCCTGGCTCCATAGCCATGCAGATGGCCCTGTTCTGCCAGCTGAGAAGGTCTAGAACCTATGGCACCCTAAGAGCAAAAAGTATATTCGGTGCCCAAAATTTGATCTCTGATGCCATTCTCAAATAAAGGTCCAGGGGTCCATGGAGAAGTGACTGATTCTGGGGTTGGGCTGGAAATGCACAAGAGGACCCTGGAACAGCTTGTGCAGGAAAATAAGGACTTAACTACCATTACCTTAACTACCATACATGAGCCCCCACTGATCAGAACCAGAACATTGCAGCCAGATAGTAAGTGACATAGTAGTGGATTATAACTTGAAGTGAAAAGTCAACACCCGTAAGTCATGCTACATGACTAAATGATCAAATCAGTGAGCTCATGAGGAGGAATTGACACATGCCCCTGTGTTTCCCTGCAGATGTGCCCCCTGGAGGAGGGGAGGGTAACTCCTCTGTGGGCTGCACGGGTGGCTTCCTCCACAGAAGAGTTTAGAAAGAGGAACTTAACCCTAGTGGGGACACCTGCCAAACATGATCTCAGGTGACAGAGGGAGCATGTGCCCTGATTTGATGGGATGAGAAAGTACATCCTCTTTCTCCCCAAAACCCACAGTCCAAGTCACCATGAGAAAGTCCAGTCAAAGGCTACTTCACAAAATGTTCTTCAGAACTGTCAAGTTCATCAAGAACAAGAAGAGGCTACAAAACTTATAGGTATGAGGAGCCTCAGGAGGTGTGAGGCTGTGTGATGAGTTAGAATCCTGGTACAGAGGACACTAGGTAGAAACCCAGGAATTCTAAATACATATGGATTTTGCTTAATAATAACACATTGACACTGGGTCATTAATTGTGATAAATGTGTCCTATTGACATAAGATGTCAGTAGTAAGGAAAGTGGGTATGAGATGAACAGGAATTCTCTGCACAACACAGACAACATTCTTGTAAATCTGAATTACACTGAAATTTAAGTTTCAGTTTAAAAGTTTCTTTAAGTGAACTGAGGTGATTTTTAGTGGACGTTGACAACCCAACACCCAGACCTGGAGGATGGCACTGGCTACGCATGCAACTTCAATGTCACAGAGCAGGGCACGTGGCTTGGAGAAGGCATGGATGCCACACTGGGCTGGCACCCAGCAGGCAAGGCAGAGGGGCAGGGGTCCTTCCCAGCAAGGCTTATAGCCCTGCATTATTGGGGTACAGTGGCAAATGGGACCAGGGTCTTGAATCACACGCCTGGATCAACCCTCCCTCTCTCTAACAGGTTGTGTGTTCTTGGGCCAGATCCTTATCCTGTCCAGGTTTCAGTGTTTCCATCTGTGAAATGGGCATAATAATAAGAGCTCACTAACAGGGTTCGATGGGATAAGGCTTATGAAATCCTTTGCACAACATGTGGTGGCAGAAAGAGTCAAACACTTGCTAGCCATGGCTAAAAGTTCTACAAGACTCCAAGTGGCACCTCTTTTGAGTCAGATCATCCTTGTGCTCCACTGCCCACTGAGGACACCCACTGCAGCCCTGAGACCCACAAAGTCAGAGAAAGGCAGAACCCGGCTTTGTACCAGGTCCCTTTGGGGGTGCAGTCAGAGCTCGACCTGCCTTGTCTGTAGCCCGAGGTTCAAGTTCAGCTACTGTGAAAGTTGAGAAGAGGAGGCTGATTCCAGGACGAGGTCTGCAGAGAAGAGCCCCTGGCTAGAATGGGGGTAGAGATGGGAGTCTCCCCACTATTTCCAGCCCAGCCCTTAACCTCAGAAGCATCAACCTGAGGACAATCGCTGCCTTCCATCCCCCTCAAAGTGGTGACTTCCTGAGCAACCTCTGGCCCACACCATGCAGATTGTCTCCTGAATCGTGTTTATCCCTCTGCCCCGGGCTGCCTGTGTTTTGCGGAGCCATCAGCCCCTCGGGTGGGCAGGCCAGCCAATCTGAGGCAGACCAGCCGGCACTCATAGGCAACTATTGATTTTGGATCTCAAATCATTCCCCAGCTTTTATGAAAGCATTTATGTTTATCATTAAATAACCTTCAAAGGGTCGATGAACTTACTTTCCTTTTTTGGACATTTTTAGATGTGTGATATAATAATTCTCTATCAATGCCCAGTATTTGTCTCAGGGTAAGAGCACTGAGTCCTGGAAGAAATGCTGGGAGATGCCAAAGCAGAGGATACTGGGCAGAACAGAGAGGCTGGTGGCTCATTTTGCATCACACAGCATGCTTTGCCCATCCTAAAACTCTTAGAATACTGCTCTGCTGAAGACGATTTCAGACGGAACAGTGACCTCTTTTTAGATGAACAGCCTTAGGGAAAAAAAAAAAAAAAAACTGGTGAATCCAAGTTGGATAGTATTGCTAAAATAAAGCTAGAGTTGTTTTCTTCAATCTGTGATATATTAAGTGAAATTATTAAGAGGTACTTGGAGATGGCAACAAAGGAGGGGAGCTAAAATTAGCCGATGCAGTACCTACTATTCACACTTTTAATATCCACAGCTTCCCTCTTAGCAATGTTGGACTAAACACAGTCGTCTGGAGTTCCTGTGGCAACAGGATGGGCGGTAGAGATGTGAGGAGCCTCAGCAGTAACAGCCAGTCCTGCCCCGTGAGAGCCCTCTGTGGCTACCACCTGCCACCCCTCCCACCCCAGAACAGCAGTGGGGACTCCTGGGGCAGGAGAAGGCGCACCACACACAGCAAGCCAGAATCCTTCCTGCTCCTGGGTCCAGCCCTGCTTGCTAACCTTCCAAGGCTCCCTATTTTGTGCCACAGACTTGCCTCTGAAGACTGGTTATGAAACTTGCAACCCCATCTTAATGAAAGCGCATTGCCAAACATGCCCACCCTCAGTCCCCAAATCTCCTTTCAGTCTCTCTTACCGAAGCCCCAACTCCTCCTAGAAGCCCATTTCAGGACCCAGCCCGGGGAGCCCCACCGGCACTTACCAAAAGTACCACAAGATTAGGCACTTAATTGTGTTCTGTCAGGCAGTGCCCCCTAACGGGTTCCAGAGCCCAGGGCTCAGTGGGCCTCTCCCTTCACTTAGAGGCCAGAATCTCCTGCTGCTGACACGCTCACAGGAGGGCAGATGCTGGAGCAGCTACCTAGGGTGGGGACCTCTCTGCCCAGCTCCCTGCCCTCTCCCTCATATGGCCTGAGACACCCTGGGATGGGCAGCCCTGACCTTGAGCAGACTTGGCTCAGCTTCTTGTCTGAGGTGCATCCATGAACCCACTGTGTGCTCCCCTCCTCCCTGTTGGATGTCCTCCATCGGTGCAAACCACATCTGCTGACAGGTGATCTGTGGAAGCCTCCCTCAGGTATGGGCTGTGCTCCTGCCAGGCTGCTTTCCTACTAGGACAATCCAAGTGCTGTATACTCCCGAGATCCTGAGGGAGCCCCAGCACCATGTGGTCATCCCCTGTGTTCATGGGGACACATGAGGACCCGGCCGTTTTTCAGGTGCACCTTGGTCACACACGCATTTTCCTCTTCTGCTTGTCTGCCTGAGAATGCAGTCTGCCAATCAGTCCCACGAGCCACATCTCCTCTCCCACACCCCTCCCCAGGTGTACCACTTCTTAGACAGTTTTGGAAAGGCAGCTCCTATCTGACCAGATCCTCCAGTGTCCAGGAGGCCAGTGGGGTGGCTCCACAGACCCCATCACTGCTCTGACATTAGCTCTCACCCTCCCTAGAGGCCACAAGCTGGAGGAACACACATTTTGTCCCCAGTGCTATTTTTTAACAAGGTAACATCAATGTTTCAAAGGAGAGGTTTCATGTAAAAACAGATTTCTAGTTTATCTTCAAAAGTTGGAAGGTCTACAAGATTCTCCCTGGGCAGTCAGGTCACTGGCCAGCTTGGCACCCATTTGCCCTTTGGTCCATGCCATTCTCGGGGTCCCCTGCCTGGCACCTGTGGGCCCAGGAGGGCCACCATTGGGGTGGGCAGGGCAGAGGGTGAGGTTTTCATTCAGCAGGTGGAGGGAGTCATGGGCACACCCAGGGCAAAAAATAAATGAGTGTTCCCTCTGTGGCTTGATCGTTTCCTGTTTTCCACTGTTGTCGCGTAAAATGAACACACCAGCTTTACTGTAGTTTCTGTTTTATTGTACAATGGAAGTACGAGAGGGGGGCCAATATTGGAACTTGGCAAGGCCAAGGGCATGCAATGCCAGCGCCACACTAGGGAGATGAGGAGGAGGACCTAACCAAGCAGCACCCTACCCCGAACACTCGCAGTAAATCGACCTCCAATCCCCAGCTCCACTGAAAGCCGGTATCTGAGGTTATCCATGGACCAGTCATACTCATACACGTCTTTCATAGAAATAAATGTTAGTGCATTCCTTGGGGGAGAGCTCATAGGGTTTTGGGGGAGCTCCTGGGGGTTGTAGAATATCTCATTGAAAACAGTGCATCGGGAACAGTCATAGCCCATCAAATTTCAGTGTGGCTCTGTCATATTAATGCGCCTTAGTGTGTGGGAGAGAATCGCACATCTCTCCTCTCATAAAGGAATCCGACTCCGGCAATCTATACCCACAGCATCTACCCATCTAGCTGGGCACACTGGATCTATTTTAAATAGCTACTTTTTATCACGCCCAATTCAACACATTAGCAAGTGAACAATAGAAAATTACAAAGTAAAAGGGGGGAGATGGAAACATAAACTTTTCAGTGTTCTCCTCTCACTGAGCCCCACTAATCTTGTCACATGCCAAAAACAAAGCATCGGAGAGAAGTGGCTTTTCTTATGAAGTCACAAAGGAAATGCTACTCCTTTCTTCTCTCCCCCCCGCACCCCCCCCCATAAAAGGCTCTCTCTAAAATCAAAGGTGTCAGACTTTGCTTTCTCTGGCTGGCATGATCCAGAATAAGGCTGAGGAATGACAGATGTCGGCACCCAGCTGCAGTGAAGCATGCTAAAGTTTCCGTCTAATCCACTTATTTCTCTGTAGTCACGTAAACCAAAACAAATGGGCAGGCCTTTCCATTAGGCAGAGAGAGAGAGAGAGACCCCAGGACTTTCCTGCATCACCGTCTTGGTATCATTTTCCCATCCTCAAGGGAAAGGCACCTCATGGTGACAACCAGTCCTTCAAAGTAGGACCCCCAAAGTGGCAACTCCTGCACCCCTTCATGCAGCGAGAGACACAGCGGTTTCCAAGGGGTCAAGGAAGTGGGGGTGAGGTGGGAGGATGAGGGGTGTGGAAATCACAGGGCAGCCTTGCCGTCCTGGCCCCCACCCGTGTGCCCGTGCTCCCCACGCTCACCCCCCCACGCGCCCCACTTTCTGAGCTGCTAAACTAAGATGATCAGTTTAATCACCAGCACCATCGTTTTCAACTACTTGAATAAATCCAGAGGAATTATAAACGGAGCCCGTGTGTAATTAAAGTGAGGGTTGTTAGACTCTTCATTTAATAAAACACTTGAAAAGAAAAGCCCTTGTAGGTTTAGCGGTGCCTGGGGGAGCGGGCCGAGGAGCTGCAGGCTGGAGGCGGCCGCCGGCCTCGCTCCGTGTAGTGCGACCACCTTCTGAACCCGCTCCCCTTTAAATCTTGTAAGGCGACGAGCAGGCGTCCCGGGGCCCTGTCACCGCCAGCCGGATCCGACAGCTGCGAAGCACCCTTTCAGCACAAGTCACCGGGCAAGATGTGACGGATTTCGCCCGTGGCAGAACGGCCTTCCGTTCCTGGCCCTTCAGGCAAAAACAGTAAAGGCAAAGAGGAAAATTTGAGATTTCCCCCTTAAACTTCCCACAACAACCTCAGCAAAACCACATGACTCGCCTTCTACAATCTCCCTGGTGTGTTCACTGCTACTTTGGCAGGAAATCAGAATTACTGTTATATAAATTCCATCTGATGCCAGCGCGACCATCTGTGAGTGAAACTGCTTCACCTACGTCTGCCTGCAAAGCCACTCTCCCAGAGACAAGGGAGAAGGGGAAAAAAATTTGATTAATTTGCAGAATGCTTGTGATTTGCTCATATATTATTATAACTGCTCATCAGCACATGACAAATTCCCAGCCCTCGGTGCAGGCACCCGTTTGGTTTCAGCAGTTTCTTGCGTCGGCACCTGACAGACTGCGGGGCCTCTAATGGCTTTCAGATGCTTACAAACAGTAATTCTATCTTCAGAATAAAAAAGAAAAATCCGTAGGAAGAAAAGAGGAGCGAGTTCGTCTATTTCATTTCCTTCCTGTGTATCAACATGATTTAACTCTTAAGGGCGGCCGCAGCTCCGAGATGGGGCCTCCTGGGCCCACCAAGGCCGCCCACCGACCGGCGGAGACAAAGACCCCATCCTGGAGGGGCGGTGGGGGCTCCGTCCCACCAGGCACGGGGGTGATGCCAGCCAGCACCCCAAGCCGACCGCCACGGCCCGGCTCCCCCCTTTCTCTCTCTGCGCTCGGGAATCCTTCCACTTGTCCACTTTTAACACCCTAATAACCTCCGCCTTCTCTGCTAACACATCTGCCTCATAACTGCAGTTGGATTTCCCCCTCCCCTTTGCTTTTAAAACTCTGATTATGCCTTCTGAAGCCCTGCCTCTGTGCTTGATTGCCTGTTTTAGATTAGAGATTTTAGCAAGGAGACAAAGACTTCAGAATGCACATCAGTCCCACATATGAGGACCCACAGAAGGAAAAGCGATAAAACGCGATACACCATCTGTCCACAAACAATAACCTGCGTGTTTGGAGGCTCACAAATTATTTAGCGCACAACCTTCCCAGATTACGGAGCCTTGAAACAGAGCAGTCTGGAGCGAGACCCTCTTTGATGTCCTTAGGAGTTCCCCACCCCCTCACCCCACCCCAGCCCATGGCTAGCCATTGAGGAATGTCTCAGGGACAAGCAGGTTTATTAGCCACGTCTTCCGATCACCAGTGGCCCCGGATCCTGGCGGGGTGAGCTCGCCCCTGGCTAAAGTCCTCTGAGGAAAACTGGTGCAGATGTGAAGTCTGTCTCTTTCTCTGTTGGTGTCTTTAGGGGGCTGGGCTCGAGGGAGGGGGAGGCGGTGTCCTGGGCAGACCCACTCTGGATGCCGAGATCCGGTCCTCTGCGTCTCTGCCCATTTCTTGGACTCCTCAGTCAGGGGACTGGCTTGGGGAAGATATTCTGGATTTCACTGGGGTGCATTTAGACTCCACACACTGCTCTCCCCACTGCTAGCCTCGCATGTTCTACTAGCTTTCCCAGCTCATACTGCTAGAAACAGCATCTCTCATCCTAGAGCAAGAACTGCTCGTGGTCATTACCCAGCATCTCTCCTCTCCTGCTACAAAATTCCTCCTACAATGATTTACTGAAACAGCAGAGGGAAGGGGCCAATCATCCCCCAAAGGAAAAAGAAGTTTTGGTCTGCAATGGGCGTGTTTTTATCAGAGACCCCTCACCCTTAGTTTTAAGCCACAGTCTGTGGATTCTATGTCTGTCCTCACTTTCCAAATCCTCTCATTCCACCTCCCCAGAGCCATGAACCACCCCGCCCACTTACGGGTGGGAGAACCAAATGCAGGAGCCTGTGAGGGGCTCAGAGAAGCAGGAAAGGGGGCAGCGAGTGTTTGAGTCAGGTGGTCAGACCCAGGCCCTCTCCTTGTGAGCCAACTATCCAAGGACCCCAAGGCCCTGCTTGGAAGAGGGGCCTGGAGAGGCAACCACTTAGTGCCAAAGAACGAATGCAATGGAATACTTTACACGCTTATCAATAAACAACCAAACATTTACTCTGCAAATTGAAGCATTTCTTTCCTGAGTCTCAAAATAGGCACGTGGCTGGTTCTAAGGAAAGGGAGCCCAGGGCCGAATGGGGACTAAATGAGGCTTCATTATCAAATTCATCGCAAGCCAAATGATCTGGGTTCCATTCCCTTCCTGAGCTGCCTCCCTGGAGGCCCCTGCCTGCTCCCGCCAGCCCCAACCTCTTCTCCCTCCTGGGCAGCAGGACTTAGCTCCATGCAGGACAGAGAGGCTCAATCTTACCATGGTTTGCTGCCATCCCACCTTTGACAACGTGCACACAGTAGGCGGTCAGTCACTGACACCAATTGTTGGCGTCCTGGAGCTGTCTCAAAATGGGCACCCCAGAGTTCTGAATTGTAGCTTGTTTTTCAGGCTCCCCTAACCTGATCTCAATTAAGACAGTGTTTACACACACGGCTTGGCTGAAATTAAGGGGTGGGGGGGGCAGAGGAAGGAGGGCAGTCTCACTTGCATTCAAACAGCCAGATGTTTATTTTATTTTTTTTTAATACATAATGCCAAATGACAGGTCACATTGAAATTGTCACTGTCTGGTATCCAGCCACAAAGCTTATTCTGCTGCTTGCAGTCTGAATCGAGAGCATGTGGCCTATTCTTCCTTTGCTTTTCACCACCACTACCATGGCTCCCTTCTCTTACGCGTGTACCGTGATTTGAAATTTGCCCTGGGCTTCCGCACACATTACCCCCAGGAAGTCACGTGTGACAGATGAGCCCCGTTCCTGCTGGTCACTGCAAAGGTGCTTCTGTCCCCATACCTTCCCAAGGTGCGGCTTCCTTTTAGAGGAAATCTCCTACCCTCTATTTATTTTTGTTTGTTTCCTATCTGGCAATCACATTATCACAACAATAGTAACCACAACCCATGGAAAGTTTACCCAAATGACTGAGCTTCCAGAAGCCCAGCTCTTAACATAATTTAGAAAACTGGAAAGGGAATGAAGAAATGTGGGTTCCTGGGAAAGAAAAAGTTCTCCCATGTGAGTGGGGTAAGTCTGTCTCTCCCACCCCCGCCCCCTACCCCGCTCCGCCCCACACTCACAGACAGAGGTTAGGGCATCTGCGCTTGTTAGTTAGTGTGTATCAGCTGCTGCCTGTGGATGTTCACCTGGTGGATCTTCAAAACCATGGGATGTATCCAGCCTTTGGTTAAAGCTCAAAGGTTTCAGACACACACAGGCAGGCAAGGAGCAAGAGGAGGGGGTAGACCTAACTCTGGCCCCAACTTCTGGCCAGGAGCAGTTTCTGCGGCTCTCTAGTGCCTCGGTTTCTTCCTCTGCCCAAGGGGCTAATGAAGCACCGGCTGGAGGAGCACAGCTTCAGTGCTGCATCCGCTGCTATTACCCCACAGAGGCCAGGTCCCTGAGGAATCAGCCGGCCCCCAGTCCTCCTGTCCTCAATGACACATCCCCCATGGAGGAAGCACATTCCGGGCCGGGGCCATGTGCTGAGCTCACGTACCCACCTTTACCCCAACCAGAGCTGTCCCTAGACAGAGCCAGAGCTGGCCTGAGGAACAACGCCGCCTCCTCTCAGCACATACTTGACTTAAATGAAATATTGAAGTCCATCAGGGTGAAGTGGGGGTTTCAGAAGCTGCGGTGAGAAAATTAAAGCGACCAAGTGAGAGCATTTTATGCACGCGGGATAACTGCCTTTTGATATAGCGTTTTACTACACATTTGGTATTATGGATCCATAACAGATAAATGTGTATCGTGGAATATATAAAAGTGCCAACAATTGTCAATATGCATTCACAGGCTGTAGTAAGAATATTCTATAAAATACTCTCCAAACATGAGGGATGTGTATAACTAAGTGAATGATGCTGCTGGTGAGAATTTGGAACAAGTGCATCTTAAGCCCTAAAGAGGTTTATTAGACAGAACAGCCCAAACTCTGCTGACATTTAGCAAAGTCCCTCGATACTCAGAACAAAGAGTCCTCAAGCATGCACTTTCCCCAAAGCAGGCGCTCAACACATGTGTAAAAATGAAATAAATAAAACCCGAAATCTATGCCGGGGTGATAGGAGGGAGCAACCTGGGGGCCTGAGTTCCTGAGTTATTAACTCAAAACAAAGGTGATGTTGGCTAGGCAGGACCTGCCAGGCGCCCTGAGCAGAAGGGCTCGGGAGGTGGGTGGCGGCCGAGGAGGTGGGGGCTCAGCTCCCCATCTTTAACCTACATGTTACCGGGTGTCTAGTCCTCAGAATGAATCTTACACTCAGGCATGGTAGTGTTGCTGCCTTCACTTTTCCTGGCAGCCATAAACACATTGTCATGCTCTTAAAAAAAAATAATAAAGTAAAACATTACCAGCTTCCTATACACATAATAAAATCAATCTTCTGCCTCTAGTACATTAAATGAAATAGCATGTCCCCAGAAAATGCATAATAGTCAGTGTCTATGAGAATCATGTAAATAAAAGTAAAAATAAAAGTCTAAAGTTCAGAATAAAATACTAAGCATATCCTACAAAAATTGGCAAGAATATTTGCCTGCATTTTGTACAGTGAGTGTCCTGAAAATGCCCCTATCAAAATGTATTCTAGAATTCCTAACCTGTAGTGCCTTTTTTGATAGTTAGATTAGTTTCCAAAGTCAGCTGTCCTATTTCCCCAAGATACAGACATTATACACTTCGGACAGTAAATAGACCTTTTTAATTGAGCTGATGGGTCGAAAGTGAATGTGTCCTTGAATTTACACTGAAAGACAGACAGTGGTTATTTATAATAAGGGGTTTAGCCACCCACTTCCCTTCGGAAAGGCAAGGACCTCATCAACAGACATATTTAAGTAAATAGTGCCGAATGAGATGAATTTTTCTTTAAAGGACAAACGCCTCCAGGGTCAAACCTCTCCCTGGACTCAGAGCCAGCAGGTGAGCACAGCCTGAGCTCAAATTCATCAAAGTTCGGGTTTGACTGGCTTCTGAAAAGCTGAATGTGGGAATGTGGAAATCTGCAATTTATTTAATTTTAATTCAATTTGGTTTCACATCCTGTTTTGCAAGTCAGCAAGACAGGCTAAGTTTTCCAGAAAGGGGGTGAAATAAACAACGGAGGGCTCCCGGCCGGGGCCACGAGCCTGGGCCCAGGCGGCAGGGCCCTGGTGCCGCTCTCCGAATCCACAGCCCGGCGCTGGAGCCTGCGGCCGCCGCTCCCAGCCTCACCATCTCCCTGCTGAAGGGCCTATTTGTCTGCTTTAAGTGAAATCACTCAATTCTCAAAAGTCAGTGGAGGACTTTAGAAGGGGGAGGGTTCGGATAGGCTACTCCAAATAAGTTCCATTAATCAAAAGACACAGTGTAATGTAACTAATATTTTACAATTAGGGGAGACAAGATGGAACTAAAAGCCATCTATCTCTCTTATACCACATGATCATCGATTCATAATCGGAGACTGAGAGTTGCACCAAGATGCATTTACTGGATGGGGGGAGCCAGGGGGAGGGCTGGTCTGAGCCGAGATAATGAACACGATGAGAGAGCGCAACGCTGAAGGCTGAGAAGAGATGACAGAGAAGCTCAATGCTGACGGATGACATGAAGACGCCAGCAGACACCTGACAGCCCGCGGGAGCCTCTGTGCTCCTTCCCCGGCATTATGATCCTCAATTATCTTGGTAAGGGACTGGGAGGCTGGCTGAGCTCGGCGGTCACTTAGCGCGGGGCCGGGTGACGCTGCCCGTGGCAGCCCGGGCCTGGCCAGCACCACTTTGCGCGGCCGTGGTTTCCATTGTCGGCGCTCCTGGGCACCCGGGGGCCGTGGGGATGCTCAGCGCTCCATCTGTTTTGTAATAAAATTCCTAAATCTTCAAAGGCACCCATTTTTTTCCTTTCACTGCCACCTTCAGGAAAATAAAAGAGTTGGCCCTTTCCAAAAAAAAAAAAAAAAAAAAAAAAAGGTGGGGGTGCTCCAGGGAGATGGGGAGACTCGCTGCTGCAGAAGGAGCTGGCCAGAGACAGCCGGCTCTCCTGAAATGATCTCGGGGGACCCCACAAAGGAGTAATGTAAGGAGGGAGCTGAGCCACCCTGAGAAAATGAGGGAGCTAAGAAGACACAACGGCAAAACAGAAGGGAAGTTTTGCAGGCCCGCTGCGGAGATGAGGAGTTAGGGATCACGGCAAGGAGAAACTTTCTGGGGCTCCTCAGCACCAGTAGTGCCAAGGACAGGGGCTTCTACCCACACACCCTCTGCCCTGCCCATTATTTCTTTGTGAAGACACAGATGGACTCACCAAAGGCTTGTATAGCATGTCTCCCGAACAAAGAAAAACAAATGATGTTGGGGGCGGGCAGCAGAGTGACTTGGGAACTCGGGGAAATGACAGGTCGGGGGTCAGGTGCAGGGGTGACAGGTCCCAGCAGGATGGAAGTCGGAAGTCGGGGGCGGCCACTGCGGGGGCCTGGTCCCCATTCCTCTGCCGCATTTGCACGGATGCATTTCTCTGAAATACACCAGTCCAGTGACAGATTATGTAATATGTACAAATCCCAGATTGGAGCCAGAGGTCCGGGAAGTCATGCTTTTTTCGTATTTATTTTTTCAAATCATAACTTGACTGCTGAATGTGTTCCCTGTCTGCCGGACCCCCTGACCTTCCCTCTCTGCCTTGACCTGAACTCAAAGCTGCTTCACGCGCCCCGTTTGCCAAGGCAAACCGGATGGGGATCCTAGAACTTGATTTCCCTACAAAGATCAGAGATCCTGGGGTATTCAAGCGAGCGTGCCCACACCTGACGCACACACATAAAAACACGCCTGCATGTCAGGGCCACCAGCTGTCGGGCATCTCTGCCCCATGGGCACTGCCAGCAGCTCAGATGTGACTGCAGTGAGAGGTGAAGAAGCTTCTGAAGCCTCATCCAAGCACCATCTCCACGGCCACCACATCCCTGGGGAGACGATGCAGCACGAGAGACAAAGACATGGGGAACAGCAGTGACCCCCACCCCGGGTATCAGATAGGCAGGATTCAAACACCTCTGGCATCTTACCCAGTGTGACCTGGCAAACCACCCACCCCCAAAGCATCTAACAGTGCCAAGGATGAGGAGCCCCTGGGGATGCAAGGGAGGTGTTGAGTCCAATCTTGCAGGCTAATCAGAGGGCAGAGGCCTTAAATAAAATCAATGTGTGTGGCTTGAGTAGCTGTAATTGAGACCCTCCACACACATTTAACACCCTGCAAGCTACACCAAAACCATAAATGGCCCCCTGGGACTGCTTGAGTGTCCCAGAGAAATGGGGTGCAACCATGTCTGCCCCAAGGGTCCCTGTGCAGGCGAGGGGGACCAGGCCCCGGCAGCTGCACATGCCTCCCTCACCATGTGCATCACCCCCTGGGAAGTCATCCTGTGAAACACCGCAGCCCTCTCAGCCCTCTTTCCTGCCCCGACTAAGCGTTTCCCAGCTTGCAGGCAGGCCTTCTGATGCAAACCACTGAACCCAGCCAGAGCCGGACAAAAAAAAAGCAAGAAGACAGACCAAAACCAAGTCTTTAAAGATGAAGTTCCAGGAATAGAGCGTGCCCAGTGGTTTTAACCTCTCCCTGGCCACGATTTCGCCCTTGAGCCAGAGGAGCACTTTCAGGTAGAATGGACATGTTTACCGAAACCTCCCCCATTAATCCATGGAAATTGGATTTACTGTCTCGGGAAGCCGCGTGCGTGTCGATACTTTCAGGCACATGTGGGTCTCGCTCCGTCTTGGTTCAACACATGTTCCTTTTATTTGTCGTTTGATCAAATGCAGGGGAGGTGGACATTGTTCCAAAGAGTATGTCTAAAGTGAGGTATCTTCAGGGACAAAACATCCGTGTAACATGCTGAGTGAGTCTTCACAGCCCCCCCCACCCCCGAAAAAGCAGCAGTGCTCAAGGTATGAATTCTGAAGTTGACTGAGGTCTGAATAAAGGCGTGACTTCCTTGTCACTTTAATTAACCCAGCTCCGCTCCGCCGATTGACGGGAAATGTCAGTGGAATGTGTCCAAGTTACAGCCCCTCCCGTTTGAGGAGTTAGGGAGCGGGATGAAGCCAAGCCGGCGAGAACCACGTGGATGGTTTCATATTCCAAAGGTTCTGAAAAATCCAGTTCTGGAGATAATGGTGGAGACCACATGTTTCTTCGTCTCCTTCATTAGCCAGGTTATGACTTTGAAAGGAGGGTTTAGTGGGCAACTCTGTCCCCATTCTGGGGCCATCCGGCTTTCAATGCTGCGTGCAAAGTATTGACAACAAGGAAAGCTGGGGGGCATCAGAGGGAGAAGATCAGGAAGTCCACTCAGCCCCCTCCTCGTTCCCCACCAGCTGGGTGGGCAGCCACTGAACATTCAACAGCAGAGGTTTTCAAAATGAAAATAAAACATTTCCGCAATTATAAAAAGCGGCCCTAACATTGTAATACTCCTTGAACTCCAAACAAATTATTTGGGAGGATATTAAGCCTGGAAGGTCTTTCAAATTTCTTATTAGAATGGAGATTACTTAGAGCTCATGGCCAAATCACATACAATTTGACCCAATTCTTTTCCACCCTTTCGCATCGTTTGATATTAGGCAGAAACTATTGTTCCAATGCTGAAATTCATTATCCTCTCCTGCAGCCAAGGCCAGGCTAGGAAAATTCCCTGAGACCTGGCTCCCAACCTTTTATTGCAGCCCTAAAGGTGGTCTTTACTGCCACCTAGAGGACAGTTGGTGGCATGGCATGTGAGTCACCGGGAGGAAAATTAAATACAGCTGAATAATTGAATGAGAGGGCAAGTTGAATCAGGGGTCACCATCTGTTTGACTAGAATTGTTGGCACATTTCAGCTAAGCCTCACGCGCCTCGTAAACATGCTTACAGTTATCATAGCTCGCATTGCCCTAAAATAAAAGAAAATTGGTCCTAAAATAAGCCTGAACTAATTAAACATATACCATCTTGTCGTCATGGAGACCAGAGTGAAGGTCACCAGTTTCTCATGGCTTTTCAGGGGGATGTTGATGCCAAAAACAGACAGGTGATTCTTTCCACTCCTGGGGAGAGGACATCTCAGGGGCTGGAGGTGTTGCCCAGGGGGGCAGCAGTGAAGGGAAGAGGGGCCACGGCCTGGCCCCCACTCCTTTCTTACTCTTTGGGCCCGCAGGGAGGCAGAGGGAGGATGAGGAAGAAAGAACACCGCGTCTGCAGCCTCCAGCAGCAGTGTCAGGAGGGCCCCAGTGCCCCCTGCCAATGCTACTTAACTTGATGCCCGGTTGGCACGGGTGTCCCGGGGATGGGGATGGGAAGGAATCTTTCCAGGAAGTGGGTGTCGCATCTGAACCAGATTCCTGGCCAGCTCCATCCAGAGCTGGTGGTTTACCAAGCAGCTAGACGTGGCTGGTTGTGCGTGCCTGTGTGAGTTACGCTGTACTGTGCACAGCCAGCGCAAATGTGTACTTTGGGAGGGGAACCAGTTCCAACTGTAGCTCTTACCATTTCCCTTCATACACCACTCCGACCTTGGGAACACACGCCTGCCCCCCAACCTTCAGCACCCAGTGGGTCTATGTTGTGTGCAAACCTGGAGCTTGAAGGGTAAACTGAGGGTAAGATTTCCCTGGGCGTTAGGGATTCGTAGGGGCGGCTTTTCTCCTCAAGTGGCCCCGCTGACCCCTTGGAGGACTAAAGGCTTCATTCCCTTCTCCCTCTTTCTTTCCCGACTTCTGAGATGCCCTGATTTTTTCCTTCCATTTTGCACTGTGGATTATGCACAAATCACTTAGGAAAGACACAGGGGAGTGACCCCCAACTTCAGGCACGTGTCCTCTGGGACACAATTAGCGTCTGTTGTATCCCATGTTGGCTGGGCTGACACCCTCACGGATCCTGGAGGGGCCGTTCTCCCTCACGTGGTGGAGATGCCTGGGGAGGGGCGCCCAGAGACCAGAGTGTGGAACTGGCCTGCGAGAACTTGAGCCACTTCTGCTCCTAAGTAATTAGGACCCATTAAACAAGGCCGATTCTCAACAGCCTCCCACCTCATAAACTAGGCGACAGACTGGCTTCCTGGAATCAAATTCTGACAATAGGCAAGAAAGAAGAAAAGAACAAATTTAATGGCCCCAATATCTGCTGAGCCTGTCGGGGTGCTGCCCAAGGGCTGGGAGGAGGGGTCCCTTGGCCTGTGGAGCTCCCAGGCAGGTGAGGGTCCCAAGGAAGGCTTTCTTGTACTTCAAGCCAAGGGCTCTCCCTTTCACTGTGCTTTCTGCTGGGGTGTTCCCAATTTGACAATTCAGATGCTCCTCCTCCAGGAAGCCCTCTCAGCTGCTCCTCCCATGTCCCCCTCTATACAGCACACACAGTGTCACGCCTGCCTGTTTCTCCCTATTCATCCTCACCATGTCTCCCAGGCCTGGCACACAGGCCTCCCTGTAGCCCAGAGAATCAAGGCTCTTCTGACTTAACTTTACCTGGAAAAAACTGACCTGCTGTCCATGGGCCTCATCCCCAAAAATCAATTTTCCAAATTCATGAAGGACACTTGAATAAGAGGGGCTCCCCTGGGGAGTTGGAAAATCAGGGTGGGGCTGCTACAGAACTGTGGAGGAGCAGAGGTGTGAGGGGGCGGGTACAGGACAGACCCAGCAGGTAGTTGCTGAGGAATTTAAAAGGACAGGTTGGGAGGCTGGAGCCTGTGCTGTGTCCCTGCCTCTCTCTCCAGCCCCAAATATGATAGGGAAGAGCCAGCACAGACCCCACAGCCTCCCCAGTGGCTTTTGTTGGAAAGCACAGTGCAGAGAGGGGCCTGCTAAACCAAGAGCCTGTGCACTAAGCAAGTCCCTCCAGCTAATACTGTGGATCAGGGGACTGGGGACCTGGCCCTTCCAGGGCAGCAGCTATCTCCCTGGGCAAAGCAGTCCTAGGACCACAGACCTCTATATTTTCAGGAGGAGCAACAAATGCAAATCTTATGTGAAATCTCAGGTTTTAAATGTGAACTGCCAAGCCCAGGCTTTCAGAGGCACGGTGGGGGCCAGGCCCATGGAGTCCGCAGGCTATGGGGAGCCGCTGCCTCGCACCCACCGGCCACCCAAGTGCAGGTGCCTCTGACCCTTGACCCAATGTTCAGCCACTTGCCCCAAGCAGCACTTCCCTGCTGGCCCAGCCAGCTCAGCCCCAGCACCCCAGACTGGCAATGCATGCTGGAAAGGATGCTCCAAAGAGGGGCAGTTTCTGAGAGAACCCTCAGTCCTCAGCCCCCAGGCAACCCCACAGCTTTGCTCCTGCTGCCAATGCAGGCACCTCACACCCCAGAGGCAGTCCATCCCCCCACCACCAGTAGGCCTTGCTCTGTGGCAAATGAGAACCCCCTCCTTTGCTGGCCTGGGCCTCACCTCAGGAACCGAGCTGTGGGCACTGAAATTGCCCCTTCTTTGGACATTATGATGAAGCAGCAATTAAGGGAAGGGACTGACACTAATCTACCTCATGGATGGATTAACTTTCAGAACTAAAAAAAGCCCAGGTAAAGGAAGTCCCGCACCTGTATTGAGCTGGCCTCCACAGGCAGGTGGCAGCAGATTTAAGCCTTGGGGCCCTGTACCCGTCTTCCCCACAGAGGAAGCTGGGCACCTCTGCCATAGGAGAAGAGGCTGGGGTCTGTACTGGGGGGGGCCTCTCCCTGGGACTTCTCAATTCAGCACGGGCTCCTCCTGTTATTTCTGAATGAGGTTTTTTGACAAATTGTCTCAGAGCAGAAAGCAAAATAAACCCTAAGCACCAAGGGCGCGTGGGGGTGGGGGACAAGAAAGCCCAAGGAGGTCCAGGAGCCCCGAGCAGCTCTGGACCCACAGCAGACCAGCCCATCACACCCCCCAAGTCTGTGAGGGGGGAGCCCAGTCCCCGCCCTAAGTTTTCCAGCTGCCTGTACATAGGAGTCAGCCGGTGCGGGATGAGGCGCGGATCCCCAGGCACTCTGCAGGACCGTCTCCCTGGAAGGGGAGGCGTAGGATTCAGCACGGGCCCCAGACCCTGGAGATGACCCTCTCGGGTTGGGCTTGCCCTCAAGTCCAGCGCCAGCGCAGAGGCTGGGAAACGGCTGGAGAGGTGCCCTGCCTGACCCCAGTGTCGGGTGCCCACAGGACCTGTGGGCAGTGGGACCAGGCTAGCTCCCAGAGGTGACATGACATACAAAGCAGGCAGAGTGGGGTAGAACAGCCTCAGCCTCACGCTGCTCACCTCTGCCCGCGACCTGTCAGGGGCCAGACCAGCCTCTGACCGCTGCCAGGATGGAGCTTCGGGAGGGAGACTGTGCCAGTCCAGAGGCCTCTGACCACTGCCAGCATCCCCGAGCCCTGCCTCCCACTGAGAACTGGCCTCCCACTGCCTCCCCTGGCCTTTCAGAGAAGAAGCCAGGGAGCCTCATGTGTTTCTGCAGACCCCGAGACACCCTCCCTGGCTGCTCTCCATGGTTGTTGGTCATTTTACACACATGGTTTGAATCCAGCATGGGGGAGTGATTGTGTTGCATGAGCACCCAGCTAGACCAGCCTCCAGGACCTGAGTGTGTGAAAGCCTCAGTTTCCAGATGTTCCGTGTGCCGCTTTCCATGGTTCTCCCCAGCCTGATTTCTCATCTTAAGTCCTCCAGGGTAGTTCTGTTTCTTAAATACAGAATCATTAAGTGCTCAAGGTTTTGCACACTTGACCATGAATAGCAGGGAGAAGTTTCTAAACCCTGCCTCTTCCATTCCCAGAGAAGCAAAGTTGGTGACACAGGGTGACCCATGGGGCTGCCCATGCCTGTCAGAGCACCCCAACCCAGTGAACCCCAAGTCACCAGGAACCCTTTGTTCCTTTTCAAAAGCCCCTTGCTCTCCTGGGCTGAATTGCCCATTCAGGTCCCCCCAAACTGGAGAGTAGCCCATGCACAACACCCTGAAGGTGATTGCCACGTACTACAGTTCTTTGGGGGCTTTGAAAATGGTTTCTGAGTGCCAGGGGAGACAGAATTTACAGTAGCAGAGCTGCTGGCTGTCTCAGTCTCTGTACTTGTGTACGATTCACAAAGGCTAAGGACTCCTGGGTCGGGTGTGCCGTCAGCTAACCCTGCCCTCTGCCCCACCAGGAGATCATTTCTACCCACAGAGGCCAGGGCCATGTCCCAAGATGGGGTGCAAAACGGCCTGATCTCTGCTGGGAGGTGTGGACAGCTGTGTGGCTCAGTGTGACCCTGGTGGCACACTGGTGGCCAGGAAGGTCAAGCCCCCTGCCCTTGCAGCTGGTGAAAGGCTCTAGGGGTGCATTTTAGAGGCCAAATTAACAAAACCAACCATGACACCTGCTCCTTCACTACCTACTGTTGAGACCACATGCACCGGACCAAAGATGACCCTGGTCACCGTGCAGACCAAGGCTGGTCCTGGCACAGTCAGTGGTCTGGCTTCTCCACAGACCCAGCCTCACCTTTCCTCCAGGGGAGTAAGACCACCCAGTGGGTGCATGTCAATCTGCACATGAATTTGGACTCATAATCCCAAGAAATCATTTCCAGAAGCCTCAGAACTTTCTTCATTTGCAGAAAAAGCATCAGATAATTTCTGTACCAACAAACCCTGCTCCCTGAAAACTGTATATCTTTGTCTCAAAAGAAACTTTTAAAGAGATGCTTCCAGTTAAGTACTTGTTAAAAGGGCTTCCCTGCAAGAAGTTCCTCAAAAATATATTAAAAATCATATTAAAATCATTTTCATAAAATGTGTGTTTGAGAAAAGACAAGTTGAATTCTCAAAGGCTCCATTATTGAAGCAAAAATTAATATTTGTACTGTTTCTAAATTGGAATAAAATTGCAAAGATGCAAACACCATCCTATATCATAATCTATAAACCAGTCACAAATGTTAAATCAACTGTAAAAATGATTTAAAATCTACTTGAATAATTTTATTAAACTGATTTAAAATCATATTTTCTGCTCCCTTCATTTATTAACTGCATCTCCAACAACAGCGGGGTTATAATGGATTTAGGCAAATATAGAGATATTCCCAAATAATCCCGTCAATGGAAAGGCTCCCCTCTGCGGGTGGTGTGCAGAGTGGACTTGCAGAGGGAGAGACACAGGTTCACACATCCACCAATGGTCGAGAAGTCCCCGGGAGCACATGTGAGCTCCTACCCACAAAGGTTGAGTTCTCCTCGATGCAGGCCACTTCCTGGCCTCCAGAACAGACCAGCCCTGAAGACCTCACTGGCCGTGAGCACCCACTTCTGGAGAGAAGCTTCAGGCATTGGCCTGGACAGGTGGGAAGAGCTGGACCAGGGAACAAGCCACCATCTCCTCTGCCCTGTCGGTGCCATAGAACACAGACGTCAGTGGGGCACCTGCCGCCGGTGCCTCTGATGATCCGTGGAACACACAGAAGTAAGTGGCAAACAGAGGGCCTCTGGGAATGTGCCCTGGCTTGGGCTGCACTCCCCCAACCCCCAACTCACACACACACATACACACACACACACACACACACACACAACCCACAGCCAACTTTCTCTCCCTGGTCCTGAGGCAATAGAAACTGGCTAGGGGCCACTGGGGGTCTCAGGACCCACCATGCCTTGAGCCAGCAACTCCAGGGTGGATCCATGCACCTGTCTGCACTGCAGAGATGCATCTGAGTTGCTGGAAGCCTGGTACAGATCTCTGTGAAGGTGTCTATTGGCATCACCCAAAGCCTCGTGGCACAGTCACCTCCCCAGAGGTAGGACGAAAGGGCCCCACGAGCAGCAGGCTGCCCTACAGGTAGCTGCAGCGACACAGCCATAAAGTGGGAGGCCAGAGAGGGAAACTGAGACCCGTGAGTTTTTGGGCTGTTATGTGTGTGTCGCAAGGTGTCCTGAAAACACAACCTCTTAGGGGAGGGGTGTAATCTGGGGTTTGGTACTGTGGGAAGGTAGGCAGGGGGCCATCCGGGTGCCCCCATGATCTGCTCAGATTGGCTGGACCTGGGCTCATCTCTCAGTGCCAGGGCTGCCCCTGTGCCTGCTATGCCACTGCCAGAGGCTCTCGCTTCTCTGCCCACTGCAGAGACAGGACAAAGCCAAGCGCCTGAAAGTGGAAGCCCCGGAAGGTGCCGTCGGCTGATGGCAGGCAGAGATTTGGTGGGCAGATGCAGAACCGCAGCTGGGGCAACTGAGCATTGTGCCAACAAATCTGCTCCCCGAAAGAGCCCCCTAAGCCCCAGATGCACACGGGGCTCCATAAAGCCCACTTTGCCAATTCCTTCCTTCCCTGCATCTCAGCACCCACCACAGGCACGTGACTCCTTCACTCGGGTCCTGCCTCCTGAGAAAGCACCGTGAGAGAAGGCAAGAGAAGACACAGAAGACCCCTTGAGGTGAACAGCATCCCCTCGGCCTGACCTGAGTTCCCGGATGCAGTGAGGCTACCCAGTCCCGGGGCACCACCCCCGACAGCGCCACACCAAGGCGCCCCTCTGGCCTCCCGCCACCCCTACCCCCGCCTCTCGCTGATACCCTCCACCTCTGAAACACAATATCTGCTGCTTCCACATGCTGGTGACCTTTCACATCATTTCCCCCAAAAGTTCATTTCTGTGATGAATGCAATATACTCAAAGCCATAAATCTGACCGTCTGAAGGATTCAAATTAGGAATTATTGACAGCTGATGGAACCCAAGTGCACGGATGAAGCAGGTTTTCTCATCTGTCCATCTAAACGCTGGAATGTGTATTGATTAAAATATGACGCGCTACAGAACCCGGCATAAATCTAAACTCTATTAGATTAACACGAGCATTCAATTAACATAAGATGACAGCGTAGGAGGAAGGGGCTGCGTGTCGGTCACCAGCAATCTTTTAGCCATAAACATGGGGAAGCAGCAGTGGGCACCGAGTGAGGGCAGGAGGCAGAGGAGTTGGGCACCGCGCCTGGCAGAGAAGTTCCGAGGAGGGAGCTGGGGCGAGGCCAGCCAGGGAGGTGCTCCCTGAGCGTCCACCTTACCCCGGTGCTGCGGGTGCAGGCAGCTGGCAGCAGTGCTATGCGGGCCGTGAGCGTGTGGTCCTGGCAGGACCAGGAGTCAAACGGAGTCAGCTTCTAGGCTACAAAAAGACGTGGATGTGGAACTTCTTTTTTTTTTAAAAAAGATCTATTTATTTAGGCATACAAGAGCTGGGGTGCAGGCCAGAGACGGGATCTACTGAAATTCACTGCTGAGGGGAGCAGCGGGTGAGACAGGAGAGGTCTGCTGTGCCATGTGGGTAGCTCCCTGGCCGGGCATGGAACTCATGCTGCAGGGGCTGCAGATAGCTTCATAGTGCTGCATCTTAACCCCTTGCGCCGCCAGGGAGGCCCTGTATGTGGCTCTTCTAAGGGAGGGGAGAACAGAGATTTGAGGTGAGCTGGAGGATGAGGGCCCCCAGGTCTGGGCAGAGAAGCCTTGAGAGCAATTCGGCCTCTGAGGCGTCGACCCTGTGAAGCTTCTCAGCTCTGTCACCTGGAAGGGTCCTGGGAGGACGGGGGCAGCCGCCAGGGGACTGTGGTGATAGTGTGCGGGTGCATCGGTGAAGGAAATTCTATGGGGACTACCCTGGGAGGGGGGGGAAGCAAACTTTGTTTAAAAATGAACGATGCTGTAAAAAATAAAAAGAAAAAAATAAAATAAATTGAGGAAACGGAGGCTCCGAGAGGCTAGGCCCATACATGCCCCAGCTGTTCCCATACATGCCCCCAGCTCCCCTGCCCAAGAGGGGTTCCTGTAGCCGCCAACTCAGTAAAGTGAGGTGACAGGGTGCTTGCCCAGCCACATAGGATGGGGCTTGTTTTCAGATCACTCCAGCTTCCTTGGGCCTCAGCGGCTGTATTTTAGACTGTGGGCATAGTGCCCCTGGCACCCCAGAGGATCCCCAGCAGGATAGAGACCCCGCGTCCCATCGGAGCTATCCGTTTGGAAGTGCCCTGTCCCTGTCCCCACGCCACAATCTTCTCCCCAGTCCTTGCCTCAGGGGCTCATTCTGCAGGAGCCCACACCAAAGACCCCTCACAGTAGTACTAAGTGGCCGTGGGGGAAGGACGGTGGGGCGGGAGAGGAAGAACTAGAGTCAAAATAAGGGGGTGGGGGTGCAATCGTATGGGGAATAACCAAAATGAAAATGCACATTGTGCAAAGATGAGAAATGATGTAATAATTATATAAAATAAAATATTAACAAAATAAAAATAAAGTTGCATTTGGACAGCTTGTAATAAGAAAAAAAAAAAAAGGAGGAGTTGCTGGTGGGTCTGTGCCACTCAGCTTTGGCCCCGCTTTTTTGTATGGACCTTGAAATGAACTCTTCTCTAGAAAAAAAATGTCCTAAATGAATTTGAAGCTCAATCAGCCCTCACAACTCTTTTAACAGTGAGGTTGTCTAGTTGATTCACTATTTCTAACACTAGTATTATTGAATAAAATATTACATCTGGGGGTATTAGAGAGTGGGGGTTCCAGGGGGCGCCAGGGACAGGGATGTCTTCGTCAGGGGAGTGGCATCGTGGCAGGCCGCTGCCAGCCCCTATCAGGAGTCCTGAACTGCAGGATAAGGGAAACTTCCTTCTGTCTAAGCTCAGTTTCTCTGGCTCTGTAACCAATCCTGTTTTGAATAAAATATTCTTGCCCAAGTGAAGCCCTGGACGGTCCCCGTGGGTGGCCTGGCCATGGCTATGTGGGTGGGCGACCCAGAGTCTGACCCTGCTCCTCAGATTCCACCCACAGGGAGACTTCCGGGCAGTTTATGGGCAGGATGTCGGAATGCCCTGTCCCGCAGCCTGGTGTCCATGGAAGCGCCCAGGAACCCGCCCCTGCACGGCCTGGAAGGACGCTCTCGGGACTCTCACAAGGGGCCACCCCAGGGCTGCTGAGATCCACAAACATGAGTCAGTCACACCCTGAACTTGCTACACACCCCTTTCCTCTTTACCTCTGTTCACTGCGTACGAGCCACCTCCTCCCAGTCTGAGGTCAGGCTCCCGAGGTGCTTGGGGCCTCCACTCCTGTCCCTCCGTGACTTCTAGCCATGCCCCTTGGCTGCACCTGGCTGCACCCCAATATGCCCTTATGCATCAGGACTTCAGGACTCACTTCCTAGCCCCCAGGTTGCGCCTACCTCTCCCCTGGCATGTGTTCCCTGAGCTGGAAAGTCCCCATCTGTGTCACGCAGCTAGCTCTTTCCTCCACAATTACTCCAGAATTCGGATTGGCCACTTCCTTCAGGAAATTTCCCCATCTGTCTTCCCAACGTATCACCAGATGCAGGTGTGGGGGCACTGCTGGTCCGCGGCAGTAGGGACTTTTCCATCCTCGTGTGCCCAGAGCCTGTCCTGGGTCTGCACAACCTGTGTGCTGGGTACCTGGGGAGGGTGGGGGTCCATCCTCGTGTGCCCAGAGCCTGTCCTGGGTCTGCACAACCTGTGTGCTGGGTACCTGGGGAGGGTGGGGGTGTGAGGGATAGGGGTAGCTTTCCAACTCACAGCTAAAGGGCACTGGACCCAGGGCCACCTGAGCCCAAGCACCTGAGCTTAACTCTCCCACCAACCTCTCCCGGTCCCTGCAGTCCTGTCATTGTCCTATGAGAAACTAGGACACCCCAGAGGGGTGCCGCATGGGGGAGAGGCTCCTACACAGAGGGAGCCCACCCCATACCAGCCCCAGGGTATTGACTGTGCCCTGAGTGCCTAGGTAGTCTTTCCCACCTGGGGAAGCCAGCAGAGCCGGAAATGGCTGGTTTAGGTACAAGTGGATCCAGGGCTGGACTCAGAAGGTGGACCCCTTCTGGGGGGAAGGGTCAACTCTGCCTTGACCTTGTGGTCCGCTCAAGCCTTGCCCACACAAGCAGCTCCACACATGCACGTGGTCTGAATGAATTCGTAACTGAACAATGTGATTAACATGAGGTTTTTCTTTTAATTTTTTCTAAGTTGTAAGAACGATCTTTGCCCCAATGTCCCTGTAGTGGGAACCTGGGCGTTTGTCAGCTGAACCCCTGCCCTGCATACCCTCCCAGAGCCACCTTCAGGTTCATCAACAGGCAGCTCCCGCCTTCCGCGAGCAGCGGGCGCCCTCTTGCGGCCATATCAGGTTCCCAGCCTTCCGTCCGCTGTCAGCCAGGAATGACCTCCCTGAGGACTGGGGTCAGCCCCTCACTCGCCAGGGGCCTGTCCCTGCTTCCTTCAGTCAGACTGGACGGTGAGACTGAGTCCTTGGGAATGCCGATGGCAAATAGGCAGACTCCTGGAGGAGTGTATGGGGGTGTAAGTGGCCCCTCTTAGGCAAGGGACACTGAGCTATTCGCAGGCCCCAGGGATCTCCCAGACACATCTGCACAGTTCAGCCTACAGATGCCAAGTATAAGGGGACAGAAAGGGGTGCAGGACAGGAGGCACGTCCCACAATCCTGATAGTGCTGTTTCCTCCCCAAAGCGGACACGATGTCCCGGCCAGCTTGGGTGTCACCTATGTGACATCTGAGCGCCGAGCTCATGCCTTCATGCCCACCAGGAGTGATCCAGCTGAGCTTTCAGAAGCCTCAGTTCTGCCAAGTTGAAAACCCCAAGTCCGGGGCCTCCCCTGGTGGCGCAGCGGTTGAGCGCTGGCCTGCGAGCCTGCCCGCATCCTCTGCAGCACCAGTTCATTCCCTGGCCGCCTGCGAGGGTCCCACAAAAAAAAAAAAAAAAAAGAAAGAAAGAAAAACCCAAGTCTGGAATGATGCCCCAGCATGATGTAACCCCCTACTGCTCCCCTCCTAACTCCCCCTCCCAAACTGGCCAGGGGAAGGCTGCTGTTCCTCAGGGGCCTGCCCCTCCTAAGCCTGGCCTGGCTCCTGCTCCTGGACAATCAGGGCCAATTAACAGACGCGTGTCAGTAGCTTGCACTTTGTACCAGAATGGCCTGCACGTGGCTGGCCCCCATAGAAAGTGAGCTGGGCCAAAGGATGCAGGACTGGGGGCATGCCAGCACCCTCAGTGAAGAGAGCAGGGAGGGCTTTCTCACAGAGCAGCACCTGGACTGTTGACCCACCATGGGGTCCCTGCCTGTGTTTCCTGCCCTCTGTGTCTGTCCGTCCAGGAGATCTTGCCTACAAGGGGAAGGTGGATGGTCAGGAGGCTACAAGATGACAGAGCTCCCCGTCGACCTGAAGCAAGTTAACTGAAGTGAACAGGCTGCTCCTTCACATGGCAGAACATGGGTGGGCAGCTGTGAGCCTGTCTGCAGGAGAAACACACGGACAGCCTCCCAGCAGCATTGGCAGTCAGAGGTTGGATCCCTCTCTAGTTGCCATCACAGATCCAGGTCAACCCTACAGCAAGGAACTGGGCCTGGCTCCCCATACTGGGTCTGGAATCCCAGATAGGGACTGGCTTCCCAGCTGCCAGGAGCCTCTCGCCCAAGCCCTGCACAGTTGAAATGAGCTGCAAACTTGTCCCTGAACTCTCGAGGGAAAGCCCCAGGCCTATACGTAGGAGGAAGCCCTCATCCCCACACAGACCAGGAAGTGGCTGAGTCTGGCCTGGGGCAAGGCTATGTAGCATGTTGGAAGAAAAGTCTCGAGGGACTCATGATTGGCCCATCCTGAGTCCTGGGGGATGCAGGGTCCTGAGGGATGCAGGACCCATCCTGTAAGGAACAGGAGCCAGGGCTGCCCTCAGACCCAAGGGCGAGCTCTCGGCCTTCAGGTCAAGATCACAGCTGCCCCTCCAGGAAGACTCAGCTGACTGGAGAGAGGGGGGTCACTCTAGGGCCAATCTTCTAACTTTAAAGAAACACCTTTCCTGCTGAGGGAAAAAATATGGCCAAGGTCATTACCCAAGATTTAAGTTAATTTGTTTCTGATGTTGCATTTAACATCCAAGAGGATGCAGATAGCTCAGGGCAGTCAGCAAGTCTAAGTAGATATTTCAGAAGCAAATGATGTGGCCACTTAAAGAAAATGCCCTGAAATGATGATACCTGCAAACCTGGTTTCTAATCTGCTTCTGCTGATTGCTGTGTGACCTTCGACAAGTTACTTAACCTCTCTGAGCCTACATTTTCCATCTGTGAAATGAGGCCAATAATAACTTATACATTGCAGGGCTTGAGGGTAAAATAAACTAATGTGTGTGAGGCTCACAGCACAGCCCCCAACCATGGCTCTCCAGGCAGGCTGGGTAGCGCCACTGTGACCCGCTGGTTGAGAATGATGGGCTGGCAGGTGTGCCATGCAGCCCTCCATCTGAGACAAGCTGACACGCCTCAGGTTTCCAGGGCAGGCAGGCATTCACCTAGTTTGCGAACCTGGAATGCGGGATTATTTGATTTTGTATTAAAAAAAAAAAAAGAACAACGGACCAAAAGCTAGTCTCTCATATTGCTCTATAGAGTCTATGTCTCTTATTCCAGTGAACCTTGCTGCAGGCTGGCAGGGTAGAGGGTAAGTGAAACATTGTCAGGATTTTCTGCCCTCCCGCCGTTAGCATTAATGATAGACCCCTGCAGTCCTACATGTGTGCCTGATGGCAGACACCTGGAGTAGGGTATAGGCATGCATTAAGTGGGCACACCTGGGCTGAGAGACTGGGCTTATAAGGGGACGCCAGCAGAACGAGAACAGAACCAGCAAAGCAGCAAAGGAGCAGCAGAGTAGCAGAAAGAAGAACCACAGAAGGAGAGGTGGAAGCAACAGCAGGAGCAGAGAAGCAGAGAGAAGAACCTACAACAGAAGCCAGAGAGCCCAGAAAGAGTGAAGACTGGCAGGGGGCTGGGAGGCCTGCCAGCCTCCTGGCCCCTTGGACCCCCTGCCTGCCATGTACCTGGGTGCCTCACTACAAATGGTCTAAAAAGTTCAATAAAATCCTGAAAAGCCACCAAGGGCTTCAGGGCTCTCCTTTATCCATCTGCCTGGATCATAGAGAACCTGCTCCGTGTCTTCTTGGCACCACACGGGGGCTCTGTCATCTCGGGTCCTCTAACCGGCAACCTCCCCATTTGACATCAATCCCTCCTGGACTGATGGACAGAGGGCAGGCAGTGCAGGCAGGAAGCCCCTTGGATGGGAGGGGGAACCACCCAGGTGCAGGAGCTCCTCCCCGCACCTGGCCGCCTGGAGTGCTGTCAGCCAGGCTTTCCACCCAGCGCGCCTGAAAGCAAGTCCCTGCTCTGCTAGCTGCTCTGGGTCTCAGTTTCCCTTTCCATGAACTAGGAACAAATTACCTGTCCCGAGGTATAAATGAACCAATGTGGGAAAAGCAGCAATGATGGAGAGACTGGGAACACAGCTGGACCCCCGAAAAGCAGCTGGTATGAACTTGCAACATGATATCAAGGTTAGTTTTGACTTGAGGTCCCCAACTCTCAGGACTCGGATCCAAGAGCCCCTGAACTGTCTCGGAACAGGATTCTGGGGTCCCCACATCCTCTAAAACGTGTCCCTGAACCCCAGCTGCGAGGCACAGGACTAGACCAGCAATATGCCTAGCTCCTTCTCACTGAGGGTGGGCTCCTGGGGAAAACATTCCCCACCATAGGACCGAGTTGTTCTTAAAACACCCCACTGGAAAACTCTGAAAGGACAGTGCCCAAAGGAAGCACAGCCAGCAGGGTTTAGCCAGAGCAGAAATGGGCTTGTTGCTGCACAGACACCGCCATCTGCTGGTGGAAGGAGCTGCGCGCAGCCGGCTGGCCCGCATCCCAGCCAGAGGGAAGGCTGCCCAGCCCAGCCAGGCTCTGACCTGGGAAGGAGCTGGGCCCTCTGGGCATCAAGGATTAGAAGAAGCAAAGGCTTTTCAGTCCTAGTGACTACGGAGAGGAGAGAGGGGGTAGGCTGCACCCCTGGGAGAACTGGGTCCCTCCACAGGTCTCCGGAGGGGAGCGAGCAGGTGAGCCAGCAAACCCTGCACAGATGTCTGTGCACACCTGTGGAGATGCACATCTGTATCTGACTATTGACCCCTCCTATTCACTCAACTCTCTGAGTTCAGGTGAACACACCCACTAACCAGGTTTCCCCCCCTCCCCACCAGATCTGCACCTATGTTTTCCATGCTGCTGTGATAAGCCCACCTGAGCAGCCAGTGCCTTGTCCAGTAGCAGGGAAACCAGCTTGGTCCCTCAGGTCTTGCCTGGGCACCAACATACGTCCCTAATGGCTTGAGGTGCGTGCAGCTAGCAGCCAACAACTCTTAAAACAGCACATTACAGCTTATTGCTTTTAAAGCCTCCTTTATTTTATTTTTTGGATATGTTTTTTAGCTCCAAAACATTTCTGATGAGGGCCTCCCTGCTGGTGCAAGGGGTTAGGGGTTAAGCACAGTGCTGTGAAGCTATCTGCAGCCACTGCAGCATGAGTTCGATCCCTGGCCGGCCAGGGAGCTACCCATACAATGCAGCAGACCTCTCCTTCTCCTGTCTCACCCACTGTTCCCCTCAGCAGTGTATTTCAGTCAGCCTGTTCTGTTCCCCACTCTGTCTGTAGTGAATCCTCTCACCCACTCACCCCCACAACCTCTGGCCTGTACCCCAGTTCTTGTATGCATAAATAAATATTTTATTATTTTTTAAAGATTTATTTATTTATACAAGAACTGGGGTACGGGCCAGATGCACGGGAGGGTGAGAGAATTCATCAGAGACAGAGCGGGGAGCAGAACAGGCAGACTGACTGAAAACAGTGCTGAGTGGAGCAGCAGGCAAGACAGGAGAGGTCTGCCTTGGCATGTGGGTATCTCCCTGGCCGGCTGGGAATCAAATCCGTGCTGTGCTCAACCCACTGCACTGCCACAGGCGAGGCCCAATAAATAAATTTTTTTAAAAAAACTTTTCTGATGATCTTGTTTTGCTCTCAGGGAACCCCCAGGAGGCACTATTGGGCCTCATTTACAGATACACAAACAGAGGCCTGGTGTGGCTATTTACAATAGTAAACTATGGAAACAACCCAAATGTCCAAAAATAGATGACTGGATCAAGAAGATGTGGTACATATATACCATGGAATATTACTCAGCATTCAAAAAAGATAAACACATGCAATTTGCAGCAACATGGATGGAGCTGGAAGGGATTATGCTCAGTGAAATAAGCCAGAAAGAAAAAGAAAAATACTGGATGGTCTCACTCATAGCAGGAATCTAGAAAACCCAAACAAGGGAACAGGAAAAAGACTAATTATGATAAAGTGAAAATCAAAATCAACAGGCAACTATAAACCAGACACACAATACATGGGGGAGAAGGGAGTAGGATCAAAACACAGGTGGGAATTTTATGGGGACTATAACAAAGATGAAAATGCACACATCATACAAAAAATGAAAAATGATGTAAAAAATATAGAAAAGAAAAAAAGAAAAAAAAAGCTGCCAAAGGGTGAACTGGGCCGGCAGCTCGGGGCTCAGCACCCCAGGCGGGAGGTGCCAAGAGCAAGTTTAGGATTAGCGATTTTTATAGCAGAACGCTGTGCTCTTTGATGCCAGCTGCACCGGCTCTGCAGGGAGGAAAGTGTGTTCAAAGGCCAGGATTTTATTCTCCACCCCCATCCTCAATGAGTTTTCCCATTTTTCCATTAAAAACAAAAGACAAATAAAAGCTACATCAACTATAGTCCCTACGTGCCAGGAAACTTATATCATTCTGTTCTAAAGAAGATCCTGAGGAAGGCAGATATTTTCATTTCCCCTGATTTTGATGAGGAGTCTGACAATCAGAGAAGCTAAGTAATTGGCTTGAGGTCACACAGCACACAAACAGGGGGACTGGGCCCTGGGTAGGATCAGAGCTACACAGTGCACACCCCCTTCCAGCCCACCCGGGGGAAAGCCAGGACAGGAGATTCTGGCAGCTTGGAGTGGGGGAGGGTTCTTCCAGACAGCACTGCTTGAAGCCTTCCCATGATGAAATTAAAAGTGGTTTATTTTTTCATTCTGTGAGTCTAAATAGATGATCTTCCTTCTAGGTGCATCTATCATAAGATCTCCTTCACAGCTGTGAAAAAATGCTATTAGTACTTTCAAAGCAGTTTTATCACAGATTAAAGAAGCCTAGGAAAAAAATTGGCAACCGGAGACAGCCATATGCCTACTTGACCTGGGACCATAAACCTGTTGTTCTTTCCAGAGAAGGGATTACGGCATTACTTTTAGTAAGTTGCTTTTCATATGGAAATTTCTTTTCATAGTAAAGATCTGTCTTTAATAGCATCATCCTAAAACATGCCTATTTTTTAATTCCCTGATCATGGACATATAGATTTTTATAGTGTCTGCAAGCATACATTAATGCGAATTTCCCCATTCTCCTTTGTATTTTGTTAATGTCACAATCTGCTGTAAAACCTTGCCAAGTTTCTTAACTGTCATGTTAATTCCAAGACCTATTCTGCACTCTTTGACATTTCAGGACAGAACAAGGCAGTAAAAATAGATTAGAAATAGCTTATAAGTATTATAAAATCTAGAACTTTGCAGATGGTGGAATTAGGTCTGCTGAATGGAAATTTAGCAACTGAACACAATAATATTAGAAAAGCCTATTCATTTCTAAGGTAAATATTTGGAAGGGGTTGCATAATGGGGGCTACACGAGTGTGGGGAAACATAAAATGCAACAGAGTTATATTATTTTAAGTGACTTACATCCATATTCCATATCCTGAGCAGTTTTGGGTTTCAAAGGTTTTCTGTACTGTGTTAAATAAAAGGCACAGAGCAAGGATTTTTATCCTTGGTCACTTCAAAGATCACCCAAATTATTTCATGCAGAAGATCTGTCTGTATTTTCCTAAGTTAAAGCAGAGCGTTGCTGTCCTTAGATATTAAATGACACTACCACATGCTAAGAAATTTGCACAAATGGACAGGAAATCAGACACTGTTTTCTTAAACTGATTACTGAAGAGTGTGTACTGTCTAAATGTGCAGGGTCCTGTTCAAAGGGAAGTACTGGCTGAATTCAGGAAGTTTAAAATCAACTCCTGGAGAATCAGGACAAAGTGAGGGTTAAATGTGGTTTTTTTTTTCCTACAGTCCCCAACGGGAAACTATTTCTTTAAAAAAAAAAAAAAAAACTTTCCCCTTTTTCTTTAAGGACAACTTATTATTTCCATCATCCTTGTTGAGTTGTTGATGAATAGTTCACATCCCTTGCCAAGCCCCACCCTCTTGCTTTTTCTAAGCTCTTTCCTCATTATTTGCTCAATCTTTTTCCCACAGCCCCGACAGGCCGTCAGGGCGGCTTAAATACAACACGGTATTAACATAGGGAAATGGCTTTCAGTTCCCAATTGATCTCCTAATACGTTATGTTGAAATGATAATTGGTACACTCCTCATTGAAAAATAAGAGAGAAAAACTACTTTTCAGTCACCACAAGGTATTATCTTAGCTCATGTATTCAGAACGAACAGATACATTTAAAAAAAAAAAAAAAGCTCCCTGTCCCCCCATCTGCGGGAGAGACTTTGGTCCTCCATTCTTTTCAGCTGACATAATCCAGATTGATTCGTTCAGCAGATAAAATTCAGGCCACTTCTGCCCTTTATGGGAGCAACATAATACCAGTCTTTATTCAGTAACAATGTAACATAATGGGATCGGAATGTGCAAAATGACTGTTCTTAAATGGCTGTGCCTCACCAGGGCCCAACACAAGCTGGGGCTTAATGTAAAAAATCATTAGGCGCAGATTACTGAAGTGCTCCCGCATTAAGAAGGTCAAACCCAGCCTGTTTATGGTATTTTTCAGGACAGAAACTCTTTGCTAATATCTTGATTATGACTGTGTTCTGGGGGGCCGTCCCAGCACCCAGAGCTTAGCCCTGTGGCTTCAGGATCAAGCCATGGTGGGGGATGAGATAGGGAGCGTGGGGCACCCTGGAAAACAGGGGCCAAGACGGGTAGGCAGGGGCACCCTTCACACCACAAACCCTTTTTAGGAAAGTTTGGTGCATCCGCTCATTTCAGCTCTGAGCTCTTAAACTATGCTAAGTTAAAGATCTTCAGGGGGTACTTTCTAAAATATATAGAAGATTTGGAAAATAAAGAAGCATAAAAACAGAATGAATTATCATCTCTCACCACCTCAATACCTGGAAATGACCCCTGGGCATTCCAAACATAAATTCACCCCTTTTTTTTTCTTTTACTATGTAGAACTATATAATATTTTGTTTTTTACAAAATTTATGTTTCAAATACAGCTTTTCACTTAATGTTAGAGGTACTGTCAATATTTCTCCATGTCATTAATTATTCCTCTGCAATATAATTTTATAGCTACATGGTGCTCTCTCAAGTGGAGGCCTTAATTTATTGAACTTTCTCCCTATTCGTGAGACTGTTTTCTAAGTTTCCCCCTTTAGGAAGGATGTATCCATCAATATTCCTATAGAAAAGTTAGAAAACGCCTTCCCCACAAATAGGATAATTTTCGTGGATGAATTATTGCAAGTACAATTGCTAAGTGAAAAGTAATGAACATTTAATACCTGTTTGATACATATTTCTTCCTTGGCCTCTGCATGTTTGGGCCACTGAGTTTAAGTTAAGCACTATGTGCCAGCCTCCTCATCCTTTGCCCAAACACCAAGATCACCAGACCCCCAACTTCACACCCGCCAACTTGCACCGCAGGTGGAATTCTGCACATTCACACATAAACCTATCATCAAGAGAAAGACTAAATTAAGGGGAGCAGTGGTGTGGGATTTTACAGACCCAAGTTTGCCTAAGAAGATTCTAGAAAAGCAAAATCAGACAAAACAGAGCAGAAAATATTCCCCTCAAACTGAAATGATTTTTTTTTTCAACTTGCAAGTTCAAGCCTCATGCAATTTAATTTTTGTATTTGAGAGCATTGTTGGTCTCTTATCTTGTTTAAATAGAAGACTTCCAAAATTCAAATCTCTGAATCACCGGATGGCCTACGGATTGATGCAGTCACTCTTTGGAACACTGGGCTCACGTCTGCAGTGGGACCTGTGTTTGGTCAACATTTATATCATATGAAGCAGGTAGCATGTGTACAGAGGGTGGGGGACGGCGTGCATGAAGCAGAGACTGTGTGTGTCTATATATGTATGCACATAAATATATTTATCTACAAAACGAGCATCACGATTGTAGCCCCATCGCTGAAACTCACACCCTCTGAAATATTTACATGTGATTACCAGCCTCCACTGTCAATCATGACGGCACAAATCCAATACCCATGCCATATGGCCTTGAAACTTTCAATCGATAGGAACCTTTTAAAGCTGAAGCTTCAAAAAGTTGTATCAAATATATATTCAATGCGAAGAAGGTTAATTGAATAATTGATTACTCAGTAACAATTAAGTGCTCTTCAGATATCTTTGGGAAATCTTGAAATATAATGGTGATAGATATTTATTAGTTTATCAGTTATTACTGCATTACATATTTATTTTAGGCCCAAAGTCAATTTCCTTCATTTATATATCTTAACATCATAGTCCCCAGGGTGAAATGATACATGTATTTTTACTACTTCACAACCAAGGAGAGGGCAGAAGGGGAAGAAATCCTAGTGAGCCAGGGGTGCATTTCCCAACATTAGAAACCACTTCTTTGTGATATTGTGATGGTAACAGAGTCAAACAACCCCCTTCAGAGAGGGGTTCAAAAGAAGTCATTTTACAAGTGAAGTTTGGGTGCCAGGACCAGATACTGGAATCTACCTGCTCCCTCTTGCTGTATAAGCACCGTGTAGGTCTTCCTTTTGCCTTGTTTCTCTTCAAAAGTATATAGATCGGTGGGTGTCTGGAGACAAAAAGCCAACAATCCTATCTCCACTGAGAAGTAGAGTTACCACATCTGTCACTGTCATTTGTTCATAAAGCCCTTACACCGGTCACCTATGGCTTTTCACAAAGAGGTAGAGATGCAAATTTATGAAATAGCCCATCAGTGAGGCTGATCATGCACACATACACACATGTGTGCACACATGCACACACCCACACACATGCACACATGCACACACGTGCACACAAACTCACAAGTACACACTCACATATGCATGTGTACACAATCATGTGTATGTGTACACACTCACATGTGCATATATGCAACACATCCAGGCACACAACTTCAACTGGTTGAGGGTGAAGGCAAGGACAGAATCTGAAAATCACATCCAAATGCTCACACTGTAGATCACACTTGTGTGCACCACCTTGGCTTTGCACAAGAGCTGCGAGGAGTTTATCTGGTGTAAAGCATCTCTGAACAATCCGCAGGCAGTTCCCTGCCATGGAGCCACATTCACATCAGGTGTACGTGAGAGCTGCTATTCAGACACGCGCACCCTATTCTAGACATGAGTGAAAACTCATATTTACTTGAGCACTTACCAAAATCCATCCAAATGGTGTGCCGTTTCCATATCTCTGTATATTTCTCATTCATTCATTCATCCATTTAGGAAATACGCCCCGGACCTTCCTATGGGCAGGACCCAGTGGGTCCTATTGGGGATAAGGACTGAACGGGACAGAAAAGGTTTCCACTGGAGTTTTCAGTTTGGTGGGAAAAGTCCAACCAAAAAAATGACAAAGAGCTCTAGCTGCCACCTTATATCCCCATGCATGTGCCCCTAGTCTGCCCAAGACCCCTGAGTGCCAACCTTAGTCCCAGTGCAGCCCCTTTGCCACTCCAACAAGGTGGAAGAGACTCTCAGGAGCCAGGAGACACTTGCCAAACTGCGGGCACGAGTGCGCATGGTGGGAAGGGGCTGCTCGCAGACGAAGTATCCGCAGAACAGCTACAGCCGCTGATAAAAATTTCAGTTCTCCTGGGCCTCCCCGGTGACACAGCGGTTGAGCACTGTGTCGAGAAGCTGCCTGCAGCCTCTGCAGCCCCGGTTTGATCCCCGGCTGCCGGGCGAGGGTCCCACATGGCGCGCAGACCTCTCCTGCCGCCCACTGCTCCCCTCAGCAGTGTACCTCATCAGTCTGCCTGTTCTGTTCCCTGCTCTGGCTCTGGTGAATTCGCTCACCCTCCTGCGCTTTTGACTGTACCCAAGTGCTTGTATAAATAAATAAATAAATCTTTAAAAAAAAATTTCAGTTCTCCTTAAAAAGTAAAGGGCCTGCTGGTGGCCTAGTGGTGAGTCTCAGCACTACCACCGAGATGGCCTGAGTTCAATCCCTGGCCAGGGAGGTGACCCACATGGCGCAGCAGACCTCTCCTGTCTGACCACTTCTCCCCTCAGCAGTGTATTTCAGTAGATCCACCTGTTCTGCTGCCCACCCTGTCTCTGGGGAATCCTCTCACCTCCTGCATCTCTGGCTTATACCCCAGCAAAAAAAAAAAAAAAAAAAAAGTTAGGGGTGAGCAGTATCTCTGAAATTGAAGAGGCAAGTGTGTTCACAAGTGATCTGCTTTAACAACCATATGTTCAGCTAACTCTGGTAGCAGACACCTTACCTGCCACAGGTTGCACAGAGCAGTGGACAGAAAGACCACCCAGCACCTTAAAGCTGCTGGGGGCGGACAGTCTGACTAGTCTAAGGAGTCTGGCTGCAGCTCTGCCCAGTCTGTGCAGGGAAGAGGGCTGTTTGCTCCTATAGAGGAGGGGGATGAAGTTCCAGATCTCGTGGAGGAGAGTCTTGAAGAGGCTTTCAGAAATGAAGCAAGCCAAACTGAGTCAACTCTGAGAAAGACAAAAACTTGAAGAAGTTACTGGGAGCTATTTTAAGTTATGGCTGACTTTTAATTTTTGTTTCTGGATCTGCTAACATCTAGACCTCTATTATTTTTAAAAGATTCACTTTTATTTATGCATGCATGCAAGAACTGGGGTACAGGCCAGAGGTGGGGGGTGAAAGGATTCACCAGAGACAGAGTGGGAAACAGAACAGGGGGATCGACTGAAATCCACTACTGAGGGGAGCAGCAAGTGAGACAGGAGAGGTCTGCTGCGCCATGTGGGTGAGCTCCCCAGCCGAGCATGGATCTCAGGCTGCTATGGTGGTAGTGCTGAGACTTAACCCCTAGGCCACCAGGAAGACCCTAGACCTCTAAAGTTTTTAAACTTGAGCCCCTTCGACACTGCAGCTCATTTCAGTTCTTGCTTATACACAAGTCATTCTTTGCAGCTAATTAAGCTTAAGAAACCTGGGAATAATGCTTGAAACAGGTGAATAAAATTCTTTGTCTAGTAAAAAAAAAAAAAGACAAAGAAATCAAACACATGCAGTTTTTATTTATCTTGTTTTGTTTTTAAATAACTCAAGTAGAGCCGTAAGAATAAATATTCTTAGACAAGTCCTGGGAAGCACATGCAATTTTAAATAAGTGCTAAGAAATAAGGAAAGAAAGGGCAGAGAGGGACTAATAGAGTAACAGGCCATTCTTAAGTGGCTGGTCAGAAATCACCTCTTTGAGAATGTGATGTTTCCAGTGAAACCCAATGAGTGGGGAGGAGCTGGTCTTGCAAGGTAGTGCCTGTTTGTACATGTTTGGGATGAGAAGAGAGCTGTCATTCATCTCAGACAGAAAGAACTGCATGTTTAAAGGCCCTGAGGTCTCAAAGAGTATTTAATGATCAGAGTGTAAGACCCTACAGCTGGAGCAGAGACTGAGAGAGGAGGTTGGAGATTCAACAGTGGCTTGATAACTCCAGACTTTGTAGCCAAAACTATAAGAATGTAACGAAAGAACTTATGGTCCCATTCATGTGTTTAGAAGTTC
This sequence comes from Talpa occidentalis, assembly GCF_014898055.3. Lineage (NCBI taxonomy): Eukaryota > Metazoa > Chordata > Mammalia > Eulipotyphla > Talpidae > Talpa > Talpa occidentalis. The sequence goes on along the minus strand of NW_023601754.1, from coordinate 26,044,604 downwards.
ACTCCTGTTTAAGGGTATGACAAGATGTGGAGATCAGTTTTGCAGAGCCCAGGTAAGAGATGATGTCACCTGCAGTGAAAGGGTAAAGATGAAGCAAAGAGGGATTCTCTGTTTATTGAAAATAGCACTGACAGGGCTTTCTGGTAGATTGGATGGGAGCATTGAGGGAAGGGAGGACTCAAGGATAGCTCCTGGCTTTGATGTGAGATATGCAAGCCTAGAGTCAGAGGAAAAAATCGAAGATATTCTGGATGAGACAAGTGAGCTGGAGGTGTGTGTATGAGGGATCCCGAGCAGGTGAGTGGAATCTCCCAAGAAGAGAAGAGAGGGAAGAGCCAGGATGGACCCCCAGTTCCCCAAGGAGGGCAAATAGACCAGGAAGAATCAGCGTAAAGAGTCAGGCCAAGAAGGGGGAGCCAGCCAATTGGAAAGAAGACCTGGACAGGTGAGGCCTTGGAGTGCAGAGAGAGGGTCTGCTCTGCATGCCCCCTTGGGTGTGGCTGCTTTCCCTTGACTGTGGGTCCCTTGAGTGGGGAGCTCTGGGCAGTGGGCTCTGCTCTCACCCTCATAACCCAAGCAAGAAGCTGGAGCTTTGCGGGGTTCCTTGGCTTTGCTGTCCATCTGGAGTCCAGCAGACACTGGCTCCCCTGCTCTCCACTGCTCTGTTATTTGTACACTTTATACTTTCTAGGTTGTTACTGCATTTGGGGGTCCAGGCTACCAGCTATGACCAAGACATGCCACTGGGAGAACCTATGAACACTATTCCAGTACTTCCTCTGCATGTTAGCGCCCACATTGCCACCATCACTACATGACCCTTGTGTTCCGCTGACATACTCCAGGAGAGGACACCTGTAAAGCAGAGGAACCAAGGGCAAGAAGAGTCTTCAAAGTGAACTCTCAATTTCCAGGCAAGTGTGTCCCGCCCCTCAACCCCTGCCCCCTCCAAGATCCCTGCTCAAACATCTCACTAGGGACAGGCTTTCTTGAGTCAGGGGCACAGAACAAGCCACCGAGACACTGATCTGGGTGACCTTACACTTCCCGCCACATCAAGGGGATCTGGGCTTTCTGTCCAGATGACGGGCAGGGACAGGAAGGGGTGAGTGGCACAGGCCAGAGAGCAGATGTCCTGCGAGACAGGAATGACACCTTCTTACTCCGGAGAGCAAGCGGCAGAGGAGCTGACTCTCCTGGTCCAGCTGTGCACGTGACATTGACAGCCCACAATCCCACCCCGCAGGCCTCCAAGACAGCGTGAGGGTGTATTTCCAGACTGACCGCCCTCAAGAATGCACCGCGCGCAGGGGAACTAAGGGAAAGCACGCCAGAGTTTTAATATTGTTTTAATGTGATTAAAAAACCCTAAATTAATTTATTTTCTTATGCTAGAAAATAGCCCAGCTCTGCCGTATTGCAATATGTGCTCGGAAGAGCAGTCTGATAAAATTCATTAGAAAAGAATTAAATTCATCGTATAAAACAGTCATTTTATTTTAAGTAGCTCCCGATTCAGAAGCCCAGGCGAGGTTCCTCCGAGTAACAGGAAGGACAGACGGGGAAGGCGGCCTAGGCCCGAGGCTCCGGGACACGCGCAGCCGTCCTGGCGCAGCTGCGAAGACTTCTTGTCCCTGAGTCTTTCCCAACACATCGTGAAAGCGGAGCCTTTAGCTGGCCACAGAAAGGACACCAAGGGCAAGTGGACTCCCTTCCAGATGCCGCCTGAGGATGAAGCTGTAGGACGCTAGTTTTTGAGTCAAACCCACCCCACTTTTCAAGATCAAGCACAAGCGCAGCCCCTCTTCCAGGCCTCCCCACGTCTCCGCCTCCCACCATTCCACATCCTGGTGTCCCAGGGAGCACCGTGAATTACACGTTCATTTCACTCCCTGGTAGACAGCTCCTGTAGGTGGGGGCTGCTTCGCTGTTTCTGGGCCCTTCGCCACCACCCCCCAGCTCCTCCAGCACCTGTGCTCGGCGCTGTCTCTCTGATGCCGTGTGCGTTTATCTGCAGACAGCAGTGCCCAGCCCACAGGGAAGATGCTGGAGAGAGAGGGGACCTCGGGTCAGCGGGCTGCCCCTGAGCACCCCCACACGGAGCTTGTCCGGAGCTAACTACACAGCACCCACTGGCTTCTTTACTCCAGCTTGTAAAAGGAGGAGGAGGTAGGGATTTAGATGAAACTATCTAAGAGTCATTACTGCCTGCCCTCTGACTCCCCAGACCCCCAAGCAGAGGGGCCTGGGGTTGCCTCTCACTTGCTCATTTTGCGAGCAATGAGGAATTTTGACAACAGGAACACCCTGCCTGGAAACCAAATTGCTGCAGTGTTACCCACACATTGCTCAGGGATAAAAGTGTTCAAAGCACAGTCTTTGCTCAGCAGGTCTGGCAGAGGCACAGGGTGGAGGTCTGTGGGGGGCAGGGAGGGCTGCTCAGCGAGGCCACCAGGCCAGACATTCCCCAGCCCAGGGCCCTGGTCCTTGGGGAAGGAAACCCAGCCCAGTGGGCACAGCGACAGCCCCACGAGGGGTGACGGCCGGGGCAGTCCCCATCGAAGAGTGGGACACAGCGCCGCCTCTACGCAGGTGGCAGGAGAGCAGATCTCTTTGGCTTTGTCTGAACATCATCACAAAACCAGTGGCTTCCACGAAAAACCTTTGGGTCTGAGCAACTATACATTTAGCAACTGCCAAAGTCTTCTCCAGGAGTGAGTGGGACAGGGAACATGGGGCCACGTGGGGAGACGGTCATGTTTTTTTCTAATCACAAATGAACATTCTAGATTCTGTGGTGACACTGCTCACCTGTGGACAGGCTGGCTGTCCTGCCCCATTGTCAAGCCTGTTGGCAGCCCTGGGGAAGGGCAGGCTCCATAGGCCTCCGGGGCCTCTGGTGGCAGCTCAACCCGCTGCCAGGGAGCCTTCCCTTCACGCCTGCTTGTTTCCAAAGTGGCTATGGCCACAGGAGGGGGTTCTCAAGATGTTTAATTAGCTCAGAATTTCATGCTTTGCAGTGACTGGCTTGGGAGAACCAGAGAGCTACCGCACAATGCCTCAGACACCAACGCCAAAGCCACTGAAGGCAGCACAGCACTGGGGAGGAGTTTGGGTTCTGCTGTGGATGAAAGTTCCAGTTTCTGAAAACTCCAGAGAAGAGTCTGCGGCCTCAGCCTCTGCAGACAGCATCCCTCTCCCCCACTGCCCGTGGACCCGGTACCCGGTCTGAACTCCGAAAAATGCCACGGCGCCTTGTCAGTACCCCTCAGGATGGGGACGTCCTGGGAGAGTGGGGAGCCATGCCTCCCTCCCAAGAGAGACACCACCATTCTGCCCTGTCACTTGTCTCAGATATTCTGCTTTTTCCAGAGAAACTGGGAACCTGGATTTGTAAGTAAAAATCTCAGCGTTAGAATGCTTGAAACTAATTGAAGACAAAAGTGTAAATATCACACAAGCCAAACAAAGCACATCTGTGAGCTGGATCTAGCCCTGGGACACCCTTTCGGTCCCACCATCCTGCTTGGGCCTCTCCGAGCCTCACTGGGCCTCACCTGGCCTGCATACCTCTCGTCATCTTTGCTCACCTGAGTAGCTGAGTGGTGGAAGAAGGTAGACAAGGAAGACAGGAGCAGCATGGCCAGCAGCATGGCATTAACCAGGACCCACAGAGGCAATCCTTGGGCCCTACCAGCCTCCTGAATCAGCAGCTGCGTTAGCACAACCCCCAGGGACCTGTTTGCACACTAGGCTTTGAGAGGCATTTGTCTGAGGCTAAGTAAGAGTAATGGGTTGAGGGAGGGGAAACCCTCTCCAGTCTCCGGAAGATGCAGAGACCCAGACACAGCACTGTCCCACTCGTTAAACCCCTTCCACTCACCTTCACTGCTCTAGAAATCCTCACCAGGGCCTCGAGGACAGTGGCCCTGGCGGATGGGCAGAGATCTCCCAGGGGGAAGGGCAAGCAGTGGGTTTCTAGGATAACAAGCTCTGGCACCACCACAGAGGAAACTGTGTATGCAGTGAGGTCTGAACCCCAAGCCTGCACCCCAGATAAGGTCAAGCAGCCAGAAGGCCAGGGCATGGATCCCAGGAACAGTCTCTTTGGAGATGAACCTTCTGTCAGACAAGACATTTCATGCTACTGGCTTCAGACCCCAGAGAGGCAACACAATCAGGGGAAGGGTTTCGTTGGGAGACTTAATGATTCCACCCCAGATAAAAGCTCCTCTCAGGGTCGACAGAGACTCCAAGAACATGAGTGCTTCACCCCCTCACCCTCTACTCTCCCCAAACCCCCAGGCCTCTTCAGCAGAGACACGCCTATCGATAAGGATAAATAAAACACCCAGCCGGGCGTTGGGGGGCATTTCCCTCCCATTCACGACATTTACTGGTGTCAGACTGAGCATAAATACAATTAGATTTCTGAGTTCTGTTACAAAAGCCAATAAAGTGGGCCTCAGTAGAGATTCCAAAATTACTTAACTTTTCTTTAGAAAAATATTAAAACAGTATTATCACATCAATGAGAAGAAAAGACAGGAAGATAATAAAGTTATGTTAAACCTCCCTGTATTTACTCATGTGTGAAACAGTTATGTCTGGTCACATAATTGCAATGGTTCTGAGAAATATTTCATATTTTATAATGAACATTAAAAGAGTTTGTGGATCATTACTTTATATGAGTTCCAAAGTTATTACATAAAACCCAATAGGAATGGTTATAAATTATCGGATCCTCCGGTCTGGCCTTGGTAAACATAACATGAAGACTGAGACATTTCAGCAGACAAGATTCATGGAAGAGGTAAAATTCGCCCTGCATTTTAAGGGGAATAGCAGACCAGAGCACTTGTAACCAGCTCTTAACATTTTTGCTTGTGTTTCAAAGAAATTCTATTGAACCACTAGCTTAAGCCTCACACACAAAAAGCTTCCTTTAGAACAAAAGAGAACTCGCTTTCAGACTCTGCCCTCATCTTTCCATCGTTCATTATCCTATCTGTGGCCCTAAGGTCACTGCAAAATTCTTGAACTTTTCAACACAGCGTGGTTTAAAATACTGTACTTAGCCGGCTCATATGATCACCAACAATTATTTATTTTCAAAAGGAGATCCTCCCTTTGAAATCTGAAAACACAGCATCTTTACAGAAACTGGAGAGTTGATAACATTCTGAGGAATTTGGTTTGGGTCTGCAAAATAGGATGGCAGGCAGCGTTTTAATTAAAAACGGTCATTGGTGAATCACAGTTAAGAGTACAATGGACCTTATTCTACTGACTTGTGCTTAGCCTCTATTCTTTTTTTTTTTCTTTTTAATCAGAACATTCTATTTTGTTTAGAAATCACACCTGCCACTTCCTTTGCCCCCAGCTTCTGTTTGGTGAAAGAGTTAAGTATCACAAGAATAGCAGCCGGGAAAACGAAGTTAGGGCCAGAGAGGTGAAGTCAAGACCCTGTCACTAGCTAAGAGGTTTGTCACCCAATTGGCCCTTTGGAAATTCTGCCCGTGGGGAGCTCATGCAGCAAAGTTTGCAGCACTTCTGAGAAGTACAGGGAAACCCTTACCTGGGGCCAAAGCAGCACCCCACACCCCCTCGATACTCACCCGCCCCGAGGACAGGAGCTGACCTTCCTGGAGTTCTGTGCCCAATACAAGGAGGGTCCCAGACCTGCCAGCCCCCCACTTTGTTTGGGGCTCCTCCTTTCTGTAGAGCAGCTGTTGCTGAGACTTTCTCAGCAAACAGATGTCTTTTGGAGAATTTAAGGCTTTGAGTTGGAGGCCAGATTCTGACTGTACTTTGAATTATGTCTGCCTCGATCATTATGCAGTCATTCACATATATTTTAGACATCAATATTGTCTTGAAATATTCTCCAGTTCTCAATGCTATTTATATGCTTCGATCCTTTCCTTTGCTTCTGCTCTGACAGTATGCTCCAGCTTCCCAGAGCCACTGAGTGCCTACACATCATTTTAATAAATATTTTTTACTGGGGATGGGCTTGCTATTTTATCCTAAATGATTTATCTCTGAATTGAACAGACCAGTTTCTTGTAAAGTCCAACAATCTGGGTGACCTGAGAGAATAGAGGACTTACCAGCTTCAGCATTTGTTGAGGTGAAACAATGTCATTTGTTGTCTTTTCCTACAAATAGCAAGTTTTTCCAACAACAAAAGAAAGATTATGAAGATGCCAATTTACAACATGGTAAGGGAAAAAAAAAAAAAAACTCTCCTTGTTTATTTCCAGAAGTGCTAATTCAGCTAAAATACGAGTTTTGATAGAATGGAAGTTCACAAGTGGAAAAAAGCTCAAGCAAAATGTGAAAAGGAAAGAACACCTATTTTTAGGGTTTAAGAGCAATGGGAAGCTGATGGGAAAGAATCTCGCAGAGATGTTTCAGTCCATTTAATGTTAAGCTAAGTTTTGGATAATCCTTGTGGAGCCTTCAGAGCAGCTAGGCACAAGCCAAGCCCAGGCAGTTAGATTCAGCGACCGTGTTCTGGGGTGAAAAGGTGATCAGGGCCCCACTCCCTAATGCTGACCTATTGATCATCTTGCCCTTGTTTGTAGCTGATCCCTTTGGAGTATTTTCACAATGACCTCTAGGTGGCGCTAACACCGCATAGCTCCAGCTTTTCGGCACAATGAAAACATTAATTTGCTATGAGATAATTTTTGACGTAAATGTAAAATGGTGCCCATTCGAACTCAGTAATGAAGCATGGTGCATTTCTGCAGCTCCTAATTTGACTAGTTAAATGACTCCATTACGTGTCTAACAGACAGAAGCAAATAATTTCTGGTCAGTTGATGTTCACTTATCCGTATCATTTTGCCCTGAAAATAAAGTCTCTAATCTACAATTCCTTTGTCTTAGTTTTTTTTTTTTTTGGTTAAGATTATTAAAGCAAATATACTTAAATAACTCAGATTAAACCAGTACAAACTAACAATTAAAACATCAGAGCACATGGGTACATCAAATATACATAATTGGGGAGGCGGCCCCAGACAGCCCCTCCTGAATTACTCCAACCTTTGCCCTTTTCACCAGGTCCAGGGGGCTAGGGTGGTCTTCTAAAGAGCAAGAGTCCATCTTTCAAGTCCATTGTCTTCTTGTGGCCAAGAGGGGGCTGCTCTCTGTTCGCTTTGCCACATAACTTTGAGGAGATTTGGAAATTTTTCAGCAGGATGCATCTCACTATAGCAAAAAATGCTGCTTTAATAAATATCAAGTGATGAATAATTTTGCCCAAAGGGGAAAAAATGGTTAATATTGAATCTTAATGTTCCTCATCTAAATGCTTTTTTCTTCCTGCTAAAAACAAGTTTAGAATTAAAGCGTATCAGTTTACACATATTGCATGCATATTAGTGAGACACAGCTGTGTATGTCCCCCTCTTAAGAGCCATATGATTAAGTTATGGGATATCATATAATCCAAACTCTTTCTCTATTGGTCACCTTTCACAGACAAAAGCTTTTTAGTTTTAGGTCTATTAAATGACAGAATGTCCGATTCTGTAAATGTGCAAGTAATTATTATGAAGCACCTGTGTCTCTTATTTTCACTTACAAAGTCCATCTATAAATTGCTTTTGGAACAGAGCTTCATGCCAGGTCGTCCCATCCCATAAGCCCGAGACAAAGGAGAAACTCTGATAGCAGATAAAGAAGTAACCCCAAAGTTTGGAGGGAACTCCTGCCCCCCGTCCCTCTGCTTAGCTTAGGCAGTATCACCCGCCAGTCTGCAGAACGAACCAGTTTCAATGATGTTCATTTTTCCCCAAAGTAACATGCTATTTGACTCAATTAAATGCAGTTTTTAAAAGCTGGCTCAAGTGTGTGTATACACTGCCTTTATTAAGCTTTTGGAAAATTTCAAATCCTCTGTGGGTGCAAATTTCAGCCATCACGGGAGGGACATGGGAGGCGGCTGTGTGTCTTTTGATGTGTAAAGATGTCAAAGGGACATATGACTCATACATACTTTGTTGAAATTTTTGACTAATGTTATTTCTGCAACTTGATCCGGGAAAACCTCCCTCCTGCCAGGGCCAGTGGCTGCCCAAGCATGGGGCTCCGGCACTGCTTCCCTGCCTGTGGGCCCCAGGTAGCCATCAGCGCTGGCTCCACGGTATTATGTAGGTCGAGCGGCCTGGGGGTTTATAGGGAGGATTTGGCCTTTTGATTTGGTGCAGAATTTACAACCTGAGAGCGAGGTCTCAGCGCTCAGATCTGGTTGTGTGCGGCTGGGAGAGGAAACGAGGTCAGGCCAGGAGGAGCAGCGCATATAAAGAAACTTCTCAGGCCCTTGGCTCAGAGCTGGGTGGCCCTGCCCTGTGGCCACCCCCTGACAGGGGCAGGTGCTGGCACCAGCGCCCCCAGGTCACTGGGTGTGCCCCCTCTGCAGGGAGGCCCCTCAGTGTGTCCTGGGACAGAGGCCCAGAAGGAGGCAAATCCCCAGGGATGAGTCTAAAGCACAGCCTGCAGGCCAGGGCCTGGGCGGAGAGACGCGCCTGGTGGGCAGGGAAGGCAGCAAGTGCAGGCCCGGACTTCAGAGGAAAGATTTCCAAATGCCGCGTGGGAAACTTAACAACTACCTGGAAAGCACAGAGGGAGGCAGGTCCCTCTTGCACTGGCTGCGGGGGCCTTAGGATTTCTCCTTCCTCTGGAACAGCCCAGGGCATCCAAATGATCTAACTAGCAGAGGGTCAGCACTCCCTGCCCTGAATTCAAAGTCGGTGGGCCCTTAGGAGAGGAAATACTGACTTCCGAATCTGGGGCTTAGCGGGGTGGTGCTGGAACAAAGTTTGCAAGGCTCTTTCTGAAAAGGACAGGAGAGGCAGCCCACCCTTTATTGGAATAAAAGGTGACGACTGCGAAGGAGAATGAAAAAAAGATGGTTTGCCTTCATGTCCATAAAGGCAGGCGAGAGCAGATGCCAGCAACAGACAAGCGTTTCCCAAGGAGAGGAAAGTATTTCCGAAGGAAATCAGCATCACGGCAGAACAGGTGAGAAAGAAATTAGAGTGTCTGAAGACTGATAACTCCGGGACCAGATGGGAACCATCTTAGAATTTGTGCAAGAGGAGGCGAGGAAACAGGGGAACGGTTAGCAAATACCTTTTAAAAACACCCTGGGAAACTGGAGAGGAGCGAGTGGACCGAGGCCTTACGCAACACCTATATTTAATAACGACTCTGAGGGAGATCGAGGAAATTAAACACCAGTAAGCTTGACTTGAGCAGTGGGGAAGATATTGGAAACGCTAATCAGGGACAAAATAGGGAAAGTTATGATTTAATTAAAGATATTCAGCATGGATTCACAAAAGGGAGATCATACGTAACAAAACTAATAGAATATTTTGAAAAAGTAACAAAAAGGAATTGAAGAGGGAAACCAGGGGTATAATTTACTGGGACTTTAAGAAAGCTTTTGATGCACTGCCTCACAAAAGGCTAATCTCCAGCGGTGGGGAGTTTGGGTATGAGTGTGCTGGGGGGTGGAGAATGAATGAAGAATTGTCTGGACCGAGGGTACTTGTGAGCATTACCATGAAGAGATTAGGATAAAGGGAGGAGACTGGCTGCTGGAATTTCCTGCGATCTGAATTTTTTTAATTAATTTTTTTAAACATAGCGCATCAGTAACCTTGCTTCAGAAATGTGTCCAAATGTGATGAATTTCTCCTGCAGGTATAATATCAGAGGCAGGTGCTAGTTACTGCTACATGGACAGTAGCTTTGGGAAAGATTTGCTGAAATTTGACAAATGCACCATGATTCCTAAAATACAATGAGGCTGTGACCAAAACGGGGGGTGGGGGACATAGCCATTCACAGCCTGTAAATAATGAACACAAATAAAGATGGAGAATGTGGGTGTAGGAGAATGTGGGTGTAAGGAGCTGAAGCTCTAAGGCCTGAGGAGTGTGCAACGGCAGTGGCCACCCATGGTAGGGCACACCTTCACACTCCACCATGCACACATCTGTGTTCGCCTCCCAAACGCACTCTGCATCTTGCAAAGGCATACACGTTTGTGAAACACACACCCACACACTTCATAACTGCTGTGCACACTCGCGCCTATGGGCATGTGTTTGCACATAGCTGTGAACATATGTGCACAAGCCCATGCGTATCCCTGAGACTGCTCGGAAGCAGATAGGAGGAAATGACAGGTGTGCTGGGGAGAACACGCTATTTTCCACAGGGAAATATTGGGAGGCGCATTAGGAAGAGCAAAAAAAGCCCCCTTAGTCACATTACAGTAATAGTAGATGCCATGGGAATGAAAGACAAGGCAGAGGGGCAGAGGAACCATAAGACACAAAAAGACCTTTGTTACTACAAGCTGAACCAGATCTGAATACCTTCTCAGAAAAAAAAAAAAAATAGCACGGGACACAGGACTTAGGAACAATAATGGCAGATATCCCCAAAGGGCTCTGAAGATAGGTTGACCCAAATCGGGGAACTGCTGCCCCCAGGGCTCCAACGCAAGCTGACCCAGGAGGAATCCAGCTGGGCAAAGGCATAGGGGAGTCTGCAAACATGTGCATGTGGGATCCCCCAAAGGACACGCCTTCAATCTCGGTAACACTTGACATGTTTCGGGTCAGAGTGATGGCCAGCTGTCAGATCATCCCGCTGTCTCTGGGAAGATAGAGGCTGCAGGGTCACTACCACATGACTGGGACGCAGCCACTAACATCAATTCTTACCAAAGGGGGTCGGTGTACAAGTCCTCTTCCTCCTTACAAAGTTATACAAACCTATGGAGGAGCCATGTCCACCCGGGCATTAGAATAATCTGAATGTCGTTTTTTGTTTCCACCACTCATTAATATTAAAATGTGACTTAAACCGTAGTCATATTTAAAAGGTCATTTAGGATGGAGAGTTGAAAACATGAAGGACACATGTCTTCCTCATCAGTAACAGGAATACACCCCTAGAGTCATCCCCCAAATGCAAGGGGCCAAGGATTCATTCAAAAATCAGATTTTAAAAACAAATGTCCACTAGAACCTCTGTCTTCATTTTTATGATTTCCCCCTGGAAATGTTCATGTCTTAAATTCAATACGCATTCATACTTAGAGACGGCAGCATGTGATGAAAGACAGATGGAAATAGAAGACAAACAATCACAGCCAATCAGAATGCAGCCCGCCCCGTGGCAGTGCAAGACCTTCTCCTGGCAGCCCGGGGATAACAGCCTGGACAAGCACTTCCTGTCCCGCCCAAGTTAGAGCACGGGATTTACTTGGCACCTTTGGCTTCATCTCCATCTTGTACACATGTTTCTGAGCCTCTCACCACTACGTGATGTAATAAACACGTAATAGAGACCCCCAAAATTATTACCTTTACATTAGCCTTATTCTATCACTTCCCCTGAGTTTTTCTTTCAAAGCAAATTTGGTGATTTCTATTTTATCTTCTAAAGGAAGGAACTTTTTCTTACACCCGAGTTTATGCAGCACGGGTGAAGTCAGTGTTAAGAAGGACCAGCTTGCAAAGGGGGCACAGGGTTAGCTGGGGGAGCTACAGTCCTCGCAGCCCCCATCCTTCACCCAAAACTACCCCAGGAGGATGAGTGATTTAAGGGAAAACTCGCCTCCCCCTCCCAATTCCACACACAGTAATCCCCTAAAGCACCCCCCATCCCTGTGCTGTTCTGACAGCACCCCAGAGTAGAATAAATAAGGTTTTTCCAAGGAAAACAAAGGGTTAAAAGGTACCTGTCAGGAATGTCTCTTGAAATCAGTCATTGAGAATCATCTGTCAGTAAGACAAAATTAATTACTACATGTAAAATGAGGAAATCAATGTAAATTAAACACTGTATAAATGGTATAAAAGTTTGGGACACCTTGATTGTTAAATAATTACTGAGCCACTGAGAGATTTTCAACAAGTCCCAACAAGGACATGGCTGGTGGGGATCCTTCCAAATCTTCCCGAAGTTGAGTTCGGTCTCTGGGTGTCTCCCTCCCACATACCCCCAGTTAAGTCTGGAGTTTGGGCAACTCCCAGCAAATACAGTAACTTGCAAAGTTCAGTGACATTTTTTAGTGTTTAGCAGCCAAGGCTGGTATGAGGACACAGCCTTAGTTGAAAGGTTAGTCTGGTGAACTCACTGGGAAAGGATGCACCCCTCCCACTGGGTCCCCAAGAATTTGGGAAATCACCCCGTGGGGACATTTTATTAGTTTATGCAAAGCCAGCTTTGTCTATGAAATCAAATCAGTCAATACAAACACTGTAGCCAGGGTGATGATTTAAGGTATGAACTCTGGCGAATGCTGAGGCTCGGTGCCCTGGCTTCGTGGCGCAGACATGAAAGGGGAAGAGGAAATGCTGGTGCTGAGGCTCCTGTGGCCCCAAGGCTCCATGTCCCATGGGGGTTCAGCCTGCAACCCTGCTTCTTTCACTTTGATGCTTCCAACAGAGAGAGCCAGACCACGCCTGCCTGATCCACCGCGGAAGAACTCAAAAGAAGCATTTGTAGCTCATCTGTCTTACCCTCAGACACAGCCCTTCGCATCATCAACTTAAACCCAACTTGTACACGCTGCAGCACCCGTTCCCAGTAGGATCTAATCTGTTGCTCGTGCTGGTGTGCCCCCTGTAAGCTTTTCTGATGATTAAGATATCCCTCTGAAATCCCAGTTCTGCTGCGGGTCCCGGCTCTCCACACTGTGATGGAAGCACTCGGACCTTGTTTCCCCCTGTTCCCCCATCTTTCTAGCCACCTAACACCTGCCAGGTCCCCTCCGATGCCTGGGGAGCATTTCTTCCTCAGTTTGCGGCCTAGCGGTGACTAGCGGTGATTCCCTCCTCAGGACGTGGCTGTCAGAAAAGCCACCAGTCTTCAGCCCTCAGGGAGGCACAGGACTTCCTCCCATAAGACCGGCAAAGCCCTGGGCTGAAATGGACCCCAAGTGCCCTCTAAGTGTACTTTACAAAAAACAATATACAAAAATAAAAAATTTACAGTATACAATTTGTAAAATTAAGGCGCTGAAGATGACTTAGGAAAGGACGATTTGCATTGCAAACGAACTTTCTGATTTATAGAGTCACCACGGGGTTCCTTACATGAGTCAATCTAAAATAGGATTCAGCTCACAGCGCATCTAAAATAGAATTTGGTTGCCAAAATTCTATATAGACTCCATATTGAAACAGCCCCATCATTACAGCCAGGGCGAAGAAGAGGCACTTTGCAAACTTTGTTTTACTCTCTTCTCAAAAGGTTTTCCTGCGAGTGCATTGTTATGTCATCCTATTGGCCTTCCTCTGGCAAGTGGGTCCTTTTCCGCCTCCAGCTCACACCTACCTAACTCAGGCAGGTGCCAAGTCTCAGTCAGGAGAAGCTGCGCAGGGCCTCCCCACTATGTCTGATGTGACTGTTCATTTGAGGAAGAAGTCAAGGCTAACAATTAAGTGAAAGAGCTTGGAAGTGTCCCATTACGTCCATGCAGTGACTCTACTTGGGTAATCCACCTTAGAGAAATAACAGAACATGGGGACTACCTTTGTTTCAAGACATTTCTTGTGTTATATGTGTAATCATCAAAAAGCTGGACGCAAACTAAATATTCAGCAGTAGAAAAAATGCCTATAAAATCCCAAAAAGGATGCTTTATGAGATCCATAAAATGGTATATGTAAAGAGTTTTAATAACATGAGAACCTTTTCATATTACACATATATTACATACAAAATCGTATGTGCAATGGGTACAATTACATCACAGAAACAGGAAGAAATATGAGAGGACATAAACCAATACGATAGTGGGCTTTGTGTAGTGAGAAATGGCTGGGAGTTTTTCTCCTTTTTTTTTTTTTTTTTCAAATAATCAGAAAAGAAAAAAAAACAGAAAAGTTGTTTTCATTTCAAGAAAACTCAAGTTGACTTCTATGATTAAAAGAAAAACAAATTGGGTTAAAAGCAGTGAGTTAAAGGACCTCCCTGTTGGCCCAGGGGTTAGTCTCAGCACTATGAAGCTATCGCCAGGCACTGTGACATGAGTTCGATCCCCAGCCAAGGAGCTGACCCACATGGCACAGCAGAACCCTGCTGTCTCACCCACTGCTCCCCTCAGCAGTGCATTTCAGTAGATCCGCCTGTTCTGCTCCCCTCTCTGTCTCTGGGGAATCCTCTCACCCCCCGGACCACTGGCCTACACCCCAGTTCTTGTATGCATAAAGAAATAAAAATAAATCTTTATTTTAAAAAAACCATGAATTAAAAAATAACTGCAATGAATGCTGACATTTAATGTTAAAAAGTGAAATGTCTAGAAAGGTCAACGATTTTGGCTCACTAACACCATCCTATTCTTTAGTTAAATATTTTGTACTTGAAACATGATAAGGGCCTAAGCGTGGGCAGGCCCTAGCAGCTGAGCAGAGATAACTAACCCGGATGGTGGGTGGACCCAGAGCTCCGTGGACAAGGGAAGGAGCGGGCCTCGCACTGCACTATGACACCATAACACCGGCCCTTGTGTTCCCATTAAGGTCCTGGCCCCCAGCCTGCACAGCACACTGGGTGCCAGGAGATGGGCCCCCCGGGTGGGGCTGTGAAGTACAAACTCCTGCATCTGGGGTCTGGCATCAAGTACATCCCAGAAAGCACCACCTTGGAGCAGAGAGTCCTAGGGGTTGCTCTCATGTCCTCTGTTGAAGTCAAGGCTCATCCAGAAAAACTATAGCTGTTCTGCCATTTTTCTATCTGCACAGTTGAGTGTGCGCACAGAGAGGGATATGGAGGCACCACAGAGGCTTCCCGGTCAGCCAACCTCCCCGTCGTGCAGGCTGGTGGGTTGTGCCGTTGGGACACTACTGAGAGGACCAGGTATTGATCTTGATTGGGTCTGGATCTTGACCGGGTCTGGGTCTTGACCAGGCCTGGCTCTCACTAGGTACAAACTCATTATTGCACCTCAATTTGCCAATCCTTAGCCCTGGCAAAATAATCTTATCCCTAGGGGATCTGGGCGTGCTGAATCAGAGGGAAAGATAGAAGTCTTCTTTTTAAAGGCTAAAACAGTGCTGATTGTCAAACAAAAAAAAAAAAAGAAAAAGAAAAACACCAATCTGGTTTCAGTTAATTAAGAAGATGTTATTTTGCTTCCACTTCTGACTGTGGGAAAAAGACTTGTATCAAATCAACAGTCCTATGGAAAACAACTAGGAAAACTGCATTAAAAAGTGTGTGTGTGCAGGCGCGCGCGCACGCACGTGTGTGTGTGTGTGTGTGTGTGTGTGTGTGTGTGTATGTGGAGAGAGAGAGAGAGAGAGAGAGAGAGAGAGAACACGCACTATCAAGGAGACCAGCACTTCAGCTGCCAAGATTCTAACAAGAAGGGAGCACGGACCGACCCTAACAGGAGTGGAGCACGGAGAGCTGAGCCTGTCCCTTGAGCCAGTTGTGACTCTGCAAGTGGCAGCTGAGATGCTGAGCAGCTTTTAAAACAGCCTTTCACAATCAAGGGGACTACGAGACCCCAAACTGCATCCCAGGGCCTAGCAAGGTGAGAGCCCTGGAAAACCCCTATGATTTCAGCTGTGACCCCCTGAAGGAGATACTTAGGAGGAAGAACAGACAGAACAGAGAAAAAACCTCGAAATTGACTCAGTTTCTGATTGGCTTCAGGAGATCCATCCCCAGCCTACTGGCCCTAGAAAAAGGAAGCAGCAAGTCTGGAACCTCGTTGTCCAGCTCGGCAGCCCCAGCCACATGTGCTACTGGGCACCAGGATGTGGCTCTGTCAGAACTGAGATGTGCAGTGAGTGTAACATGCTTAATGAATATCTGAGAAATAGTACCAAAAAATGTGTAAACTATCCCATTCATATTTTTATGTTGGTTATCTGTTCAAATAATAGTATTTTGACATATTACATTAAATAAGATCTATTATTAAAATTAGTCTACCTGTTTCTTTGTACTTTTATGTGACTACTATAATGTTAAAATTATATATATAACTCACCTTATATTACTATTTGGCAGTGCTTATCTAGAGCCTAAAATTAAAGTTTTTAAACACAGTGTTTGATTTTCAATGAAAAATGACCAGGCACACCAAGAAATGAGACCAGGGCCTCCCTGGTGGTGCAGCGGTTGAGCACTGGGCTGCGAAGCTGCCCGCAGCCTCTGCAGCGCCAGTTCGATCCCCAGCCGTGGGGTGAGGGTCCCACATGGCGCGCAGACCTCTCCTGCCTCCCACTGCTCCCCTCAGCAGTGTATTTCGTCAGTCTGCCTGTTCTCCCCGCTCTGGCTCTGGTGAATTCTCTCACCCTCCCACACTTCTGACTGTACCCAGTGCTTATATGAATAAATAAATTAAAAAAAAAAAAAAGGAATGAGACCAAATGAACAAAAACCAGGATAAGAAATGAGACAAGAGGTAATGGAAAGAAATCCACAGAAGGTCCAGAGATTGAACTCAAAAGTGATGGACTTTAAAAAAAAAAAAACAGTAAATACATGTAAGCAAAATATGGTAAGGGGTACAGCTTTGACAGAAAACTGAAATCTGCAAAAAAAAAAAAAAAAAAAAAAATCAATGGAAAGTTCCAGAATTACAAATACCTTCTCTGAAATGAAACACTAGATAGCTTGGACATACTTGAAAAAAAGAATTAGTGAAGGGAAAAAGCTCCAGCTTGCTGAGTGTGCTATGTGCCCTCTTCTTGAGCCTACAGATATGTGACATTTTGCACTGGTGCTCACCTGGCCCCTGGTAACCTTCCAGATCTAGAAGGAGCCCGCAAAATGTGCTTCCCAGAAGCTGGGAGAGCTGAATTATACTACAAATTATTATCCTAAAGATCCTGATGCCAGCTGTAGGGACATGCTTAAATAGTGAGGGTCAGGGTCACGGTCCAGGCATTAACAGGACCAAGCACACCGGCCAGGGTTTCCCTTCTGTCTGGCCTCAGTTGAACCCAGAGATAGGAAGCAGCATCAGCATGAGAGCCCTGAAGCTGGTACCAGGTTATCTGCCTGGACCCTTAGGGAATAGATTTCAGGGCCTGCAAGGACTCCTCTGGTGGTCCAGGAGGAAGCCCTACAGATGTTTATGTTATGCTGTATTGTCCTAAACATCCAGAAGAAGAGGGACAGAGAGAAGAGGCCATTTATTTTGTAACACTGGTTACACAAAACCTTTGGCAGTACCTGGCTATGTAGTGAACTCTCTCTGCAAAGACAGACACAGCCTTCCCCGGACGAGCACATGAGCGGTCAGACACTTAGCTTTCACACACGTTTTCCAGTTACTCTTACTGAAAAACAAACTCTGCTCTCATCAAGGATCAAAACAGAGAGAAGGGGGGCCGTGATATGATTCTAGAAAAAGAGATTTGGGTTTGGATTCTAAGAAGAGCTTCTCGATGGACAAGTGAAGCAGGGTGATAAACTATGTGTTCCTGACGTTCTTAAGATAGGAGCTCCAAACCACCCACCAAACAAGAGGGACTATCGCTTGTTTTATGCAAAGTGAAATGCTGGAGTGGCAGCGCCTGACCTCTAGGCCAGCGGCCCAGTAGTGGCGGGGGAGGTGGGGACTTTAGAAGGCAGAGCAGAGGAGTTATTTGGAGAGAAGGGTGGTATGTGGTTGCCAACCATGCTTCTGTGGCGGGGAGAGAGGGGTTGTGTCCCCCACTTCAAGCTTAGTAAATAGATCCTCACTGTCACTGTGGGCCCAGCTTAGGGAAGTCCCAGGCTATGGGGGCTTGATGGCAGCCTGAGGAGAGGAACTGAGTGGGGAATGGCTTCTTCTCTGGAGATTTGGGGGACAAATGAGATATTTCCCAAGGTCCACTTGGGGGCCACCATGGAAGGGCCCCCCTGCATAAAATCATGGTAGGACATTTTGTTCCAGGGACCCCTGGAAGCATGAAATGAGGGCAATAGAAACAGATATAACATAGTGTCTGAGGGGCTAGCCACAGGGACAGCACCTGAAACCATACCTGACAGGACACTGGAGAGGCCAGCAGAGGACTCCAGAAAGTACCTGTCCCAGGATAAACCTCATACTATCCCCCTATGCCAGCCCTGACTTGTCCTGCCTTTCCAGGCCCCATCCAAACCCCCAACCACCAACGTCGCTCCCTCAGGCCCAAAGCAGGCAGAGCAGCTGGGAGAAGCTCCTCACTCTGTGAAGTCTGGGGTTGTGACTCTTTTTTTTTTAAAGATTTATTTATTTATGCATACAAGAACTGGGGTATAAGCCAGAGACGCGGGGGGTGAGAGGATTCACCAGAGACAGAGTGGGGAACAGAACAAGCAGACTGACTGAAATACACTGCTGAGGGGAGCAGCGGGCAAGACAGGAGAGGTCTGCTGCACCATGTGGGTAGCTCCCTGACTGGGGATCAAAGTCATGCTGCAGAGGCTGCAGATAGCTTCATAGGTTGTGTCTTAACCCCTTGCACCACCAGGGAGGCCCTGGGGTTTTGACTCTTGATGGAAAGCAGTTTTGATAACTGAATTGAGGTTCTTCTATGACTCAGAGGCACACAGGAGCCTTGTATTATTTAAGAACCCAAAAATGTTGGGACCTCTCTTTGGTAAGTGACTGGGGCAAATCTAACCCCATAGAATGGATTCTACCAGGCAGAAAGAGTGATATTCTGTGCCTCCATCCTTTGGAGTTTTCTCTTTACTCATAAAGATGATGAACAAGCATTCTTTGAAATTATTAAGAGGGAAAGCTCTTTGCTTGAAGAATAATATGTGGGATTTTTCCCCCCGTTCCCATCCCCCCATTCTATCCAGAGACTGCCACCTGCTCCCCACTTCACCAGAAGGAAGACGCCCACTTTCTCACCTTCTGGCCAGTCCCCCACTTTCTCTGCAGTGTGTGATCTGGGTTGTCTCACTTCCTTTATCATTAAAATGCTGTCCATACCCAAAAGAGAAAGCCAGTTCCTATTAAACAACCATGTTTAATAGTTGGGTACCATTTTGAAGGGGGTGGCTCCACTGAGCAAGATTCCAAGGGACTGAGGTACCTGGGTGAGAAAATGTACTTCAGCTGTGCTTATTCTCAGAATCATCTTTCAGGAGGCCCTTCTGGAAGATTCTGCAGCCACTGGCTACACAGTCCACCAGGGGCCCGGAGCAGGGCTCCACCCATCATCTGGGTTGCCCAGAAGGAGCCTGAAGCCACCAGCTCGGAAGGCACCACATGGCAGGGAGCTGGGTTTCCAGCAGGCAGAGGAGGAGGCACGCGCTCTCTGCAGTGTCCTGCTGTGTCTGGAAACCCCATCCAAGAGGCAGCGTATGGATCTGTGTGTGGATCTGCTGTCGCGTAATGAAATGGTAATGGGAGGCAGTCCGGAGCTCCTCTTTACACAGCCACCAACCGATGCCATCCGCAAGGAGGGCAGCTGCTCCTCCAATCTGCCCTGCTTTTTCAAGTCAGCACTCTCTTTGGAGACCAAGGACACCCTCCACCACGCCCAGGAGCTCTCTTTGCCTCAAAGAACCATCTGCACTTAGATGCTCCCCCTGAGCCCTCCAGGTGCTCCCTGCTACCAACCGCAGCACCCAGAAGTGCCTCCATCAGGGGTATACGGGAGTGGGAGCACACCTCACAAGGCCAGCTCCAGGCTCAGGCAGGGAGCCATCTTGGAGAGTAGCTGTCTCGTAGCCCAGTTCTGTGAACTGCGCTCTCTCCTCTTTGTTAAGATAATCATAAACACAAAGCAAAGACAACAGCGACAACAAAATCCAAATAAATGATAAGCTCCAAAAAGAGCAGGATGGGACTGCTGTCTTTTCCAGATACCTGTTCGCCACGGCGGATGGCCTGTGCCAACACTGAGCCCTCTCCAATACACGCCATATGCCTGTTTCTTTACTTAGCCTTGTTTGGGAGGGGAATCCTTCAGAGAATGGAAGGTCCCCACGTATTTGGCAAGCCAGACAAGGACACCAGCCGAATTCGCTCAGTGATGGTGTGTTCCTAAATGCGTGCTTGCATGTGTGCATGCACACACACACACACACACACACACACACACACTGCGTGTCTCCCCCAGACTGTAACTTTACTCATCAGTAGCTTTTTCTGTGACCAGGATCCAAATTAAAATAAACTCAGTGCTAGGAAATCAGAGTAAATTAAGGCTGGCTTGGCCCCACTTCTGGTGGGATCATTCAGCCGAGAGCTTGGTCAAGAGTTCAGTAGACACACGTGCACTCAGATACACACACTCACATGACCTTCTGATGCTGGGAAACAGCAGGGGCTCTGGAGAATCAGAGGTAATGAGCTGTGCTCCTAAGATGAAGAGTCATCCCCCTTTCTGGTTGGATTGTGTGAGTTGGTGACACCGGTCAGACATGGGTCCTGGCTTCATTCACGCACACACAGAGGCTGCTTCTACTGGCTTTAAGTGGTGGGAACCAGAGCTGGGACAAATACAAACCAATAGGAAATCAATGGTGTTTTATCATTTCCGGACCTTCGATTATTCTGGTTGTCAGCAGGGGAATTGGCTTGGCTGCCATATGGTCCAGGTGCATAGCACACGCTCCTGGGCAAACGTCCTCCAGGGCTTCCCCGGGAGGGCTCCCTGCACAGAGGTACAGTGGACTCTGGCTAATCCCCAGGATGGTAGGTGGTTGCCCCAGGAAATGGTCTCTCATTTCCTCTAGGAAATAAGGAAACTGGAAATATGGCAAGAACCTCTCAAGGGTAGTCGTTTTTCCTGACTAGTATCTTAAGCTTGTCAAGTTCTTAGCCAGAGCTTTCCAAGGCGAGTTTGGAAGAAGCATATGGTGCTCGCCCAGTCCATATGACTGGCTGAGCGTCGACCACTACTGTTGATACAATATATCACTTTTTTCTCAATATTATGACAGCATTTGTCAATGAAAATTAAATTACTGTCAAACTTATCCTGCTAACTTACTGCACAGCCATCAGAGAAAGCCAGCACCGTGCCTTAAGCCAATGGGACCTCATCTTTATGCTCAACCAAGATGTGGGAAAGAGAGACATTTGGGACTCCAGTGCAGCAGTGGTGGACTGCCAACCCAGCACGGGGAGGAAACACAATCTACCTCTTGTAGCCCCAGCTCCTGGGAGGGGGTCAGTGACGGGTGGGGGCAGGGGAGAGTCAGCCCTGACACATACTTGAGATGGCAATACTTTGGGAGCAATAGCACCACATGTTACACGTATGTGCTGGCTAAAAGGGGGGAAAAGATTATATCTTTAAAATCAAAGATCCTTGGGCTATGTTTAAAATCTAATATTGACATACTGAAGCCATCATATGGAAACATTTAAAAGTTGGATTATGTCTGAAACTAATATCAGCTTCTTCTGTACCTTTGAACAACCTCAGCTTTCATGCTGGCACCTAAGATGGAAGACTTTCTTGTATTTTCCCACAAAGGAAGTGTATTAATTATGAACTTTTAAAAGTTTCCAAAAATTCAACTTGAAAATCAAGAGTTTTCCTCTTTGATCACATTATTGGGACGTGTTGGCAAGAAAAGGGCAAGATGGTGGCAAGCAAGATAGTAAAGGGTGGGCTAGAAACCACAGTGTCTGTGATATAACAGGGTTCCCATTTTATTTATTTATTTGTTTAAAGATTTATTTATTTATTTATACAAGCACTGGGTACAGTCAGAAGTACGGGAGGGTGAGAGAATTCACCAGAGCCAGAGTGGGAAGCAGAACAGGCAGACTGACTAAGTACAATGCTGAGGGGAGCAGCGGGCAGCAGGAGTGGTCTGCGCACCATGTGGGATCCTTGCCGGTGGCTGGGGATTGAACCTGTGCTGCGGAGGCTGCGGGCAGCTTCGTAGCCCAGTGCTCAACCGCTGCGCCACTGGGGAGGCCCGGTTCCCATTTTATTGACAGCCCCCCAACCCCCTCTTCACATCCAGATATTCAAACTCCCCATTATCCAAATGAAACTCCTTGGGTATGAGATCAAGTGAGCACGTCAAATTGGGATTTGACATTTGTTCATCTTCTCTCTGTACTTTCAGGAACAAACTCACACTCATTTCAGGCAGCATGACTCAGAGTAATCATCATGATCTGAATTGGCAATGCCGGTTTGAAAGAGTAGGTGCACATAGATTGGGGTCTGTTTCTATAGAACTGTTTCTTCAAGAACATTCCATAATAATAGCCACAGCTAATCTAGAGAGAGGACTAGAAAACACATCCCCAACACATATAAGAACATCTCTGTCCCTGATAAGCTCACACTAAGTGATGAAAAACAATAAAAGGAGATTGTTTGCAAAGAACTCACAGTTTAATAGTTTCAAACAGAAGCCCATTCTTTTCTCTTTAAGGTCTTCCAAGACCTTTTGTCTTGGGCCCATTCCAGGAAAGGAATTCTACAAATGCAGTCCCCAGGGGCCCTGGCAGACATGAGGAAAGACTTCCCTGACTTGGGAGGAGTGGCATCAGGGGCCAAGTTATACAAGCCTAAAAGCAAACAAAATCATCTCTCCTCGCAGGCCCGTTGGCACCAGCTGAGTCCTCGATGGTTCAGAAAATGAACTGGGTTCTCCCTGGAGGAACAGCCCCACAAGGAGAGCTTGGGGAAGATGTGAAGGAAGTTTCAGTAATGTGGGTGGCCCTCCAAGACACTTGGGTTGGGATGGCAGATGAGAGCAATCTCCAGAGAAGCCTGGGGAGCTTTCTTTCCATGTGCCCCCCTCACTGTGGTCCCCAGAAATACTCCCTGAAGAGCCACAGTTACAGTTCACTGGGGTCAGCAGTGGCAGTGGGGGTGCAAACCACTCTCCTTATGAAGCCCAGGTAGAGACACAAAACTGATGGGTACTTGTCCTTTACAGCAGATGCAAGCATCTGAGACCTAGACTGGCCACCTGGGTGAAGAGAACATCAGAGAAGAATCCTCACTCAGCTTTTATAAGCCCTCACTATTCGCTGAAGACATGTCCACAGGCCCTGCAGGAGGGGCGGTGGTCTGGAGGTCCGGACAGTCACCGGCTGCAGGATCTCGAGGCAGCCAGAGAGCCTGGTCCCGGCAGTCAGGTTTCCGGCCCGAACTGTTCTCTCCAACACAAAGAGGGGCAGCCTGGCCACGTAACAAAAGCCAGTGTGGGTGGCAAGGTGACTGCACATTTCAGCTTGAATGCTCCGGTGTGGGGCTCGCACCTGATCACCAGATGCTTCAAGCAGATGGCCAGGGAGGGGAGAGCCGGCTCCTGGTTGCTTCTGAGGGCGGCAAGAGAACCAATCCAGAGAGCCGGCCGGGAGCACCCGGCTGCCCAGTCCAGGAGTCCTCGCAGGACGGAGCCTGGAGCGTCTGATTCCAGGGGAGGCTTCCAAATACCCACCAACACACCTCAAGTGCAGCTCCAACAAAGAGGGAGGCTCGCCCAGCCCGTGTCCTTTCGTCCACGGAAGCTTTTAGGTTTTCTTCTCTGGATGGTCTTCTGGAACAGGCCAGGCTGCATCTGTTATCTGATCCAGAAGGTCTCCGTAAATGTGATTCATTTGCAAATTAATTTTTCAGCAAGTGACTGGGTGAGCAATAAAGGAGCCTCCCCACAGTGCGGTGCCCAGCCTAACCTGCCACAACCAGGGTGGGCGCTTTCTCTGACCTTGGCCCGGTGGTGGCCAGTCCTGACAATGACCTCGGCCAAGCGGGACGGCAAAAGCAGCCCCTCAGACAGGAAGAGAGAGCAGACAGAAGGGAGGAAGGCCGTGCCAAGGAGCGCTTTCTGGAGAACAGAGGATTTTTTAAAGCTTCCTCTCAGCAGAAGCTGCTGGCAAGGTCTGCAGGCCAGGGCTGAAAGGGAGGCTCAGGCCACTCTTGTTCCTGCCTGGGATCTCCTTTTTCTTCCAGGAAACCCCGTGTTCTTGTATGTACGGGCACTCACGGCCCCACACACGCACAGGCGGCATCTAGGCACATGCAACCACACATGTTTTTTTTTATTGAGAACGTGGGTCCAGGCTGTTTTACTTACCAACACACCCCCAGCCAGAAGTGGCCTGAGACCTACACGGTGCTCAATAACTACAATGCGACAAGAACAGGAACGAATGGCCAGCATCTCAGCTAAAGCCCTCCCTTGTTTGTTCTTTCACACATGCACTACCTTGAGACGGGCTTGTTTACGTGTCTGTTTCTTCACGATTCCTGGTCTAGCCCTCCCTCCCCCGACGGATGTGAGTTTCCTAGGGGCTGGCTGTCCAGGTCCGCGGGAATGTCCTAGGGGACCTGTAACAGGGTGGTCCCCAGGAAAGGGGGAAGTTCCAGGTTCCCTGCCCCACCCAAGGGAGGGTGGAGCTGAGCAGGAAGAGGAGAAGCTGCAGAAGAGACTGAGGAAGGAAGGAGCAGGATGGAGCCAGGAGACCTGGAGGAGGCACATGGAGCCTAGAGACACGTGAAGAAACTGCGCTTGTCTTTTGGTCGTGGACTGGGTGACACAGATGTGGGTGAGACCCGTGGGGAGGTGACAATGGCAGCTTTTATCTTGATGTTGATTTTGCTCTTTTCCTTCCGGGCTTGTCTGGTTGTTTGTGACCCTTTTCTGTGGGTCCCCACTGGAAGATGCTTTAGACTTGTGGCAGGCTTTGGGGCCTTGTTCTGGGCCAATCCCATTTGGATGGACTTTTACCCACGAGGGGACGGGTAACTCTGGATGCTTCATTTAGAAACTAGACTCTTTGCCTTACCTGTATTGTTTCCTAGTTTTATTAAAGTTCCTTCCCATTAAAGTCTCCTATGTTTTGTGTTGATGCGGCGGATGGCAGAACCCATGTAGAATAGGCAGGTTTGCAGGGTTTGGGCTGACCCTCTCCCTGTCCTATAACAGACCCACCTCTGGGCACTGGGAAGTATGTGGCATTTGTTGAATGAATGTGTGAATGAATGAAAAGCGTTTTCCCAACCACCCCCTGCCCCCTGCTCAGCTTGGTGGCAGCTACCACCCCCAGTGCCCTTGGGCCTGCTGTGTCGCCCCACTCTGTTCTTCGGGTGTATTTCCCAAGACTACACTTCCTCACAGTCAGGGCTGAGCTGAGCCCATCTCCTCAGCAGGCCCGTCCCCACAGTGGCAGGGCACAGTGCTTGCCCACTGAATGGTGTTCTCTCTAGTTTGCTCGAATCCACTGGGTCCTGGATGAGCAGGGACCAATGTGCCTGGGCCGCTGTGAACGCCTGGTCAGGAGGTGCCCTCATTCCCTGTGGCCCTGGCATCCCTCTGCTGGCCCTGGCGCCTGAAGCAGCAGTAGGAGCGCTGTGTGTGAGCAGCAGTAAGAGCGCTGGTTCATGAATGGTACAGGAGAGCAGGTGGCAGAAAGAAACGCCCAGCCAAGTCCAGGCTACAAGCAGGCCTTAAAGTCTGTGGGGGTGGGGCAGTCCACATGTGCCCTCACTGTGACTGGCAAGCAGGACAGCACCTGGCACACTCCTGTGAGCCCTGCAGCCTTGGGTAAGTTACTTGACCTCTCTGAGCTTCAGTCTTCACTTATAAAATGGAGATAAGAAGATGCCCACTTCATAGGATAGTATCAGGAACTGAAAGGTAATTTCTGTTGGTGCCCAGTCCAGTGCCTGGGGCCCAGCAAGCTTTCAGTTGCAGCCTCTGAGCTGGTGCCTTCCCTGTGCCAGGCACTGTCTAAACACCTTCCTTAGCAGTTGCTGAGGACCCCAGTCTCCCCTTTCTCTGATAACTCCCTCTCCCACAGTATGGGTATTCAGCAGGTGCTTAAAAGGTGCTCCTGGGTGGCCTGCAGCTCTGTGGTAAGTCAAGTTCTGCACATCTTGGATGCAGGTGTCAGCAGTTTGGTCTCTGGGAGGCTATGGGCTGGAGTAGGAAGGGCGGTGCCGGGCACGCAGGAGCCCCCGAGGCCCTGGGAGCGGCAGCAGGACTGCGGGCCAGCGCGGTAACAGGCGCTGTGACTGGTGGCAGACCCTCCGGCCCCAGGCGCTCCTACAAAGGCAAGGATTAGCCCTGCTGCCCTGGCCAGCGGCCAGCGCAGATCATTTCATTTGGCCTACTTAGCGTTCCCCCAGGGGTGCTGGGAGGAGATGATTCATCACTGTCTGGGGCACCCTCATGCAGAGAGGCTTCCACCCAAGAGGGGCTGTGTCCCTGTCAGTATGTGTGACATGACAGCCACGATCCCCAGGCCCTCCCTGCGGGAAGCAAAGGTGGGCAAGGGTGACGCAGGTTTGGGCGGAGGTGTGAGGGGTGCTCAGAAAATCAGCAGAGAGAGGAGAATCATACACTCCTCCTGCGGCACAGCTCAGCCGCCCAGGCTGGGAGGCCGACGGTCACATCTGTGCTGAGCCACGCGGGGATAATGCTCTCCGCACCATGTCTTCTTGTTCTTCTCCCACCTGTCTCAGACCACCTGGAGAGGCAGGTCGAGTTGGGGGTGGGGGGCGAGCAAGGAAAGCAAGAGAAACCTGGTCTCTGTCAACTCAGAGCTCACAGCTCTGAGCTGCACAGAATCTGAGAGCCCAAAGGACTGCAGACTCCTGTTCCATACAAACGACCTGAGAGTCCTTATTTAGGGAGGGCGGGGAGAGCAGCAGCTCAGAGTGGTGCAGTAACCTGTCGATGGTCACACAGCACCATGCAACCCAATGCAAGACAATGCTCTTGTCTTCCAGGCCAGTCTTCCGACATATGTCCCTCTGTCACCTGGCACATAACAATTACCCAGAAACCCAGACTGCTCAGAGGAGCTCACAGGGGGATGCACAGGGGAGAGGTGAGGGTCCCCAGGCTGCCTCTCAGGAAGAGGATTGGGGTGAGGGGTGGGGGCTCAGAGAGGACTCTCACCGCCATGAAAGAATTAGCCCAGTCTAAGCTTCAGGGCCCAGGCCCTGGACATGCTGCAGTCAGACCGATCATTCTGCCTCTCTTCTCATATTTCAGGAGCTGGACCCAGCTTTCAATACCCACAGGCCCAACTGAACAAAAGAAGCCTGGGCTGGGGAGGACAGCAAGGTGGGGGCGGGGGTTCAGCGCAGAGCTGGCCAGGCGGCTGCGGTTGGCATCGGGCACCTCCGCCCGCATTACCTTCCCTTCTGCACAAGTAATTAAGAAACACCTGTGTTTCTCCGTCAGGCTGCACATTGGGGAGCAGCCCCCTGGCGCCAGGTGGGGGCCCAGGCGCCCCCAAGCCCCCTCCCCCGGGGCCAGCTGATGGTCTCCTTCAGAGGCTCGGAGGCTCAGCAGGGATGTGGGAGGCCGGGGAAGCCAGAGGCGCCCCGAACCTGCTTCAAAATGGCCGAAGCCCCCACAGAACTTTCAAATCAGGATCCACTCCTCACGCGCCTCCTGCCAACACTCAGGACTATGCCAGCTTTCTCACAAACGAACAGCTTGTATCCCCATGAAAATCAATGGATGGAACAAATTGTATTAAATTATGTAAAATGATACTAAAGAGCACATTCTACCAGCGAAAAGGGAAAAAAAAAAAGGAACACCCCAGAAAATCTTATTTTAATAAATCTGGCAAAATTATAGACGACAATGAGGAGGAAAAAATG
The DNA here is from genome assembly GCF_014898055.3 of Talpa occidentalis. Taxonomy (NCBI): domain Eukaryota; kingdom Metazoa; phylum Chordata; class Mammalia; order Eulipotyphla; family Talpidae; genus Talpa; species Talpa occidentalis. Next base: position 26,017,011 of record NW_023601754.1, on the reverse strand, counting down.
CTCAATTTTTATGACACTTAAAGACACATCTCTCGGCCACAAGTGGAGGTGCAGGCTTCACCCGCGCGGCCACGGCCTGTTCTGTATGCGGGGCACCCCGCACCCCCGCACACCCCAGCCACACCTGCCCGGCGTGGGGGAACCCCCAGACCGCACGGAAACAAGCTCGCGGATTTGGGAACCAAAATTTCCTTCCTTTTCACATTTTTTTTCCTTGGTAAATAACTGTAATTAGCTTTGAACTTGCAATATAACCTCTTGCCTATATGTGGAAAAAATCATTTAAAAATATTTTCGCCACTTCCATCCTTTCAATTTCTTAGCACAGCTGCCATTTAGAAAAAAAAAAAATAAAATCATTCGGGAACGTCCGAAGACATGGTGTTTAATAGGTCAGGGACCTCTCTCGGCCCCCGTTCTTCCAGTCCTTGCTCCCAGCCCCCGAAGGGCTGGTCATTTAGCACAATGGTGTGCCACCTGCCTGCTTTGCGCGAAGGCAGTGAGAGAGTGGGGACCCTGTGGCGTCCAGAGAAGGGTCATGTTTAGAAACAGATTAAACTGCCTGGGGAGACTCTCCAAATGAGGCCCTGTGGGGAGAGGGTGATTTTCAACCTTGTTCCCCCCACCTCTAAACTGTGTGACCTGAAACTCGTTTTTAAATCTGCAGGGTGGGTACAAGATTCCAAGTTTGCCAAATTCTTATGAAGACTGAAATCTTTCAAATAATGCCAAACTTGCACAATTCCTGACTTGGCACAAAGGAAGTTTTCCTAAGTAGTCGGTACTAGTGGTATATAAGAATTGTTATACTATTAACATATGACAGACAATAATGAGCCTATGTTACTTCACTAATACTCTTCATCATAATAATAACCTTCTGATTGTTTATAATGGTGATGATCACTTTTCCTGGCTGTGACGTAGAATAGGGCCGGAGTACTTAACTGACTTTCCTCTTAGACCCAATCATGAAAGTGCTATTGCTTGGGAAATCCAAATGTGTGATTTTTGAATGGAGAGAGGGTCATGAGCTGAGGGCCATCCTGTTCCTTGTCACACGATAGCAGAGCTTACCGGTGCCCAGTATCCTGTGTTCACCCCAAACCTTACCTGAGCTCCTCCCTCATTCCAAGCCCCCCTATCTGGCCTGGCATCCAGAGGAAAGACCCCATAGCTGGGCTGCAGTCACGTGCTCCATGATAAACCCATACTTCTGCATATCCTCAGACATATTTACAACACGCTGAAATAATAATGCACCTTATAATAGATATCAGGTTATTTCTTGCCCCCCCCCAAAGATGGCCCATTGTATAGTTGATAGTATTTCAAGTTCAAGAATAATAAGGGTCTCCCTGGTGGCGCAAGGGGTTAAGCACTGCACTATGAAGCAATCCACAGCTTCTGCAGCACAAGTTCGATCCCCGCCCCACCAGGGAGCAACCCACATGGCACAGCAGATCTCTCCTATCTCGCCAGCTGCTCCCCTCAGCAGTGTATTTCAGTCAGTCTGCCTCTCTGTCTCTGGTGAATCTTCTCACCCCACCCCCATCTCTGGCCTATACCCCAGCTCTTGCATGCATAAATAAATAAATCTTTAAAAAAAAGAATAGTAAGAACATATATTAGAACAGAACACCTAGGAATCTAGGAAGCCATCACGATCTATGCTAAGTGTGTTTCCAACACTCTAGCCATCACGATCTATGCTAAGTGTGTTTCCAACACTCTAGTGTGTCAAGGCTTTGGTTCAGATTCAGAGCAGTGTGGGGAGGACCTGAGGTTCAAGATTCACTGACCTCCCTGAGGGGAACTTTCGTAGGTGATCCTGCTTGGGGAGGTGCGTGCCTGAGAAAACAGTGGGGACTGACGGGGGCCAACTTGAGAGTCAAACAGGGGTTTACACCAGAGGTGAGGAGACCTTGTCCTCACTGCTCTTACTACTGCCGGGCTCTCACAGTGCACCCCCAGATTAGAGCACAACTCAGAATGTTTCCAATAAAGTCCTCATCCTGTTTGAGTCGATTTTCAAAGGGAGAGAGTAGTCACACAGGCAGTCATGGCCACTGCCCAGTCTTACTCCAAAACCCTTTCCAATAAGTTAAAATCTGTCTAACCCGTAAAACATGGGGATTCCTTGAAGTTAGATCATTCATTCATTCATTCATAAACTGCATTGAGGACCCACCAGTGCCAGTCACTGTTCCAAGTGCTTGTGGTCTTGCTATAAACAAAACAGTCAACATCCCACCCTGCCAGGGTCAGAGCACAGACAGTACTGGGTGTGTGATGTGTAGGTGGTTATAAAGGCACAGAGACAAAATACACAGAAAGGGGCAGTAGGGAATTCTAGGCCAGAAGATGGTTCAAACTTTAAATGGGGGATCACTGGAGGTTTCATGGGGAGGTAACTGTTGAACAAACACCTGGAGGACATGAGGGAGCCAACCAAACAGTTATGTGCAATGACAGTGTGGAGTGCTGCAGAAGGTGCAGCTAGTGCAAAGGTCCTGAGGCAGGAGCCTGACCAGCTGAGCACACCAACAAGGCCAGTGTGGCCAGAGCAGAATGTGCAACACAGAGGATGGTGTGACCTGGGATCGGGGCGTGCCGGTGGGCCAGATGGTGTGACCCTTGCGTTGACTCCAAGTGACATGAGGAGCCCCTGGGAACCTGAACATAGTAGTGATAAGATCTAATGTGGCCCTTTAAGAGAATCACTCTGGCTAGTGTGTTGAGACTGGGAGGCAGGCACCAGGCAGAAAATTCTGACCCTTAAGGAGACTGTTAATAATGCTGGCAATGCTGGGCTGGTCTGAGGTGGCTGCAGTGTGGATGGAGAGAAGGGAACAGAGATGCTTTCTGTCTGTTTTAAAAGGTAGAGTCTGTAGACTAGCAAGTGAAGTGGGAGGCAGAGAAGGAAGAAAAAAGACACCAAGATTTTTGGTCTGAGTTTGGATGAGTTCCCTTAACAGAGATGGGATGCCTGCAGAAGAGCATGTTCTGGGGCCAAGAGGGGCAGGAGCATTCTATGTATGGTATCCTGGGACATGAATCTGCATAATCGAGGCAGAGGTACTTGGGCCCCTGAAATCACAAGGAGCCAATGAGGGTCCACCTGAGCCAGTAGGTGAGTTGAAGTGACCTGATTAATTGCTCAGAAAAGATATGCAAATATGCTACCCTTGTTTGCTGACCCGCCAGCCCCCGAGGGCCCTGGAAAACAAGTCTCTCCCCCACCACCTGCCACTCCTCCCCTCCCCGGAGCACCACCTCAAATGCCCTGCCTCCTCCTCACTCCCAGGGTGACCCCACAGCCACCCTAGTGACTGTAACCCTAGCAGCGTAGTGGGTGAAGCAACATATATGAAAATCCTCCCCAAACAATCTGAAAATACAGAGGTGTAAAACGCTGCATCCCAAAAAAGCCTCCCGCTAGAGGGACTATTTTTAAAAAGACTTTTAAGAGGTGTGAAAGTGAAGCTGTCTATTATGTTTCTCCAGCAAGGCTCCAGAGCTTAGGTTTTCTAACAACGATCCAGAGCAGCCACTTCTGGCCCACGGGGCGCAGGCGGTCCTGCCCGCTCATGGCCCCAAGCCAAGCACGTCCCCGGGGGGAAATGATGGACCTCTATGCATTAGGCTGCCCGAACAATCCAAAGGAAAATTGAACTCTCCTAAACACTGTTGGTTCATAGAACCTGAATTAAGCTTGAACTTTGCTGATGTCTCTGAGATTTTGCTCCCTCTAAACACCATTTAAATCTGCATTATTAGCCCCCTTCCTCGGAAAAGTACAGCTGCTGCTATACTTACAGCTTTTATATACAGCAAATTGCCAAAAACACCCAAATAAATAACAGGGAATCTATTCTTCCCGTCTGCCTAAGGGTCAGTTGAAAGCCAATGGAAATAACTAACTCGCTTGCATCAGCAGGAGAAATGGACATTTCAAGTTGGGGAGCACATGGGGAGCTAGTTTTGGTGACTAAAGGTTTCCGTTTAAATGCAGACGCCAGAAACTTATTTTTAATCTTCTGTTTGAGGAGCGTGGATCTGAATTGAAGGGCTCTGTAAGCTGCTTTAGTTCAAAACACAGATTAATCAAGGAGAGGAACCCTGAAGGAGAGGGTTCAAACCCAGAGGAAGTTTCTGGGAGCACAGGGGGTCAGATGATGCAGTGGGGGGTTCCCCCAGACCCCCCCCACCACCATCACATCCCCCAGCCTTGCAGCCCAAGGTTCCACTGCCCCAGCTTTATGTCTGTCATAACTTTACATGCTGTCAGGTTTCAAACAAAAACATAGTTACATTATCACGCTGAATTATGGCTGGCGGTGGTAAAGATACTGTTTTTAGGTCTGGCGCTTGGAGGCCGCCCTGGACAGCTTTCAAAGAAAATGGAGCTCTCCCGGGCTCAGATTTCATCTACTATGGACTGTTTGATGAGTCTGGACAGAGAAAAAGATACTTGATTCTGGCCCCTGAGTGCCCCCACCGAGAAACAGCTCTGCATACCCCACAGTAACCGGGGGAGACCCAATGTTACCCGCCCCGGCTTCCTTCTGACACTCTGGTGAAAAGCCTGGCGTCACTAGTGACAGGGGGTCAGCTCCCCCGTGGAAGGCCTTTGAATTATCTATAATGATCATAAAAGGAGAAAATCTAATCAAATCTAGCTGCTTCTTTCTTGGTGAAAATCTTGCTTTGTAACGTAACATCTCCAACCTAAACTTGTCTTTCTGCTCTTCCCCTTACTAACATGTTAGATGCTATTCTTCAAACCTTAACTAAAAATATTTTCTGAAGACAAATGTGATATTCTAAATGTCACCACAGAAGACGATAAGAGCCGTTATTTTCTATTTATCACAAATATTGTCTGATGCTACGTATCTGAAGAATACTCTTGATTAGAAAGGCCCTTCCTTTTGTTCAGTGCTTCTAAAAATATGAAGACTATCATAAAAAAAAAATAAAATCCTAGTACAGGTGACACAAATCTTTCCCATCAGACTTTTTAATTTTTTTTTTTTTTTTGGTGCCAGAATTGGGGTAGCACATTATGATGAGGATTCAAAAAGAATAATTAAAGTTCTACACGGACACAGATCTGCCTGAGGGAGGACCTTTTATGTTGTTTTGCATTTCGTGTGTCATTCAAAAGGTTTGCAACTGGGAAATGATGTTGAACTAAAATAAGACAAGAACACATTGACTGAAATTATACCCTGTCCAATGAGTTGACACCCCTTTAGACAGCTCGCCACGATGGCTCTGGAGCCACCACTGCTCTGCATATGGGTGACATTTAGACTCTGCACAGGGGCCCAGGGAGGGGCTGTCTTGAGATGGGGAGAGAGAACACGGATTCCTGGGTGGCAGAAAGGAAAGGAGAGGATCACCTGGCACCTGCATGACTCTGCTCACTGGCTGAGGGGGAGTTACAGCTGAGCAGTCCCCCTGACCATTCTGGGACCCTATGTATTTTGTTTGGTTTTACCCACATAGTGTGGGGTTTGTCGGTTAATATTTAAGCCAACACTTGGCCATAGTGGAATAAAACATAGAGATTCAGATGTTTGGCTTCCTTTTAAAATTTGACAGTTGTGGCAACATGGGTCCAGCTTTCCTTTACAATGACACTGAAGGAGCAGAGTGGAGGCTGTCCTTTTAAACAGGCCATTGTGTTCTAGTTTTCCATAATCCCCACCACTCCCTATTGTATCTCATCATTGAGATTGTCAACCAGCATTTCTCCTTGTACCTGCAGTGTTCATTTTGTTATAGCAAAGACACATTTTTGTGTATCCATAATTTCATTTTTTAAAGAAAAAGGAAAGTAGGGCCTCCCCTGGTGGTGCAGTGGTTGAGCGCTGGACTGTGAAGCTGCCCGCAGCCTCTGCAGCGCCGGTTCAATCCCCGGGCGCCACAGGTAAGGGTCCCACAAAGCACGCAGACCTCTCCTGCCACGCCCGCTGCTCCACTCAGCAGTGTATTTTGTCAGTCTGTCTGTTCTGCTCCCCTTTCTGGCTCTGGTGAATTCTCTCACACTCCTGCGCTTCTGACTGTACCCAGTGCAGTATAAATAAATAAATAAATCTTTTAAAAAGAAAAAATGATAAAGGAAAGTATAGAAAAAAGGTAGATTGAATCAGTATTGATTAAAATACAATGAGGTACTCTTTGTGAAAGTGAAAAAATCCTATATTTATATGTGTAAACATTAGGCTCATATCACCCATTCATGACACTTACATGGTACCTGTGAACATTTATTTATTCAATAATGATTTATTGGACACTTATTACATTTCAGGCACTGCTCTAAATACCAGGGACACATCAAGTAGCAAAGCAAAGAAAATTTTCTGCAGCCATGGAACTTCACTTCTCTTAAGGAAAAAGCAGGAAAATAAAAAAAAATACAGAGACTTAAGAAAGGATTCATATATAAGCTTAAAGGTGAAAAGTGATATAGAGGGGAAAGGAGAGAACATACATGGAGCAGAAAAAGAATATTGGGAGTGAATGGACTTTCAATATACATTTAAGATTGTGCACTCTGGACTATGCTGTTTCTTCCCCTATGGTCCTTTCTGAATCTTTCTCCTGTAGAAGTCTTCCTTGACTACCTTATCTGATACAACCCTCTCTTTTCTCTGGAAGAGAATGGCACTGACTAAAGGTCACACATACTTGGGTTCTAAAAAAAAAAAAAAAAAAAACATATTTTGAGCTACTTTGGTGTCCTGGGTTCTCAATTTAGCAAGGAATTGAATCTAATTTAGGGATGAGACAAATACATGAATAACTCTCAGAGTAAGTAAAAAATACTGAGGGTCATAAAAGAGGTAGAGCAAAAATGCCACCCAAAATTCAGAGGAAAAAGCATTACCTGCAGCCATAGCCTGAGGGGAGAGTGGTGTTTGTCTCAAGGGTCTTTCCATGACTTCACTGCCCCACTCAGCCTGGTCCTTGACTCCCACCCCAGCAAGATGCAGTCAAAGCTCCTCAATCTGCATTCAAGGCCTCAGCCTCTTTGCAACCCATTTTTTTCCAATCTCACTTCCTCCAGTCATTTCCTTCTGTAAATGCCTCTACTAATGCCGACACCAGAATAAAAGGCATAACTACCAAAAATTGAGGGAGTGGGAAGAATACATATCAAGAGAGAAATTTCACCAAGAAAGAATAGAAGCATGTCAGAATATGTCATGAGATAATGCTCCACTTGTAAATATAATAAAGGAAATTGAAACTCTTAAGACAGGCCATAAACAAGACATTCAAAGAATCAAAACATAGATGCTCCAACAGGAGGATTCAGGAAGCAAGGAAGAAATAAATAAAAACTACTTTCCCACAAAATAAATAAAGCCACCTTTTAGAAATAAAAGTCCTACTAGAAGGAGAATTATTTGAATAGACTCTGCAGAAAACACAGAGACAACAAACAAGAGTTTGAGAAAACTAAACACTCTAATTAAGGAACAAAAAAATAGGGAAGATGAAGTAATTTCAGCATATATATAGCTGGTGCATGTGACGAAAAGAATATTTTGAAAATAACAAAAAATAAAAGATATAATAAAAGAAAACTGCCCTCAAATCAAGAAATCCACTCCTTGGATTGAAACACTATCCAGAGTTGTAGGAAGCTCTGATGCATTTGAAATTTCAAGAAAAAAAGAACCCTATGGATTTCATGGTAAAGTGAAGAACAAGTAAACAGACATGCAAATTGAACAAATATCAACACAATAAAATTGAGAACAACATTAAATTATAAAAGATACAGCAAATAACTACTAAACTATTGAAAACACTACTTTTCCATACTACTATTGGAAAAGTACACACAAGCACAAACACAAGACAGAGCTCAGATAATATAACAGGAGACAGAGAACAAAAAAAGACAAAAGAAAACAAAGTAAAATCAAAGTATTAGAACTTTACTTTTAACACCAATAAGTATAAATGAGATCATCTTATCCATTAAAAGAAAATGTGTACTTTGAATGATAAAAGTAATACAAAATATTATTCTGGATGTGTGACTCATTGATTCAGAAAGATTGAAATTATGATGATTGACAAAGACATAACATGAACACATAATATGAAAGAAAGTAGGGTTTTGATCTTTTTTTATCATGTACATTTAAGTTTAAGGCAAAAGTAGTTAATCAGATCAAGCTAGACACATTATGATCAACACAACAATCTTACTAGATGATTTTGTACCAAAAAAAAAAAAAATCCCTGGTTATGCAAGGGGTTAAGGCGCAGCACTCTGAAGCTATCCACAGCCACTGCAGCATACGTTCTATCGCTGACCAGGTTGGTGACCCACATGGCGCAGCAGACCACTCCTGTCTCATCCGCTGCTCCCCTCAGCAGTGTATTTCAGTCAATCTGCCTGTTCTGTTCCCCATTCTGTCTCTGGTGAATCCTCTCAACCCTCACATCTCCGGCTTGTATCCCAGTTCCTGTTTGCATAAATAAATCTTTAAAAAAAAATCACAAAATAAACATCATAATAAGGTATTTTCAGAAAAGCAAAAATTGCCAAAAATAGCAATAAGAGACTTTGAGTCATGTTCAGTCCATCACAAACCAAATAGCTATAATTAGGAAGGATATAAAAATATATTGAGCACCATTGATAAGGTAAATTTAACAGAGATCTATCCAACTTCATTCACTTAAAATAGGAAATGGGCACTTCTTTCAAATCTCTATAAAATACAAACACAAACATTGATCACAGGTAACTCTGGAATGTAACAAAGCTTGAAATAGAGCACAATCTCTGATATATATGTATACACACACACACACACGTGTATGTATGTATTTGGGCTTAGACATTAACACCTAAAACAGAAAAGAAACAAAACCGAAACACATCAAACACTGAAAACCTTTTTAAAAAGAAAGTTGCTCCAGGATAAAGTGAAAGTTAAAAAGAAAATGTAGAATCTCTGGTTAAAAGGAGTTGTTGCAAGTCAAGGGAGTTAAAGATATAATGGCGGGGGGGGGGAGCAGAACCCTTGAAACCTAGGTTATTCAAAAAGAAAACAAGAAAATAAGTGAACCAAGCATTGAATTCACAGTAAAGATAAAGAGGAACTAATATATAATATATAATATAATATAATATAATATAGGGGAAATATATAATATATATTGAGGAACTAATATCTCACTGAAGCAAGAAAAAATATTAAAGTGACAACAGAAATGAATGAAAAGCATCTAATGAATATATATTTTAAAATTTTTTAAAGATTTATTTTTATTTATATAAGAACTGGGGTACAGGACAAATGTCCAGGAGGTTGAGAGGATTCACCAGAGAGAGGGAAGAACAGAACAAGCAGACTGAGAAATACACTGCTGAGGGGAGCAGCGGGTGAGACAGGAGAGGTCTGCTTGCCATGTGGGTTGCTCTGAGGCTGGCAGGGATCGAACCGGCACTGCAGAGGCTACGGACAGCCTCACAGCACTGCGCTCAACCCCCTGTGCCACCAGGGAGGCCCTCATGAATATATTTTCATGTAGGGGGAAGTATAATAAAATAATAAAGCTCTGTCTTGGTGGTTCAACTAGGGGTGATGTCTTCAAATCAGTTGACATCTGGCAGTGTCTGCAGATGGTTTTGCTTGTCTCAGTTTGGAGGTTGCAGGGAACCTACTGAGGAGATCCCCGGGGCTACTGCTACACACCCCACAGCACCCAAGACAGCCCCACAGCAAAGGTCACCCAACCTAAAATGCCAGTGATGCTTTGGTTGAGACACTGTAACTATCTTAAAAAAAAAAAAAAAGATTTTTTAAATTTATTTATGCATACAAGAACTGGGGTGTAGGCCAGATGTGCAGGGGGTGAGAGGATTTACCAGAGTCAGGGTGGGGAGCAGAATAGGCAGATCTAATGAAATACACTGCAAAGGGAAGCAGCGGATGAGAGAAGAGAGGTCTGCTACACCACATGGGTCAGCTCTGTGGCAGGGATCAAACTCAGGCCACAGGGGTGATGCTGCTGAGACTTAACCCCTAGGTACCAGTGAGGACCCACGCACACTATCTAAATAATGACACAAAGAGGAAAGTATAAATTCACAACATTAGAAATAATAATACAGTACGACCACAAATAAAAGAAATATGCAAATATATGTAAAATGCATTATTTCATTTTGTGCAAATAATTTTAAGGAGATAAAATGGAGACATTTTTATGAAGGTAGAAATTACCGAAGTTGACCACAGAAGAAAAAGAGTTTAAACAGGTCGATTACAGGCCAGTGACACGACCCCAAAAGAGAGTTGTCAGAGCTACCTCAAAGATGAGGGCCAGGTATTGCCACAGGTTAATTCTATCAATCCTTCAATAGACAGATGAGACCAAGGCTATTTTAAGTGTTCAAGAACTTAGAGAAATGCTCCTGAACATGGTATATGACAGTGATATCAAAACCTGACCACAATATAAAAAAAGAAAAGCATAAATCAATCACACTTTTGAATAGCAATGCAACAAATCCTAAATAATGTTTAAAGTTCAATGATCAGACTGTTTGGTTTCTCCGCTGCTGCCTCTGTGAAGAGATTTTCTCAATTGGGAGACTTTGTTTTTAGTTCTATTTCTCCATCAATGTTCATTATTTCATTCTTTGTAATGTAATATAAAGGTATTTTAAATATGTATATGTAAAAAAGAAATTAGATTTCAGCAATAGTAACTTAAAAACAGGCTTCTATCAAGTAGAGTTGATTCCTTAAATTTAAAGATGTTTCGGGCCTCCCCAGTGGCGCAGCGGTTGAGCACTGGGTTGCGAAGCTGCCGGCAGCCTCTGCAGCGCTGGTTCGATCCCGGCTGCTCCCCGGCCACTGGAGGAGGGTCCCACACGGCGCGCAGGCCTCTCCTGCCGCCCGCTGCTCCCCTCAGCAGTGTACTTCGGTCCTTCTGCCTGCTCTGCTCCCCGCTCTGGCTCTGGTGAATTCTCTCACCCTCCCGTGCTTCTGACATGTACCCAGTGCATGTATAAATAAATAAAAATAAATCTTTAAAAAAAAAAAATTTAAAGGTGTTTCAATATAGGGAAATCCACTAATCTATTCTTATGATTCATTTTTTGATATTTTGAAATATCAAACAGAGAAAAATATTTGATGATGTCCACAAATTTATAAGAGGCATGTTTCAACCTAAACACGAATCCCTGATTAAAATAAATAAACATGGACCTCCCAGGTGGCCGGGGGGTTAAGTCTCAGAGCTATCACCTGTATGGTCTGAGATCCATCCCCCACCAGGGAGCGAACCCACATATGGCGCAGCAGACCTCTCCTGTCTCCCCTGCTGCTATTGCAGTAGATCTACCTGTTCTGCTCCCCACTCTGCCCTGGTGAATCCTCTCATGCCCCATACCTCTGACCTATACCCCAAGCCTTCTAAGCAAAAAAAAAAAAAAAAAGCAGCCACTGGACAATTCAGCAAGGCCAGTTGTAAAATGAATGTACAAAAATCAGTAGTTTTTATTAACCCAAATGTAATAATGAGAAAAACATAATTAAAGAAAAGATTTGATCTGCAATGTAATACAATGTGAAGGAGAAGGACAGGGCGTGCGAGAGTGAGGAGAGAAAATACTGAGAAATAAACTTCAATATTAAGTACTGGTCCTAGAGAAATTAAAAAAAAAAAAACTGCTTCGAATGACTAAGCAATGAAATTAAAAAGCACCATTTTGTGGTTAAACATAAGACACTAAGTCATAATAATGTTACTAATTCCTGTGTTTATGTATCATTTGTATTTCGTCACCCTTCCCCAAATTCTGCTAAGTATTTTGTGGGGACAATAATTTTAAGCTAAAACTAAAGATCGTATGTAAATAAATATGAATGCCATCTGATAAAGAAAAAGAATAGCTTTACCAGATGCTATATTGAAATATATATGTCTGGAGGGAGGGGAGAGAGAGAGAGAGAGACAGAGCGAGAGCAATTGGAATAGGTGCAGAAATAACAGACAAGTCAGCTGAGTAAAATAGAGGACAGAAATGAACATAAATGCACATGAAAGTTTGGTCAATGAGAAAGATGCTTTTATCCCCACTGATGCCTTTTTTAGTCAGTGAAAGAAAGAAAAAGAATTATTTAATAAATGCTATTGAAGTCAATTGATTAGAGCTCCCCTGTTCAGGGGAGGATAAAATGTAAAACTGGAACCCTAATTCACTCCTTACCCCCAAATAAAATTAAGATGCTTAAGGATCTAAAGGCCAAATCTGAGGTAACAATAAAAGATAACATGAGGGTTTCTATGAAATCTAGGAGTAAGTCATAGATGTCGTAATATGACAGATAAATCCAAGTGTAAAAAAACCTCACTATGATAAAAAAAATTATAAACAAAATCAAAAGGCATATGACAAACTGGGAAAATATTTATAACACAAATGACAGAAAGGGGCTAATTTCCTTAATATATAATAAGCTCTTGCAAATCAGTGAGAAAGATATCAATCATTCAATAGAAAAAAACAGCAAATGATATGAAAAGGCAATTCACAGAGAAAGAAACATAAATGACTTATAGACATATGGAAAGATGTTCAGTGTCACTCATAATTAAAAAATGCAAATAAAAACAATGGGAGACCTCTCAGACAGGCAAAGTTTTTCAGCTTTGACTGAACGGTTCTATTTCTTGGAATTTACCCCATAGAAATTCTCTCTCTCACTCCCATTCAAGGTGACCAGTTATAGATGAAAGGAGATAGAAGATAGATAGATAGATAGATAGATAGATAGATAGATAGATAGATAGATAGATAGATAGATATTGGATATATCTGTACATGTATATCTCTGTACACACTCATAGATAATTATTCATCAATAGGGACTGGTTAAGAAAATGATGGTCAACCTCTACAAAGGGACTAGAAATTTTCTGCAATTATTAGCAACATTATGGATGATGTGGAAAAATATGCATGATCTACTATTAAGTAACAAAGCAAGATAAAAAATGTATATAGTGTGTCTCAGTTTGTGTTTAAAATTAAAACACATAGTTGGCATTTGCATAGAAAGCTGAAGGAAATGTGCACACTGGCTCGATGGTAGTGACCGGTGGTGCTGGGCTAAGAGTTTGGGGAAGGGAAGACTCACTTCTCATTAAACAGACAGACCGTTGTACAGGTTGAGTTCTTCCTATGTGCGTGTATTGAAATGAACAAAAACCCTTCCCACATTTTTGAAAAATGAAGGAGTCACATCAAAAGCACCAGAGGATCAATTTGAAGGTGTGCTCAATGACCCAAACTGTAGCAATCTGAATGACAAAATGCTGATAGATTTATAACCCATGGGTGAAAATAAATATCAGTGAGTCCACAGTGATAAGAAAGCAATTGAGTAACTCATAAGAGAGAAGAAACAACTTTTCCTTGCAGGAAAATTGTAATTTAAGAAACAAAGAAGGAGTGAGGGAAATCAAAAATCACAATGAGAACCTCGTAATAATTGTTATAGTTAAGAGTCATTAGTGGATATAAAAATCAGTGGGCAAAACCATGGAAGTAAAAAGCATATTTGCCTTGTCTCAAAGTAGCTCCCCATAAGAGACACTTTCATGACAAAGGAAAAAAATAATAACTCCAGCTGAGAAACCTGGATGACACCATCTTAACCAGGGGAGCAGAAGTCAACCTTCTGCTTGTCAGAGTTGTTGTCAAGGAGACAGTGGGCCCCCAAACACTGGGCAATTGGGAACAGAAATGCTTGCTGGGTAGCCTCAAGAGTCTGCTGAGTTTTATTCTTGAATCTGAAGACTTGGAGCCTGGATCTCAGTGTCTCTTGGGTCTGGAGAACAGAGCAGATTCTAAAACCGCTGCATCCGTATTTGAATGGTCTGGGAAGTGACTCACCCACGGACAGATTCCTTTTTTCTCAGTGTGTAAGAGTTGGAGATAGAAGTCACTGCAAGGATGAAGTGATGCTTCTGCCCATCTCATAGTCCCACCCTCGGGAGGATCCAGCCATCGCCCAGCACTGGAGACCCAGGCTCAGTTCAACGAGCAAACCAGGCTGCTGAAACTAACGTTCCAAAATGCCTGGGACCAAACCACAAAAAAAGGTTGGTGCCTTCGAGCCCTGACTCCTGGCTCCCAAGGCCGCCACTGGTTCATGCTTAAAAGATGAAAATTATTTTGAAAACCAAGGCCAAAGGCCACAGGCATATATTTGCAGCATATTATTGACATGAGTGTGCCATGGACCTAGCCAATCAGAAAGTAATTTTATAAACACTGTTATTAAACAGAAGGGCAATTACTTTAAGTACTGGAAAAATGTCAGGGTCATACATGAATTTTGTGGGTATCACATTTTATTTGACACTCAGTGGATCAATGACTCCAAGGAAAATTATTCAGAAATAATATGCACCATGTCACCAACCTTCAAGCTAAACCTCCCCTGTACAGATTGTCCAAATTTGGAGAGAGGGATAATTTCTGATTTATTCAATTTACTAAGTATCCAGAAATGCATTCAGAGCTCTTTATACATAAAAGTATGGAAGTAATTAAGGATTATGTGGTAAGTGTACAAACATGGTTTATATGACTGCATTTTAGAAGGGAACCTTTTTATTTCTGTCAATTGTCAATTGAACAAGCCAGGGTCCTAATGCACTGCAGCAAGACGCATAAGAGGGGGCCAAGGGGACCTCCCTGGTGGCTCAAGGGGGTAAATCTGAGCATTATGAGGCTATCCGCAGCCACTGAAGCACAAGTTCAGTCCAGGGAGCTACCCACATCGCACAGCAGACCTCTCCTGTCTCTCCCGCTGCTCCCCTCAGTAGTGTATTTCAGTAGATCTACCTGTTCTGTTCCCCACCCTGTCTCTGGTGAATCCTCTTACTCTGGCACCTCTGGCCTATACCCCAGCTCTTGTATGCATAAATAAAGTGAATCTTTAAAAAAATAAAAGAAGGGACCCAGGGCAGCTTTTCTGTGACTTTTGTGCGTAACTGACTGGCCTTGAGCACCTCTGCTTCCATGCTCTCTCACACTTTAGATTTCAGCTGGCATTGCCTATGTGGCTATTCCATGAATGGTGGTCACACACGCCTATGTGGCTACTCCATGAATGGTGGTCACACACATGTGCACGGTGGAGCAGAGACCCCAGAAGCCGACATTATTTCCCATCACTTTGAAGAGCAGATTTCCTAGAGAGTCCAGCAGCCAGATAGATTATTCCACCCAGCAGAGTTTGGCCCAGTGACCCCAAGGTTCTCCTGGCCTCCCACTCCCAGCAATGACAGTTTCATTTTTCATGAGTCGTCTGGGATTTGCTTAGCAGGGAAACAGAAAGTAGGCCCTCAATAAAAATGCAGTCAACAAAGCGGTGACCACCAAGATTTTTGAAGTCAGAAAGTACAGTAAGAGTAAATACTAAAGATTTTTCAAAAAATAAGACTGACTTTGGTAGAGCCTGTGTTTGGATGAATTTCATAAGAATGCATGAACTGGGGCATGATACGCCTTCTCAGGGCTGGAGGCAGCTCCCTCTAGGTGTAATCTTGCTTGCATGCATCCTCACCAGCCCCTCTGTCCAAGGCGAAAATGGCAGTGGTCACACACACCTGCCTTGGTTCAGGAAGGAATGTTCAACCCTCAAAGAAGAAACAAGCAGGCAATCACTAGGAAAGCTATGACCAAAGGGATGCAGCTCCAGACACTGAGTTTATCTTAAAAGTTGAGTTAACATGTAAATTGTTTCTTGCTGTTTCAACTACTAAACTTCCATCTTGTTGCTGATTTACACAGAAATTGCACAGAAATGCTCCATTACTGAATCAGCTTGAGTGGGGAGGCCTGACGCAACATGTGGTGACAGAGCAGCCTTTGCTAGACCCCTCGACTTCCCCAGCCCCTGAAGGGGGAAGAAGCACAGTGACTGGCCCAGCAGGCCAATGAGGGGGTCCCCTGTGAGCCCCATATGTGTCAGCCTAGCCCCAGGGATGAGGAAAGACCAGCTTTGCCTGTCTCTTGTAATTTTCCTGCCATATGGAGATGGTTGCCCATCCCCAGCACTGTACAAAAGGCATTTATCATTTAGGTCCATTTTTTAGATCTAAGTAAATCAGAAAAATTTTGGTTTAAAAAGGAGAAAATGTATTATAATATCCACTATACTTGTTTCTCTCCCCATTAGGAAGAAGCCTAAGAGGGGCTGGGGATGTGCTTCTGTCTTTCATCATTTTATCCATAATACCTAGCACATATTAGGCATTCAAGAAATATTCGTGGTATGAATGGGTAGATGAATGACTGGGTGAATGAATGACTAGGATGGCTGGCTGGCTGGCTGACTGGCTGGCTAGATGGATGGATGGATGGATGGCTAGATGGATGGATGGATGGATGGATGGATGGATGGATGGATGGATGGATGGATGGATGGATGGATGGATGCCTTGAGGCATTTAAGTTACCTGGCATTGTAGCAAACCAGTTCTACAGTTATCAGGACTAATGGCAACCTAACTATACAAGCCTCATCTCAGGCCACTACCATGATCCTCTTCCTCATTGTCAAGGCTTTAAAGTTAAGAAAACACTTTTATTTATCATGCTTTGTGTACCCTTACAGTAGCTCTCTGCCAGAAAGACCTGGCAAGAATCATTATGCCATTTGATAGCTTCAAAAACTGACAAAGATCTGAAGGCCTAGTCACACAGCTCTAAAGAAGCACTCAGGAGTAGAACTTAGCTATAAAAAAATATTCCTGAGTTCCTTATATACAAATTAAGCATTGTATAGGAAAAGCATGAAAGGTATTGAGTATCGATGAAACATATCCTTGATCATGTTTCCAGTTTTGCACTGACTGCTAGGAGGCTCAGACTCCAATCTGAATTCTATACATAATGGAGGGCAAAATATTTTGTTTTAATTTGTGAATTGCCTTAATTCTTTCTCAGAGCTGGGATAGAACAAGGGTTGATAGTACATATGTGGGGAGCAATGGAATATAAAAGGAAATATACAGTTCCACCATTATGATCTGGAAGCAGTCTTGTTCCTATCAATGGAATTTGTTCTATCCATTGAACTCAGCAAGCAGCTACTATGCTGGCGTGTTCAAGCCAAGAGAAAGCCAGACAAAGATGGGGTCTTTGTCAACAACCCTCTCCACTTCAGTGACTGAGCCAGGCTTTGACACAGGAGTCAACACATCTCCCAATGGGCCACATGATAGTTTAAGTTTTGTATTCCAAGGTGACATTACAATTTTCATGTCCTGAGACAAGCAAACTGGTAATTATGTCAGGATAGTAGAAGTTTACTTTCTTTGAAGAGAATGACAAGAACTTTCAATAACAGAATCTGAGTCATCTCTCCTATACAAGGGCCCCCTTGGAAAACCACAAAGAGAACAGTGGTGATGAAGCTACTGGACCCCAGCTCCTAAGCGCCAAACATCACACCTGTCCCAAGCAGGTACTACATTACCATCCTGTAGAACTCCCTAGCCTGTCCCATTCTAAATTTCAACAGGGTAAACAGTTGGTGCCTTATACACGCTCCAGCAGGACTACACCTTTCCTGTTCAATGAGAAACACAATCTCTCAGTCCCACATGACCCTCTTGGGTCTCTTGTACCAGCAGATGCCCAAGCAAGCATTTGCCTTCTCATTACCAAGGAAAGGTTAACCTGCCAAAAATGTCCCTGGTAAGTATTTCCTAGAAATCCATTTCATTTGCTCATAATTGTCTTTGTCAGGCTTCAAGTTTCCTTCTGGCCTGGCATTTGATGAAAAAATCCTTTATCACGTGAGCCGTACCATATAAGATTTTGTAAATATTATTCCGAACAAATCCATTAAAAAAATCAATTGTAATTTCCCTTCTATGAATTTATGTACAAGTACAATTGTACAAATACACCAACTACAAGATATTTGGTGTGGTATTGTTTGAAATAACAGAAACTCACAACAACCTAACATCCTATGTGGATGGGCTGGTTATATAAATTATTGCAGGTAGTAAAATAAAAAACTATGCATCTGGTAACAAGATAATTAGAGACTAAAGTCAATATTTCTCCATCCTGGGGCCTCCCTGATGGCGCAAGTGGTTAAGTACAGCGCTGTGAAGCTATCCGCAACTTCTGCAGCAGGAGTTTGATCCCCGGCCGGCCAGGGAGCAACCCACATGGTGCAGCAGACCTCTCCTGACTCACCTGCTGCTCCCCTCAGCAGTGTACTTCAGTCAATCTGTCTGTTCTGCTCCCCACTCTGTCTCTGCTGAATCCTCTCACCCCCACCCGCACCTCTGGCCTGTACCCCAGATCTTGTATGCATAAATAAATAAATCTTAAAAAAATACTTCTCCATCCCCTTCATTCTCTTTAAGTGCAGAAGATATCCATTGTCAGAGGATTATTGTATGATTATATTTACCCACGAAGAGTAGGATGGCATGGTAATGTGTGAGCATAGGTATTTCTACTGTATCATATGTAGGTCTGCAAGGAATTATTTTTTCTGAGCGCATATGCTACTTTTATTTTTTAAGTATAATTATTGAAATGTAAGGGGATGCGAACAAAAGCTATTGATGAACAAAAGGGTTTTTAATTGAAATTCACAATAAAATAATCATAAAATATATCCCTCACAAAATATCAATACAAGCCCTCATTTTGCCCTTTCTAAAGCAAAATAAATTACTCCTAAATTCAAAAAGATCATTGGAGAGCCCGTTATACTGCACTTAACCACAAGGAACCTGCAGGAAAGGATCTAATGGTCTTTGGCAAAAATCATTGTATCATGGAGCTTCAAGGAAGTGAGGGGGCGACTTGATCCAAGATGCTCAGTTTGTAGGTGAGGGAATAATCCTGGTCTGTGCAGAGAGTGGGGAGATGGCTTGGCTCAGGGGCTGCATGCCCCCCTATCCTGGCACCCAGAACAGCTCCGTCTCCTCTCTTCCTGTTTTCTCCTCTTACCCTTTTCTACTCCTGCCAGTGGCCCACCTTTCCTGGCTTATTTCAACTCATCTCTGGGCACCCCACCAAGAGCCACCCAATGTGCGCTGAGCACCTGCTAGACCCGGCACAGTGGCCAGCACCTCACAGGGGACCATCTTCCTACTCAGCCACTCCTTCCATGGAAGGAATGATGCTTTTTTGCAGAGGAGGAAACTGAGGCACAGAGAGACTGACTTTCCCCAGAGCATGTTGGGTGGGGGGGAGGGGTGGCATGAGGGCCCAGCTGGGTTAGATCCACATCACCACCACCCTCCCCTTCACATTGAGGACCATCCCCAGGGTCTTCCCAGAGAGGCCATGCCATCATGGATTTCCAGCCTTGTAACAAAGGAGAAAACTCCCTTGCCTTCAAACAGAATCTCAGCTAAAATTCTGCCACTGACCTGCCCCACCTCCCCCACCCCAACCCCAGGCATAGCATAGAGAGAGGCAGGACTGTGTGGCCCCTTGGCAGCAGGGTAAGCACTGCCAACCTCAGGTGTCCGCCTTGCTCCTTGCCTCAGCAGACCGTCCCCTGCCGCCTGGCAGATGCTGAAGCCCAGGCTCAGGCTCCACAACCATGAGGCCAAGGGGCCACGACAGGCCCTGACAGCAGAAGGCACTTGAAAACAAGAGGGGGCACCTCTCAAGGGCCCTGAGGGATGTCATGTCTTGTTGGCACATTGTCCTAATCACATCCGCCCTTTCCACGTGTGGCAACCTGGGAGTGATCTGAGCTCAGGGTGCAAAGACAACAGGTGACCTGGACCCTGGGCTCCTGTTCCCCAACTCCTGCCTTTCGAAAAGCCAATCTCTTTTCCCTCCTCAGTCGCAGCCTGACTCCCTCCAAACATGAAACTACCAGGAAGAGGTCTGAAATCGCCCTGAGCTTACCTTCTTGCAGAGGAAGCATGAGGCAGGGCGGTGCCAGCCTCAGGAGCAGCTGGGGCTCCGGGAGTGGCAGGCATCTGCCCTGCCTGTCTGCTAGGCATTCTGATATCAGAAAGCATCCTTTGGCAGCTGCCTCGACTTCCTGCAGCAGCAGCTGGAATTCAGAACCGCCAGATACAAAGACATCTCCTCATCTGCAAAATGGGCTCATCAGAGGACTACCCTACAGAGCGATGAGTTACTGTGAGGACTAAGCAAAGTCCTCCCAGTACCTAAGAAGGTGGCCCACAGCACCAGCCATGGGCGGGAGGCAGGGACTGCTGCCTGGGAGCCTGTCTGTGGAGGGATGTCCCACGGTCTGTTCCGTCTTCTGTGTCCAGAAGTCTCTCCACATAAAGCCATTCCCACTTGGAGGGCTGGGGACCAGAACATCCTGACTCTGCCCCACGCTGGCTGAGCAACCTCAGGCCAGTCACTCACCCTCTCTGAACCTTCGTTTCTTCCTATGGAAAATAAAGGTTCTAGTTTAATTCCCTGAGTGGCTCACCACTTTTGAGTCAAGAGCACTGCCTTGATGCAATCCCACAAACTCAATTTGTTGACAGATTTTGTCTACAAAGAAAAGGGAACTTAACTCATTTTCCCACGCTCACTCATCAGAGGCATTTGCAGTGACTGAGTAACTGAGTAGTGATGCAGTAAGAAGAAACCAACGAGGCCGATACGGTTCTTGCCAAAACCACTTGCCATTCCCATAGTGCCCCTTTCCATTTATTTATTTTTCAATCTTTATTTATTACTTTTTATCACCTCTATTTTTAAATGCTTTATACATTTTTTTCCATTTGAATGTTTTATTTTTTCCCAATTTTTTTTAATTGTTATGGAAGTAAAGATGTTTTGAGAGTAAAGAGTCTCCCCTCACCCCCAAATGCTTCTTTTGAAGCTACATTATTATTGTAGTTTATATTTTCCAAAATGAAAAGATATTCTTCATATTATAAATATAAGCTAGTGCTCATTATCAAATATAATATATCTGCTTAAGGTAGACTTGGACCAGAGTTCAGAAGGTTTCCATGTTTATATAAATATTACACATGTACATATTTTAACAAAAAGATGAATGCTATTAAATATATTTTCTGTAACTTTACAAAAGTAGGGCATTATTGGCAGCCTTCCACATTTATCCACAGAAAGGTGTTTTCCAATTTTAGTGCCTTCTCCAGTCTTCAGTCAGCCCGGCTCGGGGTGTCTGGGGTGCCCCCTGCTCTCACTCTTGCATACAACATTGTGTTGAACATCCTTGTGGCTTACTCTGGGCACATATTTAATTATTTACTTAGTATTCATGTCTAGAAGTGGAATTGATGCTTCAAATCACATGTATACTGTTTTATGAAACCACCCTGCGCAAATTAACATACTAAATTCTACTCCCATCATCGGTACACCATATTGGTAGTGTCTTCTTATTTTCTTTTCAAAATTATATATTTAATATCTATGAAATAATATTCAAAATGATGAATAAGATGATACAGCAATAAAATGAGTTTCTGGGTATGCTCCACCTGGTTTCAAATACACTCTTTTTCTTTTACGATCATCATGTGGCTTTTATTTGTTTATTTCAATGACTCGAAAAGTCCGGCAGGATTCGTTCTGTCTCTATAGGGCAAGTCTATGGGGTAGGATAAGATGGGTTGGATACCAGAGGTGTTGACAATCCCCGTAGCCAGTACATGCTGTGCTTGTCCATCCATCCATCCCATCTAGTTCACTCATCTCTACTGAGTCTTTTTTTGGTCTTGCGGGTGCCAGGGCTCAAGGAATGGCCAAAGCAGATACAGCAGTGTCCCCCAGTAGCCTCCATTCTAGAGCCCGATGCTTGTGGGGTTCTGGGCACCTCTTAGGCACAAAGTCAAAAGGACGGGAGGAAGGGCCTGAACACAATGGGCAGGTCACACCACCTTGGACCCCTAACCCACATCTGATGTGGCTTCTACCCACTCTTGTTTGCCTGGGCCAGGGACAGATACTCAGCTTCTCCCATCCTCTGTGAAGATTTACTTAGTGGTACAATTTTTAAGCAGCTTTCCAAAGGCAGGATTAAGGTCTGGAGCACCCAGCCAGCAGCTTACTCCCCATAGCCCAGGTTGCAGCAGCCATATTTCACCCAGAGTTTCCCACTGTGTCAGCACAGAGTTGATGTTGATGAAGGTGCTTGGACCTGGGCTCCTCGAACCCGCCTGCCCTAACCCTGACCCCTGGCGCTGTTCAGATCCAGAAGCTGGGTTCCTGGGAGCAGGTCCCCGAATCCAGGGAGGTGAAGGCATGTACACAGGCTTGGGGACACCATGGAGCCCCTTGAATTTACTACACAGGCAGAGCAGCATGTCACCTACCCAGTCATGGCTTTAGGGTAATCCTGAAATTTGTTTGTAAGGGATCAAAGCGTAGCTCTCACTACAAACAGGTGCCTCTGAGCTGGGTCCCCACGCCCATCGGGGCAGAAGGTGGCTGCACAAGACTGGGGACTCCAGCTCTCTCCTGCTCCATTTTATCTCCACTGGCTTGCACAGAGCCCAGCACATAGAAGATCCCCAAAAACACCGCCAAGGGGAAGAAAGAATGCACTTTAACGTCTAACCCCAAGCAGATGGTAATATCTGCCTGCTTTCCTGCACCTCCTTGCTGTATCTAAGTGAGAACCTGGACCACGCCCTCCAACCCAATGCTGTGTTTTCATCACCATGGCAGGTAAGTGTCACCAGAGGAGGAGAGTTTTCCAACAGAAATTTGCAGGATCCACAACCCACATCTCCTTCCTGCTGGAGAGTAAGTGGACTCCCCTTCCTGATGACCACGGAGAGGTAACATTTTCTTTTTTTCTTTTTTAAGATTTATTTATTTTATTTATGCATACAAGAACCAGGGTACAGGTCAGAAGTGCAGAAGGGTGAGAGGATTCACCAGAGACAGAGCAGGGAACAGAACAGGCAGACTGACTGAAATACACTGCTGAGGGGAGCAGCGGGCAAGACAGGAGAGGTCTGCCACGCCATGTCGGTATCTCCCTTGCCGGCCGGGATTGAACCTGCACTGCAGAGGCCCCACAGCTTCACGGCGCTGCGTTCAACCGCCTGCACCAGCAGGGAGGCCCCAGAGAGGTAACATTTTCAATGGCCCAGGGAAGTTCTCCCACTGGCTAGCAAAGCCTGCAGTGGCATTTCTGATTTCCTCAGGTCTAAGCAGCCCCATGCACACCACACAGCTTGACCCTACCTTCTGGACTCGATTGCTTTCCAGTGATGGCAGCTGGACAAAAGTCTCCCAGGGTCCCCTGCTCTCACGCCAATGGCCTCCTGCTCCTTAGGGGAAGCAGAGGCCTGCATTGTGTCATATTTCTCAGTGATGAGTCCAGGAAGTGAATCTCATACCTTCCAGGAGGCCTGGCCCATTGGAGGACCCGGTGGCCACTGTGCATTCTTGCCCACTAAAGTAATGTCCATATTCTAATTTATATTCAATTTCAGGGGGTTCCTGCAGTCCCTGAAACCAGACTTGGGCCCTCCCTGGGCCTAGGGTAGGGTGCCTTTCTCTGGAGCTATGTCCAGCAGGCTGAGGGAAAGGAGCCCTGATTCTGTCATTCACGTGCTGCCCATGTCCTCAGGCATGTAACTTTCTAGAACACAACCCTATGTCACCCTCAGAGAGTGGTGGGTCTGTAAGTTTGCTCACTGCTGGACTCCCAGCATCCAGACTGATGTCTGGCCCCCAGAGAAACTCAGCCAATGCTGCTATCGTGAATGGTAATGCAGTAAACTACTGATCTCCCAGGATCAGTTTCCCTCAATGTCAAATGAAAGCTTATGTCTAGATGGATTCTTAGGTACCTTAGAGCTCCTCAGAGTTCATAATTTTAGATTCTAATGTCCTCACTCAGGGGACATGGAAAATCTGGGGAATTTTCCCTCTTTGGCCCCACTTTTACCTCAGCCTGGTCCAGGCAGTTAGTATAGATTCGTTAGCCAGAGACTTTTGCCCAGAAAATAGAATCTAAATGCCAACTGCACCCGACTTCAAATAAACTCCATTTATAAAAATCAGAAAGTAGTTTTCCAATCCACAACACAACAACAGATAAAACATTTCACTTTACAAGAGCCCCTGGAACAGAAGACTCATTTTAACAGGTCCATATTCGGTGCTTGGCAGGGAAGCTTAAAGCCACAGTGTCTGGCGCCTGAGCTTTTAGAGCAGCCTCTACAAGGTGTCAATACCACTCTCCGTCTGCTGTCAGCTGCTGAAGAGCAAGGGGGACAGAGACTGGGGCTCAAGTCTCACCCCTGAATGTGTGAGCCCGCGGGGGCACCACCAGCTGGATGCTGGGGGCGGCATACGAGGTGCCTCCTCTGGGGCCTCATCAGCTGACCTGCAGCACTCGGGCCACCCTTGCTCCCCTCCTGCACCCCCCAAGTGGGTGCTCAGTACACAGGGAGGACACACAGGGCTGGGACCCTGAGGACTGGGTGAGAGACTTGATGGGGGAGCCCCAGATGCTGATCCCATCCCCTCAGCTCTGGCTTGGACAGCACATCTGATCACAGTGGGGGGCTGCAGTTTTGAAAAACTGTGACCAATAAACAACCAGGCATATTTTAGACTCTCACAGGCCCACAGTCACAACTTCTCCTCTAGTGGCATTTAGGAAATGGTCCTATCACGAGCATGACACACTCAAGCTGTGGCCAAGAAGCAAGTCCAGAGTGGGGATTTGTCACTTAATGTCTGAGGGGACCGATGGCTTTTAGGGAAACCAAAGATGAAAGTCCTGTTCGTCCACACAACAGCCCATGAATAGGGCAAAATGCCTCGAGGTTGCCAGGGAAAACCAAGACAAATGTGCTTTGTGAAATTTATAGAACCTCTTCGGGTCCTCGTCTGTCCTGCCATTGTTGTCCAAATTCAATGCCTCACTTGTAACCCTCATTTTTCATATGATTAGAAAAGAGTCTACAATTTCTGCCTTGTCGGGTGAAGGACACAAATGGCCCTGGTCTGAGGGTGCATCCGTCCATTTTCCAGGCTAGGTCTGGAGCCCAGGTTAAATTGGCAAAAGTTTACTGAACGGATAAAGGAATGAGTCAACAAAGACATGCGGGTGGAAAGGCAGAAAAAGGCGTTTTTCCCCAAGAAAAATGATCAGGAACAACTAAGGGGACAAACTGCTTCTATTCCTAAGTTTAAATATAAAATGTGGTATTTATAAATTAGAATTTCAGATTAAAGTTGTGTTGGTTTATCACAATGAATCATAGAAAATAATGTTCCGCTGTGTAAAATCATTGTGTTTACCCAAATCAAAACATGGTAGAGTGAACAATTTTTCTGTGGATGGGAGTCGTCTCCATAGATGGAGAGGATAATTATGCTTCCTCCTCCCTCCCCCACACCTAACCATTTGTTTTGCTTTAATTTTGCCTTAATTACCCAGAAAATTAAGAAGAAAGTAGAGTCTCTAGGCTTTTGAATAATCCAAACAAGGATATAGATTTAGTGTGACACTAAAAGGAGGTTTTCAAAATTCTCTCCGTGGTTCAGGAAGGAGAGCTTCCTCGGGCTGGGGTGTGTGGACGGATGCTCTGGTGCCACCTCCAGCTCTCCTAGTTAGGGTGGGTCTGTAGAGGGCTCCTCTTGCCGATGGTGAGGAGGGAATGTGTCTTGGAGTTTACCCCCGACTCCTGGCCTGGGCATCCCAGAAAGCAAGTCCAGGGGAACAGGATTCAGTGTTGCCTCAAGGGGTGGCAGTGTTTAAAGTGGTGCAGGACAAGGGAAAGATGACTCAAGTCCGTGTGGAGCGATGAGAAGCCCAGAGATGCTACACATGAAGTGATGTCAGCCCCCATCCAAAGTCAGTCTCTAATTTATTAGAATCAAGTACAAAGGTGGAGCAAGTATGTAAGGAGTGCACATGCATGGGGGATGCACTATTGGGGATGTAAGCTAGCGTGGAGTGACCAGGGTCTATTTCCTGGGGGGCTTCATTTTTCTTGCGGGTCAAAGCATATTATCTCTATTATCTGCCTGCTATTTCAGCAGGTACTGGCTTCCCGGTATGTTCCTCATACCAGGACTTTTGTCCTTGGTGAGAAGCCCCCTGAATGACTGTACATTTAACTTGACCAGCAAGAACTCTTGGCACCGAGACAATAGCCCTGAGAATAAGAAAGGCCAGGGATCCCACAATTCAGGGCCTTCCTTGATTTTTTTAAAGATTTATTTATTAATGCATACAAGAACTGTGGTACAGGCCAGATGTGCGGGAGGGCGAGAGGATTCACCAGAGACAGTGGGGAACAGAACAGGCAGAATGATGAAATACACTGCTGAGGGGAGCAGCGGGCGAGACAGGAGAGGTTTGCCGCCATGTGGGTAGCTCCCCAGATGGCCAGGATTGAACCCGCGCTGCAGAGGCTGTGGACAGCTTCAACCCACTGCTCCACCAGGGAGGCCCACTTTCCTTGATTTTTCAAGACAGAAAACAGGCGGGAATGTCATCAGCTCTAGGAACGAAGCCTGCTACGAGTCCATACCTGTTCTGAGCGCCCTGTGTCTAGGTAAGTAAAACCACCACCAATGGATCCATTATTAAGGACTTACCGTGTATTTTACATACATGATTTCAGTCAACTCATGAGGGTAACTATGACCCCACATTTAGAAACCAAATCAACGATAAGCAACTCACCTAAATCACACAGCTACCAAGCAGGATTGCCAGGGATCAGGTAGGAGTGCAGAACCCCAAAATCTATGCTGCCTCCACATGTAAACCAAAGACAAGGTCTACTAAGAGGTTCAGAGCAACACCACGCTCTGTGTTGTCAGCTTCTCCCCCATCATTCCACAAAGCCCTTGCCTCTAGAGGGCACTGTGGTGGGTACCACTGGCCCTGTTTTCTAGAATGGGAAGCCGAGTTGGTCAGGGCTAGATGAACCATCCATTTCACAGAACGTGTTGCTCCACCACATGAGTGGATGCTTCAGTGTACCCTGTGGCAAACTTGGGGAGACCAGACCTCACACACAGCCGAACTGTGAGCCTCTAGCTTTGGGGGTTCCCTGTGTCCTGGGTGCACCCCACCATGGGGTGATCAGTCCAGAAACTAAAGTCTTCCAAGAATGGAGTAGGACTGTGTTGGCTGAGGAAATGGAGGAGTTCAGGCTACAACAGAAAGAGTGCCCCCCCTTTTACTTCAGATGGCAAAAAGCCTCTGGTCTCAAGGATTCTCTCTTTGCCCAGATAGTGACAAGTGGCTGGATGAGAAACCATTCCAGTAACGGGTAAGTGTCTTTTGCAGGAAGTTTTATTTTTTTCTCGCTTCAAAAAAAAAAAAAAATTACAACCAAGAGAGAATATAGCATATGAAATCTGCTCCCTCTCACCACCTCATCTGACCTATGTGGTCATCAGACCCAAAAAAAAGTTTCCTTAAATATTGCACGACGGAGAACTCACAGCCCCTTCTTCCCCACGGAACAGTACTACTTTTTTTTTTCTTTTTGCAGCTTTAGAAAAATAGATAATTACTTCAGTTAATTTCAGCAAAACAGTTCAAACTCATCAGGGCTGAACAAGTATAATTTACTGCTCCTTCTGACTTATTGTTGTGACTAGATGTGGATTGATGATTAAAGTGGTAAACAGTAACATTTCTGTAAAATGCCTGACTCGGCTGCCAGAGTGTCAGGGGAGACACCTGCCCCGCTGGCTGTGCCGGGATTGTGCCTTAGCTCACGGCTGTCAACAAAGAATATAAGTATTTGACAAGGTGTTATCTAATTGTGTTTTTAAAAGCCACGATACATACATCTTTTAATGTGTCACTTTAAGCAGCCAGAGAATTTCTTTTATTAAAAAGTACAAAGGAAAAATGAATGCCTTGCATTTTCTCCCCCCTCCACCCTCTCTCTGTTATTTTTCTTTTCTTTTCTTTCCTTTTTTTCCCTTTCCAAGCTCTGCCCTTTTGCCGTCATTCAGTGGAATATATTTTGCTCTTTAGTCAAATTAGCTTTTATTTAAATGGTTGCCCAAAATAGCTCAGCCACATTAGGTCTATAAGAAGAAAGAACAGTCGGTCCCGCAGACAATCTTTGCTCTGGTCCTGGAAGGAACCGACCCGCCGTCCAGAAGGCAAAGAAAAATCTCCCTGGGATGCCCCTGGCCCTAGAAATGAGGGGGTGGGAGGGGGCTTCCTTAAGACTGGGGCCCTCGGAGACCCCCCTCCCTCTTCTGAGGCCTGGGTCCTCTCTCCTCTTGCTCTCTCCTGGCCCCTCACTCTCACACCTGCTGGGCTTGCCACCCAGCACACTGAACCCCACAGAAGTGGGGTCCACATTCCTTCCCACTAACTGGGAAGTGGCCGTGGAAAGGAAGGTCCTCAGCTCACCCAAGCACAGCTACAAAGTCAAGCATGCCTGCAAAATTGAAATTTTAAAAGATTCTGTCCATGATAACAGCTTGGGAAAGGCGCTTGGAGGGACCGACGACCACCGTCCATCAGGAACAGGTGCTGGGGGGCCACCACGACCCTTAGGTCCCCAAGGCCAGACGCAGGGCCCTGCTCAACCCCTCACTGACACTGGGGACACTGAGCCCTGGGATCACACAGTTAGAAAGCAGAGAGATGAACCCAGCTCTTCAGCCTGGGCTGCATTTCACTGGCAGCTCTTGTTCCCTGGTCCAACTTGAGGAGCTGTGTCTTGACTATGGTACCCGCCTCCCCCCGGGTACTCTTGCCCAAGTGGGAAGCTTGTGACTTGCAGGAGCTTTCTGTTAGAACCTGCCGGCCACAGGCCACAACGAACACACACACAGCTCCTCATCGGCTGCTTTAGCACCAGGGGCAGAGACACTTCTAGGGAAACACCTGGAAGGCGGGGGCAGGGAGCTCAAACCCCACAGCTCAAATCCACACCAGGCTCATCTCTACAGCTCCTCTGTGCAGGACGACCCCAATGTTGGCTTCATTTTTCACTGAATGGAATGTGATTCCCGGCGCTTTCTCTCCTGAGGGAGACAGAGGAACAAATGGGGAGGGAAGGACAGGCTTCCGCCAGGGAGGGGAGCAGCACCCCCCAATCCAAGAGGGCCTAAGCGTGCCCCCTGCATCCCTCCAGCAGGCCCCAGCAGGCATCCTGGGGACGAGGGCCTAATGATCTGGTCAAGGCAGCTATTTAATCCATCATAGTCAGTGTCATGCAGTGACTCAAGCAATTTGTTACCAGTTATGCAAAGAAGGCAGCAGCCAGTGACGGGGAGCGGCAGGGAGGAAGGTGCGGGCAGGCGCAGAGTCTAGCCGAAGAAGGTGAAAAGGGGGGGTTCAGGGGGCTGGGAGACCTACAGATGTCCAGGCCTTGGCCCAGAGCCAGCTCCAGAGACCTGCTGGACAGGGCCCTGCCTTCTGCAGGTGCCCCGGGACACCCATGGGTGTTGTAAGGAGCACTGGAGCAGGCCATGTTGTGACAGACCCTCTGAGGCTGGGTCAAATGGGCATTTCGTGCCTGGGCATGGTGACAACAGTGGGCACAGTTGAGATCCGGGGACAGAGTCCCTCTGAGAATTCCCCCAAATTGAGTGCTTATTGATTGTCCTTCTGGCGAGACATAGGGAAGGACCCTAGGTCAGTAAATGGGCCTTGATGTTTGCACCATGGGTAGGACTCTGTATTGGCACAGACGTGACTGGTGACTAAGAGGAGGGGACCCGGGCAGAATCTTCGAAGCTGCCTTCTCCAGGACAGTTGGTGATTTTTTTAAGTCTAGCCTGTTTTTTCTGCTCAGAGTGTCCGTGCCTCTCCTTTGAAAGGCTGTCTCCACGCAGCTCTCCTGTCTGTCCCCCTGCCACACACACTGACTGCAGGCCTTCCAAGCTGGCTGGCCCCCAATCTCAAGGCCAACTTGATGACTAGGAGGTGGGAAAACAACCAGCCCTTGACCTGATAGTATCTTCTGTCTCAGAGCCTTCGAACTGCAAGCAGGGTTGGGTGTGCAGGGAGCAGGAGACAGAGCAGCATGCTCTCTGGAAGGGCAAGCTGGCCTCGCCAGAGACTGGAAGCATCTTGCTTTGCCAAAGTCAAAGTACGTTTTTCTGCCAGTCAACCATTTTAGGGAGTCGCTAGGACCTTCAGGCCTCGGGCCAGGGTTGTCCCATCTGCAAGGATAGGAGCATGAGCTGGACCATGAGCACTGAATGTTAGGAGACATGATCTGAAACTCCTCCCTTCAGGAACACAGGGTCTCATCAGCACACGGCGCAGATGCCCCTTGTCGTGACTCACAGAGATTCTCATGAAGACCCCTCCTTGCATCCCATGGCCTAGCTGGGCTGCCCTGGAGCTTCCAGGCTGGGGCAATGGAGCTTGGTTGGCCTGGAAGGAGACCTGACACTAAAGCAGAAGTGTAACAGGCCTTTAAAGGGAGGTAAGGGGCCTCCCTGGTGGCCCAGGGATTAAGTCCCAGCGTTATCACCGCTGAGGCCTGAGTTCATTCCTTGACCAGGGAGCTGACGCACACGATGCAGCAGACCTCTACTGTCTCCCCTCTGCTCCCCTCAGTAGATCCGCCTGTTCTGCTCCCCACTCTGTCTCTGGTGAATCCTCTCACCCCTCCACACTACTGGTCTACACCCAGATCTTGTATGCAAGAAAATAGAAGTAAATAAAAAGGGAAGTGAGCAGAGGAGGCCCCATGTCTGTACAATGCTCGCTAGTTCTCACCTCCTCATGGACAGATGCAGCAGTTTGTGACCGGTTCCATGCCTGTGGTTTTCACACGGCATCTTCCTCCGATCGCCAGGCTGCAGTTATAAATACTTGATAGCGTTTGCATGAAGGGATCTTTTTACAACAGATTTAATGAAGGGTCTGCTCCAGATAGATGGGCGAAGATGCTGAACCTGACGACGGCTTCTAAATGGTATGAATGTGAAAAACCTCAGCAAATAATAAACGCATTTCAAGCTTTATACCTGTTTATTTCACACTTTCTTTAATATACCAATTATTCATGTAACACCTAACTGAGAAATGTGTTATATCTAGCAATCACTTATAAGAATTTGCTAAACAGCAACACAGCGGATGTGTCCATCACCCGATCATTTATCATTCTTCTATAACCATGAACTTGCTGGCAAATGGGGGGTAAAGTTGATTTAATCTTTGGGTTTAGAAAAAAAAAAAACCCAGAAGATATTTGTGATTATGAGACATTTGCTTTTCATTTCCACAGCCAGTTAGGATTCACAAACATGAAAATCCATTATGGAATGGTGTATAAAGTGTGACCGCGTCTTGTTCAGACAATTAGTGAGCTGAGGCTGAGTGTGCCGCTTACCCGACAGTCTGCATCTTAGTCTGACAAAAGTAAAAAAGATATTTAAAGCCCTGAGCTCTGGTCAACGTGGCCATTCGGCCCCCCAGACGTGCTCCCACCTGACCACACCCCCTGCATCTCACACCCTAAGAAAAGGCTCAACAGAAGAAAGGGCTCAAACAATGCAGGAGAAGGGTGTGGGGCACCCCTGAATTAAACAGTCTCTCCAAGTTTTGCTCCTTGAAATTCTTTGTGCCCCCTTGACACCTTTTTGCAACACCAGTGGATAATTTATCCCAAAATGGATGCTATTTTTGCTTTGCAAGAATTTGATGCGTAGTGACTTGTGCATGGAAATTGCCCTGCACATCTGTATTCTGATTATGATATTTAGTGCAAGGGTCATGAATAATAATATTGCTAAATATGCTTATTGCCATCTATAAATAAAGGTTATCAAACCAGAGAAGGTTTTGTTTTGGAGTGGCAGAACAAGGCAGGTTAGTTGCAAGACAATAGAGCTTTAATTTTAATATGAAAATAAATACTTAAATTTATAAATATGCAAATGATTTCCAAAGAACAGGAAAGACGAATCCATACCTGCTCAGCAGTGAGTGCTCAGTGTTCGGAACCCACTGAGAAAGTTTTCCAAGGCCACCTTGTTCGTGTGGAAAACAAACTCTGAAGGGCGCCGCCAAAGGATATTTAGCGGGCAATTTAAGGGCATCTTCAAAGGATATTTCTTGGACTCTTGAATTAAAACTACAGTCTGTCATTGAAAGCCCAAGACAGCCTATTGCCCCTCCTCCAGTTGCTCCGGCAACCCATGGAACTGGCTGTACCTGGAGGGGTCTCTGCAGGACAGTAGAATGGGGTAGCTGAGGGAGGGCCCAGGAGGTGGCCATCCCATACAGAGGCCATTCAGTAAGGCCATCCCCAGACCCCTGCCCTCACTTCGCAAACATGGCACCACCTTTGCAAGAGACTAGTGGCATCTCTGCTGTGGTTTCTGGTCTGAATTCTCTTGCCCCACATGGGTAGGATGTTTACCTCCCACCAGTGCATTATCTCTTGTCTGCCTGGGAAGCTGGCCCAGCTGTGCCAGGCTCCCCTATCTGTGCGCATCTGGCCCTGCACCAGCAGGGTGAGTCAGGACACGCCGGAAGTTCTTGTTCCCTCCTCTTGCAGGCAGTCCCTGGTCCCTTGCTGGGTCACTGCTACCTGGGGAGGTTTCCATCCATCCTGTATGGATGGGCCATCTTCCCTCAAATAGCCAACAAGGAAGCTTTGTTTGTGACTGCTGGCTTCAGACAACCACAGAAGACAAATACTAGGCCTGGAAGGGTCTGCTGGGATGCTCACGCCAAGCCCCTCACGCTCAGCCAGGGAAACACCCCAGAGAGCAGAGGGGCCTGTGGGGGAGGTGGCGCATGAGGCAGGGCTCCAGACACTGGGGCCACTTCTCTGCTCCTCCTGGGGCTGAATGTCCAGCAGGAAGAGGGCTGCTTGCTTCCAGCTCTGCAAGAGGGTGGGACGGCCGCGCATCGGGCAGCACAGACTGGACAGCAAGTGTTTCAAACCTTCAGTGGGACCCTTTACAGAGATGACATAAAAAGCTGAAGTTCTTGAATCTGAAGGCCCAGAGGACAAAGAAGCCACGCTGGAAAGGTTTTGAGGCCACAAAGCTACCACCACTCTGCGGCGCAAGACACCCTGCGAGGACGGACCCCAGACTTTGACCATGGGACACTTGCAGCCTATTCGCTCTTGAAGAGCAACTCAAAGAATCTGTGAAGAAAATCCACAGCATGATGCGGCCCAAGTCAGCCCTGCCCAGCCCTACAGGAGAAGGCGTGGGGCCCGCTCTGCCAGCTGGTAGAAGTGGCCATCTGGACAGGTCTAGGGGGCTGCCCTAACACAGCCAGTTCCTCACCATCATACAAGATCCTTTGTGGCTGATGCCAACAGCACCTCGCCCACATTCCCCCAGGCACCTCTGCCCCCAAGGACTGCTGAGAAAGAACACCTAGGAATTGCTGTCTGAGGACATTTGGGAGCATAAACATGTTCAGCCTACACTCAAGGCCTGCTGGCGGCGCCGGAGGGCTCACTCTCTCTAAGCAGCTAAAGCCAAAAGAGAGGTAACCTCAGCTCCCGGCGCCTGCCCGAGCTCTGAGGCACGTGGCAGACTGTCTCAGGGCCCAGGTGCCCAGCACGGCGACCTGCCTTCCCTGCCTCCTTCCCCACCCTACCTTCTCATCCTGAGATGACCTATTGCATCAGATTCTCAGATATCACAGCCTGGGGGCTGACCCTAGAAGGAGATGTGGTACCAGGAATTTCCTTCAACAGCAATGTCCATCAAGGTGAATCAGGGGTTGTGCTTGGGCCATTCTGTTTCACCCGAAAATAATGGATGTGACTCCAGTTACCAACTCCAGCAGGAAAAGTCAACAGTGTTGCCCCTCATGTTCTAAGAGAACAGCTGTGCAGAGCCTGGGGTCGGCAGGGTCCTGGGCAGGGCAGTGCTGCCCTCGACACATTGGGGGCCTTGTCAAGAGCACCCCACACCCTTCCATGCACCCACCCAGGTAGGAAGGGCCCAAGCAACCAGAGGATCTGAATCTGTATCTGTGGTCCCCCGGTTTTCCACCGGGTCCAGCCCTGAGGTCCCTTCAGGGTTCTTCAGTATATCCAGAGACATTACCACCTCCACCCCAAGTCAACACTCTAGCAGGCTCCTGAATATTGTGTTTCTAGAGAAACCTTTCCTTCCGAGACACTATGTTTTATGTGAGGCCTCAATGAATCTCAGCATATTATTTTTTTAAGATTTATCTTATTTATTTATTTATGTAAGAACTGGAGTACAGGCCAGAGTGTGGAGGTTGGGTAGATTCACCCAAGATAGAGTGGGGAGCAGAACATGTGGCTCTACTAAAATACACTGCTGAGGAGAGCAGTGGGTGAGACAGAAGAGGTCTGCTGCGCCATGTGGGTAGCCTCCTGACCGGGGATCGAACTCGTGCTGCATTTGCTGCCAATAGCTTCATAGTGCTGAAACTTAACCCCTTGCACCACCAGGGAGGCCCTCTTGGTGTATTTTTACATCATTGTTTTTTTTAAAAAACTATTTCTTTTTACTTTCTAATGCATTTATTCTAAAAGGAAGCTTTATATCAACCATAAATGCAACCCAGTACTCTTGATATAAGTAGGAAATAGTCACACTAAGGAAGTAGTGAAAATAGGAGAGTTATTTAATTCCAGCTAGAATCCATCGGGGGCAGAGACTCTGAGTCCCAGACCACTTCTCTTTCTCCCTCTGGGTTAAAATTAGCAAATATCGCAGGGACATTCAAGACAGAGCAGCACCAAACTGATATTTTAGTCTTGATTTTAATCAGAAATATCAGAAGAGAGTTGGAAAGGGAATTCATTTCCCATGGTGCTTCTGTGGGCTACGTGTCGGCAGAAGCTACTGTCCACTCACTCTGGAGTGATGTGTCCACACTGGGAGGCTGTCACCGTGTATGGCACCAGGCTTCCTGTCCTCTCCATCTCCCCTTGGCTGACCTCCATCCTGCCTGTCACTCTCCTCCCAAAGAAGGCATCTGGGACTACACAGGTGACACCCTGGTCCCATTGCTGACCATGATGACCTGACCACTCAGCTTCTATTGATGGAGTCATGACTCCATCACGTGAGGGTTTCAAGGGGACCTGGGCTCAGGGCTAGGCCTGGCATTCTACGGCCATGGGGATACCCATGCTCAGGTGCCGGGGCACCCCACTTGTTCTGCTGGCCGCTCTCACCAGAATGGCCCCAAGTTGCTGCCTGAGCTGGTACAGATTGGCACTGAAGCAGGCTGACCTCCAGCCCGGCAGGTGCATCTGTGATTCAAGGCACAGCTGCCACCCGAGGGAGTGTCCCGGGCGGCCACACATTGCTACAGGAATGAAGATTGAATGCACTTTGCAGCTGGGGCCTCCAAGATCGGGGGACTCCCACAGGAGGATGCAGAGTGCCACAAGTGGCAAGGCCACACCTGCACCACCCAACCAACCAACTGCAGTAAGTACGTTTTAAATGCACAATTATAGAGCAACTTAACCCTGAGAAGCTCAGAGTTAGTTTTCCTGCAGCCACAAATGTAGTGGGGAGCAAGCAGGTCAGGAGGGGTTTGCAGCAATTATGTGCAGGGGCACCTCCACTCCTTTAACAGTGGAAGCCCCTCACCCACAGTCCTCCTTCTGGCCAATGGAGTTCCCCCTCCCCCATTGTTGCCAACTAAAACCCAGCTTATTGGTTCAGGGAGTGAACTCTGCAGGCTACGAGGCTGAAGATCAATAGCTCAATTGACAATAATGGATGGAAGTGACAGCATGCTGGAGGGGGCGGCCCAAGGCAGTCTGGCAGGGCCCTTACCTTGTGCTTTGCACCTGCCAAGACCATGATGCCCGAAGTAGATGCCAGGTGCCATTCAGCAGTGAGCACCTCAAGGGTCTCACAATGGGCAGTGGAAAACACACTTGCTATAATTAAGAGACTAAGAGAATGGGAGAGTAATGTCAACTGATTCGGATTTAGTTAGGAAAAATGCACCTATCATTGTTGTTAACCATTAAAGTCGTTTTAGCCCTTCTGAGAATTGATCTAACATCAGGTTGCTTTGAAGGTTTGATATGTCTTGTA
Source organism: Talpa occidentalis (assembly GCF_014898055.3). Taxonomy (NCBI): domain Eukaryota; kingdom Metazoa; phylum Chordata; class Mammalia; order Eulipotyphla; family Talpidae; genus Talpa; species Talpa occidentalis. The sequence continues at coordinate 25,980,962 of NW_023601754.1, read as the reverse complement.
ATCCATAGATTATTGAAGTTAATTTTTCTACTGAGATGCTGCTATCAGTGAAATTGCATGCATACTGAAAAATGGAGGAAAAAAAACAGAGAAAGATTTTTAATTGGATTTCTGCTATGCCGCAGTCCAGAAAAGTAGCAATGGTAAAATTGAGACTCTAGAAGGAAAGGGTGTCCTTACTACTTCCAAATTTCTTCTCGATATATGTTTGAACAGTGTTGTTATTTGCACACAATTTGTCTTTCATTTACTTAGGAATCTTTTTTGGTTGTTGTTAGAGACTCCCTTATAGGATAAGATAAAGCAGGCAATAACAATGTGCTGATTTATATCATAGTGAATCATTTTTTCCATACTTTAAATTAATTTTAATTGAATCTCATCCTCCTGACTTTCATTTACTTTTAAATGAGTTTCGGTTGTAGAGTTAGAATACAACTGACTCCAAGAGTTGACAAGTTTTAGTGTTTTGATCATAGATTATTATATAATGTTGACAAATGTTTCCTGGACTACGATACTGCATATTAAATACTGTACAATACTCCTGGTACTTTCCATCCACACAGTATTTTACAGGTAGGCAAAAAACAGGCTAACTGTGTTAAAAAGGTAATTAATTTCCAGAAGGTACAATTGCCTGAAGAAGTGATTGCAAATAATTTACCAGTTTATGACCGTCCTCTAGAAGTTGGCTAGCCAGGAGAGCCTTTTTAAAAATGATATTCAATATTGGAGATGATACCAAGAGCCAGGAGGAGAAAGGAAGGAAGGGGGGAGACTGCATATGTTCTGGGCTGATTTTCCAGCATGCACTCGTGTCAGCTACTCCTCCTGCTCTGTGAATTGGTCCACTTGGCTCTGAACTTGCCTTGTGTCCCTCTCTGCTCCTGGCTCTGAGTCTAGAAAGGCCCCATGGACATTGATGGAACATGGGGACTAGGTATTCTTGCCAACCAGCCCAGACTGGGACCAGTCACGGACTTTCCACGTCCCTTATTGCTTCAACAGACACAGAACATTGCTGCAGCCCAGAAACCCACCAGAATCTCTTATCCTTCAGGGTAAGCTGATAAGCAGAGAGCCTTTGCATTCCCTAGAGTTGGACAGAGCTGGGCCCAGTGCACTGTGTATTTCATTTCTTCCCCATAACAACCCTGTGAGAGAGACGTGGTTGTCAGCTCTATGTTATAGATGATAAAACTCAATCTTTGAAATATCTTATAACTAGCCTAAAGACACACTGCTACTTAATGGTAGTACTGGGATCCAAACTGATTAAGTGTAAACTCCAGGACAGCAGGGATTTTTGAGGGGAGGGAGAAGAGTAGGGGGGGCCTGTCTTGTTGATTAATATTTCACAAGTGCCTATAACAGTGCCTGGTACAAAGGAAGAACTCAATACAAAATTCTTGAATAAAGAAATTAGCTCTAGCACTTTCCACTGCAGAATCACACATTCTGAAGTTGATGTTTCAAATGTCAAGCTCTGTGGGGCAGGCAATGAGACAATGTTCTATGATCCTCAAGTGGGTGAAGATGTGTGTTGCCCAGACTTTTTGGAGGATGTGAGACTTGACATGGGCCCAGGCTTTTGGGTAGGTGGTAAGGAGAGCAGGGCATTCCAAGTGGAGAATAACTGGGGAGACATGGGGGGATGCAGAGATGAAGATGCAAAAGGAGGATGTTGTGATGAGGATGCGACTGGACTACTTGAAACGAGGAGCTGAGGGTGAGCCTGGCACTGAGTCACATGGATGGTTGGGTGACACCAAGCTACAGCAAGTCACTTGGACTCAGTGGGCACTCTGTGAGTGAGAAGGCTGCTTCCTGAATGCCCAATAATATTCCCAAAAACCTTATAACCATTCTTGTCCACTGGAGCCAATAATCATTGCTCCAAAGTCCCCATCGATAGCAAATTTAACAAGCCTCAAGAGTTGCTTGCTCAGTCATTTGATCATGTGTCCCTCCCTCCCTGCCTCTCCCTTCCTCCTTCCATCATCCATTCCTTCATCAGCATTCTACCATATTTTTCCAGGGCTACTGTGTGCCAGGAACTATTTTAGGAGACCAGAATGCATTAATTATTGTCCTCAAGAAGAATCCAGTCCTTCCAAGGGTCCATGGCCAGGAAGAACCACTTTCTGTTCCTGTTTACACCAGGATGCTGTAAATGGATGGTTTCGGCTTCTCTCTTGGGCATTTTCAATCTGCTTAAGACTGGATATTTAAGGTAGTTTTGATCTGAGAGAAAAGATGAACTTCTAGACTACAGGCAAAGGAAGACATACAAAGAGGCAAGTTCTCCAAGGTGCAGACCTGGGAAATTATGTGGAGTTAGGCAGGAGGAGGCTGTTTGGTTCTGGAAGCCCTGATTAAAGAACAGAAAAAGCAGGTTAATCCTGAAGGCTGCTCATGGATTGGCAGAGGGAGCTGGAGGGTGTTTCAGGCTGAGTCTCCGGTGGCTTCCGACACCATCTGATCTGTGCCCTGTATAGACATGTATCCTCATACAGAGACAGTCGCATGTGCTGTTACATCACAGTGGCAGGGACACAGGGGAAGCCACATTTTCCACAACACCCAGGCTAAACACACAGCACCTTCACCAACAGCTTTCTTACCACTGATCCCTTATCCTCCTGCTGCAAGGGATTTGAGAGTGTAAATAACACGGAGGCTAAGAGGCGTTATCTGCCTGAGTCCCGAAAGGAGCAATGGAGCGGAGCCCCTCCACCTGCTGGAACTGAGCAGACAGGCGCCCAGTCCCTGGGTGCCAGCCCTGTCCAGGGCCCCGATACTAGAAGGAAGCATCCTTTAAAAAAAAAAAAAAGATTTATTTATTTATACAAAAACCAGGGTACAGGCCAGAGGTGTGGGGAGAGTGAGAGGATTCACCAGAGACAGAGTGGGGAGAAGAACAGGCAGATTGATTGAAACACACTGCCGAGGGGAGCAGCATGTGAGGCAGGAGAGGTCTGCCGTGCCATGTGGGTATCTCCCAGACCTGCCGGGATCGAAACTGCACTGCAGAGGCTGTGGACAGTTTCACAGCATTGCACTCAACCACCTGCACCACCAGGGAGGCCCCAGGAAGCATCTTTTCGCACTAAGCAAGATCCATATGTGAGGGGCCCTCAAGCATGTGGGGCACCACACATACATACACCCCAAACCATTCCTCTTCCTCCAGGAAGGCCTACTGCCTAATACATGGCAAGCACCTGTCTGCACCTGGCACCACAGGTGGCCTCTCAACAAAGCCATGGCCTCAAGACACAGAGAGACATTTGTCGGGGCCTTGGTGGAATCTCCACACAGCCTCCTAGAAGAGCCAGAGCAGCTGAGCTCCTCCCTTTCTATAACATCATCCAGTGTGGCCCTGGCCTATGTAGAGACCCCACTTTTGCCACCACCCCACTCTTGCCACAGAAAAAACATTTAGTGATCAGGACATCGGTGTGTCTGGACCCTTGGGGACCATTAGGTCCACCCCTTGTGACACATTCGGGGCACCGGCAGCCTACAGAGGTTTTGAGACTAATCTAATTCAATCAAAGAATTAGTAAGTGAACCCAAGTCATCAGACATTAGAACTTTGGAAGATGAGTAAATAAATTGTTTTTGATTGTTTCAGTGGCAGAACTTCCTCCAAACAACTCCCCTTCCCCTTGGTACTAGGAGCCCTAAATAGCTCATCCACCCTCCAGTTTGCTGGGTGCTCTGCCCATTGGTCCTCACTGCCTCTGCTCCCCTGAGCTGCCAGGTTGCATTTTCCCCAGGCCTCAGCTTTTCTCAGCCAAAGCATCTGGAGCTGACCCAGTCAGCTACCATGGATGAGGCCTCAGGCTGCCCCATCTGATCATGGGCTGGGGAGCTTTCCTACCCTCTCTTCTCGCTCAGAGAATTTCACTTGGGTTCTGTGACCTCATCTCTCGGACACAACTTTTCACTCCCTTGCCATCCTGCCTCTAATCTCGAGAGGCCCAGAATGTCGTCCTGAGGAGTTGCACAGTCCTGTCACTGGAGCTGGCCTCTCTCTGTCCCATCTGGAGCCATCTCTGGTTTCCAAAGCAAATCTTCACCCACAACCAGCAACTAGAAGTTTCCATTATAAATGTAAGGAAGGGGAAGCTAGTTGAATTTATTAGTTAGTTATTATTTTTCTTCCCCCTATGGAAACTTCCCCTCACAGAGGCTTTTGTAAATTCTGCTGTCTGAGTTCAGCTGGAATCTCAGGTTAGGGAAGTCTGTGCTCGTAATTCCAGAAGCTACTAAAGATAGTCCAAGAAATCATTTCTACACTAAATGAGGACCAGTGGGAGCACACAGGTCTGGGAACACATTGAGCCTGGCTGCAAGGCCAGTTGCCTGCTTTCTTGGGGCGTAGTCTCTGCCCCCACATGGCCCTGGGCTCCAGGGAGGGTGACCCAGTGGGGAGGGCTTGCTGAGGGGACCAGGCCACCAGGAGCTGGGATTGCTCTGGGCACCCAGGGGAGAACGTCCTCGGAGGGAGGAAGGAAAAAGCAACCTGGTCTGAGAGCTGGAGTGAGCTGGGATTTCCTTGAGTCCCCTGTTGCACAGTTACCCACAGAGTCCTGGGGATCTGAACACAGGGCTGTGTGAGGGCCTCTTCCCCCCCGGGGAACCTGTTAGCCGAGAGACAGCCGCTCACCAGGCTCCTGGGCCCATCCCAGCCTTTTGGAGAAGCAGATGAGGGGTCTGCTTGTCAGTTCTCCCACCATATGCCACAGGTGCACTTGCGTACACTGTTCTGTAGGGTTCTCACTTGTGCACACATCGGGGTGCTCACTGTTTCTACTGTGCGGGTGTCTGACCTCAGTTGCCCCAGCGCAGCTGCACTTCCAGGAGTCAGCCACTGACACCAGTGTTCTGGAAGATGTCTTTCCCTACTATCTGGGAATGGGGGTACATTCTAGGGACTCATGGTGAGACTCTAGGTCTCTTAAGAACTGGCCCTTTATTGCAGTTCAGTTCAAATGTACAAAGCAGAATCAGGGGTTAAATGGGCATGTAGCAGGGAGACTCTTTGTGGCCAATGGGAAGGTCAGCCAGCGGGGACCAAGGATGCCTCAGTCCCAGAAACCTGGGGTACACCTGGGTCCTCCTGAGGATGAGGCAGCAGGAAGGGCCCGGGGAAGGGAAAGCCAGCAAGGAGTGAGTGGAAAGGGGAGACAGGGGCTTGCCAATTAGCAGCTGCACTGCCCAATTCTGACCACTTGCCTTTAGAAGTCAGGAAGTCTCAAAAGCTTTCCAAGATGTTTTTAATAAGAAAGTCTACCAGTAGAAAGAAGAAAGGGTTTCCTTTGTGGGAAGAATGGGTCTGGTGGTGGCAAGGCAGACCGGTGCGGGTAGGACCTAGAACATTCCAGAAAAGCAGATGGCTCATTCTCCGTGGTGATGCCCTGAGACTGAAGAAATTAAAATGCCTTCTAAGACATTTGATTCCAACCTATTCACACCACTGTCCACACCACTCGGTGGGGATTTGGGGACAGAAAAAGATTGATTGCACTCATGGCTGCAATTTCCAAACCCCTTTGCTTCTCCCCCTTCACTGTCTCTGGGCTTAGCCATGTAGTCTCAAGATAATAGTAATTTGATACAAGTATTACCCAGCAAAACAGTTGTGCCATCACATTTGCTCTTGGACCCTGACTTCTGACAGGAGAATCAGCCCAGAGCAGCCTGCCAGATGATGCAAGATGCCTCAGACAGAACAAGCAGCTCCACCAAGGCCACCTTAGACCAGCCAAGCCCTACCCTAGACCGACTACTAGCCAGCCATGGAAACACAAACAAGCCGAGTTAGGATCAGCAAACCTGGCCTGGATCAGCAGAATCACCCCACTGACCCAGAGACCTATGAGAATACTGACAAAGTGCTATCTTTGAGCCTCCCTGGTGGCGCAAGGGGTTAAGCAAGGCACTATGAAGCTATCCGCGGTCTCTGCAGCACGTGTTTGATGCCCAGCCAGCAAGGGAGCTACCCACATGGCGCAGCAGGCCTCTCCCGTCTCTCCTGCTGCTCCCCTCAACAGTGTATTTCAATCAATCTGCCTGTTCTGTTCCCCACTCTGTCTCTGGTGACTCCTCTTACCCTCCACATCTCTGGCCTATACCCCAGTTCTTGTATGCATAAATAAAAATAAATATTTTTTTAAAAAGTGCTATCTTTTTAGACATTCGGGGTGGTTTGTTACCCAATCATAGCTAACGGCCACACCTAGAGTGAAAAATACTTATTAGTGGTGCTGTCAGGGCTAAAACACTTGTCTTAGCTAAGTTGTCTCACCCTCCAAGAAAGGAACTTAGCTAGTGATGATCTGGATATAATTAAAAGAACAACTAATAATGACGGATACTGCCACCCTTGTCATCAGCAGTTCGTGCCTAGTGATCAGTCACTAAGACCAGACAGTGCTAAGTCCTCTTTCTGCAGGATCTGAGTCATGGCAGGTACATAGTAGCAACATCCACATGAAGAATCTGAAGCTCCAAAGCACAACTGGCCAAGGTCACGGCACTATGTGTGAAAAACCGGGACACAAATTCATCGCAGCTGACCCTGTACGCCGTGCCTGGAAGCAAGACAAGCTGCCAGAGCCCAGAGCACCCTCATCTGACGAATGCCAAATCCTAAGAAATGATGAAAAAGCCCCCCTGTTAGGAAGGATCTGGAAAGCGGAACTTTCGGAGAGTCACATCTGAAGTGCACAGGGTCACCTTGGGGTGCTGCTGGGAAGCGGACGACTCGCCAACCCCAGCTGCTTCCTCCAGGGGACCCTGTAAAATGGGTCCTCTGAGCAACTCCACTGCAAGGGCAGGGCCCGAGGCCAGGAGAGGCCTTTGTTCATGCCCCACAATCCGACATCATATCAGAGGACCAACCAGACACCCCAAGATGAGAGTGGCCACCTCCTCGGCACTCACTCGGGGCCCAGAAACAGGTGAGGCACCTACAACCCAGAAAAAACCTGTAGCAAAGACCCCAAGACCTTATCTCTTCTCGGCTGGGCCCTGAGCTGACTCTTAAGAAAGTGGGGCACCCCCACTTGTGGCCGCAGTTTCCCCAAGCACGGTACACCCCTCAAGCAACCGGGTGCCTAAACTCTCAGGACTCTGAGACGATGAAGGTTTTTAAGAAATCTGGAACTGCAGGGCAGATTTTACAGTTTTCCCCCAGAAACCCTTTTCGATCGCACCTCTGAACTTTAAAACAACAATTTTATTTAGCAAACTGATTTATTCATAAGTAAATAGGATACAGTGTGGGTGAAGGCAAAGGAAGCAGCAGGCAGTGACTGGGGCTGTCAGCACAAAAGCCACACTGTTGCCGGCAAGGCTCCCCTCCCTGTACCTTTCAAAACTAATATGTAACCATATCTGTTTTAAAAGAGTGATTCATTTTCCTCCCATTGCCTGCGAAACTCTCTTCATCCCCACCACAGGAAACTTGAGTCTGATTTTAATGAGCTTCAATTGGAATGTGGCCTTTGAAAAGTAGTGCATTTGAAAAGATGGAACATTAAATTTTGTAATGATGTAAAACATCTTCAATTTTTGACAGGACAATGGTGCTTATTGTACTTTATGAGTCCACTGGCGATTCAAAGGTCACTTTGTATATGACTCCACAGACAGGGGCAGCACGGAATGAAAATTAGGTTACATGTGATCAGCTTTATTATTAATCAGACGAAAATGGATTTTTAACATTTTTCTAATGAGCAACAGAGAAGGAAGAAAATACCACGAATAAAACGACAGAAGAACCAGAACGACCCAGGCTAAAAATGCACCACGGCCAGATCTAAAAACGCACTTTAAATCTGAAATACTTAAATACTATCTCAAGGAATAAAATGCAGCTGCATATTTTGGTCTCATAAATACATAGAAAACTGCTGAAATACCTTCTCTAATTTACTATCTCTCTCCTTTGTTTATAACTAACTAATGAACTGATTTCTCTGCACAGTATATCACTAGGGGCCCCAAGAATACCAGACTGGGTGAGGTTGTGTCACTATTTCCATGATAAATCCTGTTTTTCAGAGGTTTATAACTCAGCTGTAAACACGTAATTCAGACTGAAACTTGGCATACAAGGCCTCGGCCAGGAAGCAAATTTACACCATGATCTTCACGCCACCCCCATCCAATTTTTAAGACTTTCTCTGTGTGATATTTTGGTATTGAAAAGATAGTGCTTTGAAAGAGAGGGGAAAAAGAAAACAATAAATAAAAGCTGAAGAGTTGGTGATATTTTTCACTTCATATTTAAATCAAAAGGGTTTTTTTCGAGATACTCTGTGAGCATATCAAGGTATTATGAAATAAATGGATTTCACATCCCAAGCAAAAGCAAATAAGATGAGGCCACAGAGGCATCATTAAAGTAGAGCTCTGAGGAACATGCAATCAGGGAAACTGAGGCAGGGTGTGCAGGGTTGGGGGTGTGCTTTCCCCAAATATGGCCATATCCTCTCATCTGACTGCTGACCCAGAAAGAGGCTGAGTTACAAGAAACAGCCCTAACCTTCATGCAGACTGAGTAGCTCTGTGGCCATGTGTGCAGGTTCAGGGAGGACAGTCCTATTTCAGCCACTGGGTTCATGTCCCCACTCCCTCCAAATCTGAGGCACTGCCCTCTAACTGCATCCCCCCAGCTCTCCCAGCTTTGACCCCCGAACCCCACTCCCAGCAGTGAACAGGGTCTAGGTGGGCTCCATGCTGTTCACACCCTTCATATGTAAAAACCGGGGTCAGGACCACAACATAATTTTTGGGGTCCACTGCAAAATTAAAACATCATTAAGATTTTTAAGACAGTAATAGCAGAGCTTTGCACTGGCTGCGGGGCCTTCTGAGCTCCAGGGCTGGGGGCTGCTGGGATCTGAGTCCCTGTGGGCTCATGAGCCGACCAACCCCCTTTCTCAGGTTGTTCTTCAGGTTTCCCCTAACTCTACAAGCAATCGTAGGGCCTCAGGGCCTTGGCGCTTGCTGATCCCTCTCCTCAGATGTGCTCCCAGATGCGCCTGTGAACTCACTGGCCTCTTGGAAAGTCACCTCTGAGCTTCCTCTACTCAATCTATGTAAAGTAGCCACCCCAGCCACTCCTCAACTCCTGTCCATCTTATTTTGTTCCTCCACATCTTCCAGACAACTAGGAATATAATTTGTTCATTGCCCACCAGCCCGCCCCTACCCTCAACGTCCCTGAAGACAAGGACTGGGTTGTCTCCTCTCTTAACTGTTGAATCCCTGGTGTCTGGACAAGGATGTGGCACACCGGAGCCTGCAGGATGTATGTGCTGAATGAATAAAACACAGGAAGATGGGGCTGCTCCCCTGACCTTGTTTCTCTTGCTGCAACAGATGACATGTAGTGAGGACAACGGGACCAAGTGGGGTCACAGACAGAGCAGGGCTCGGGGTCAGCGTGTCTCTTCAGACCATGCCAGTGAGGTCTCGGTCTGTGGGAGAGGCTGTTGGAGGAGGGATATGCCCCCAGGGGCAAATCAAGGGGGAAACAGACTTGTGCTGATGCCTAGAGAGAGAGAGACTACCATGGAGGAGGTGTTCAAGAAATACTGGCAGGGAGAGGAGTGAATGAATGAATGAATGAATGCCTGAGTGAATGAGTGAATGAGTGCTACTTAGCACCTTCTAATGCTATCTCCTGCAAACTCAGAACCCACTGTTCAACCCACAGGACCGGGGCCTCCCTGGTGGTGCAAGGGATTATGAAGCAATCCGCAGCCACTGCAGCACGGTTCGATCCCTGGCTGGCCAGGGGGCTACCCACATGGCGCAGCAGACCACTCCTGTCTCACCCGCTGCTTCCGTCAGCAGTGTATTTCAGTCAATCTGCCTGTTCTGTTCCCACTCTGTCTCTAGTGAATCGTCTCACACTCCTCTGCGCCTCTGTCCTGTACCCCAGTTCTTGTATGCATAAATGAATAAATCTTAAAAAAAAAACACACAGGAGTGACAGATAGGGGCTGCACAAGTGAAAAAGGGCCAGTGTAGACAAGTCCCCATGACTAGCCCAGGGCAATCTTTCTGCTGCTGCTTTTGAGGAAGGCCTACCCTTGACTAAATTGAAACCAAGTTATACTTTACTAAATAATGCCAATAAGGTTCAGCAGAAGCCAGGAGGGGAAAGTCATTCCTTTCAAAGATATTTGTATTATGTTTATTGTTATGAATCATATATAATGTAGTTACTAGGATTAATAATATATTGGTTTATGTTTGTAACCTATAAACTTGCATAACTTCTAGGGATACACACATGTTCCTGATCTCAGCTCTGTTTCGCGCTATGCTGAGGCTGTGTGGGTTCTTCACAACCTGATGCCACGGGCCTTTACACTCCATGACCTGCTTCCAGCTACCAGGAGCTCTGGCTCTGCTGGAAACTAGGAAGCCCTGTCTAGCCTGAGCCCCCTGCTTCTGTGTACGCTTGTTGTGTCTGAGCTCTGGCAGCAGTTAAAGGAGAATCTTCCCCCTCCGCAGGACCAGCCGTTGACATCAGTCACGACACCCAGGGGGGCACCCACAGACCAGCCTCCTCAAGGCCAGGGGAGCCAGCAGGGAGCCATAACCACCGGCCCCTCCTCCCCCGTCTGGTCACATGGACCCCAGTCCTCAGACCCCACCGCAAATCACCCTCCTGTGCAGCCGTCACAGGTAATGTGGAGAAAGCCTCTCTCCCTTACCTTCTCCCTTTGAGAGCAGATGGGGTGCTTTAAGGTGGCTCTAGCTTCTAATGTCACCTTTCATATAGGAAGCCGTGTCGCTGCTAATACGAGAGGTGGGCTACCGCTTTTCTCCCATGGAGGCCAGACGGCACGAGATGCAGATAATATAGCAACCAGCTGAGAGAAGAAACACTAAAAAAAAATCATCCAGAAATAGCTCTTCGGTTGAAAGCAGTTTGCCCAGACAAGAACAGGGTTGCTGAGAAGTGAACGGAGCGGCCTGTTGGTCATGGGTCCCAAGCACCTGGGGGCCGGCATCTCCACGCGGACGCCCCCTGAGGGGAGGGCTGGGGGCTTCACAGCCGCAGCCTGGCCGGAGCAGCCCACATGGTGGAAATCCAGCTGCCTTCCCCAGAACAATTTGATACATGCCAAATAAATGAACAGATGACCTCTCTTATTGCCTAGCACAGAACCTTCTCCTTCCCAGAGGGGCTTGACTCAGATTTCCAGGGGCTGGGTCTATTCCCCAGGTGACTGTTGGGTGTGGCCCTAGAGTCTTGATGGGTTCTAGCTCTCTCCGTGGGGTCATTAATAGAACTGGGACTCTTCCGTGGGCACCCCAACTCCATTGGTCTGTGGGTCAAGACTCTCGCCTTGCAGAGCTGAGGGATGGCTATCTCTCAAGGGCCATGTCCCCAAGTTCACGTGACTGTTTCTGTCAGTTTCAGCTGTTGCCATGTGGCATTTTTCCCAATGGGTGGGTGAGTGTGCAGGCTGCCTGGTGCCTCCCCTGTAATCAGTAGTCCTCCAGCAGGCTGGGAGATTTGGGAAGGGTGTGAGCTTCCCATATCAGGCGGGGTGCAGCCGGGCAGCAGTGCAGGAGTCAGGCCCTCCCTGGCCTTCAGTCCTGCCTTTCACTGCCACTGACAGAACAGCTCCTGTCATGATCTACCCTCCAAGCTTCAGTTTCCTCTTCTGCAAAATGGGTAAGAAAGTGCCAGTCATGACTCTGCTGATGACTCAGGGCTGTGGAGAAGCTGGAACAAAGTCTCTGTGTCTGGGAAAATCTTGGGAAACACTAGTCACATACACAGACCTACGGGCCCAGGAGCCAACAGCCCCCACGTCTGGTCATTTCCTGTCTCAGGGTCTTTCCTGTCCCCCTTGCTTGGAACATGTACCCCCTAACCTCATGGTTGGCCCCTTGTCACCCAGGACTCCCTCCAACTCACCTCCTCAGAGAGTCCAAGTCCTTTCTGTGTTCCTCCCTTCACCATATACCATCTTCATCTCTATTTGTTACTTGTTGCCAGCATCCCCAGGAAAAAGTGACCCCTATGAGGCTGTCACCTGGACTATTTGGTCTGTGATAATCTCCCAGTTCCCTAGAACAATTTGATACGTGCCAAATAAATGAACAGATGACCTCTCTTATTGCCTAGCACAGAACCTTCTCCTTCCCAGGAGGTTTGTCCCAGAACAAAACTGGTGGAATGGAGGGGGAGGTGTGGGAGTAGAGGCCATGGGAAACCCCAGAGTCTCCTCCACACCTCAAGAGCTCTACCCCCTACCCTCCTCCACACCTCAAGAGCTCTACCACCTCAAGAGCTGCTTCCCCCACCTGTCTCCCTCTTCCCACTTCACAGCCTTCTGTCAGGACAGGGGCCTAGCACCCAGTGTGACTCTCAGTCCCCAAGTTTCCTCTCCCGGGGTATGTGCCCAGGAACCATCTTCCCACTGCAGGCTGCACACCTGAGTCCCTGGGAAGAGCAGCAGCCTCAAGGAAGCAGGAGAGATTTTGTTTTCCTGAAAGGGCTCTTCTCGGCACTTTTATGCAAGTGGATCCTGGCCCTAGCCAAATGCACAGCCCACTTGAGCCAGAGCTGCTGTAAACTAAGACACCTGCATCTTATCTGTGTTTCTGAGGTGGCCAGGCCCTCTACAGGGGAGAGGAGTAGTGAAAAATGACCCAAAGTTGGGGCAACAAGACGCAGGAACACCTCCCTGCTTAAACACAGATCCACTCAAGGGAGAGGTTGCCTAGGGCTTCTTAGTGACAGAATGATGGCCAGGTACAGGGCACTGCCTGGGCACCTGTTAACAGCACCACCCCTTGTACCTGGTTTATGAGGGCAAGGCCTCTCCCCGGTCTGCATCTTTGAGATGACTTCTGACCTGTAACTTTTACCTGACAGTCTAGACATCCTTAATTTCAATGTGAAGGGAACAGTTTTGGCCTCACTGAGCTCTAAAACTAAAGCAGGGACCACTGGAGATGCTGTGGGGGAGGTGGGCTTGAGACTTGGGATGAAGCTGACGCTGGGGTCACACTGACAAAACAGTATGGAGCACGAAGGGGAGGAGGCCCCAAGGAGGAAGGAGAGGACTGTGGAGCTGGAACCTGTCAGGTGACATGGAAGGAGAGAGTTCTCAAAAGTTGCCCATAGTCCTTTGTTCAATATAACAGACACTGTTGTTCATGGTCCTCTCTGAAGAGGGCCTTGGTCATACTGACCCTTCCCTGTGGTCCACACAGAGCATCCTGGGCTTTCTTCTTTGGGATGCCCCAACATTGAGCCTCATCAACACCCAGAGTGGACAGCACAGACATCCTGCCTTCAGCTCATTGGCCAATGCAAAGCCCCAGGAACTCTCCCCAAGGACAAGGAACTCCACTTTGCTGGAGGAACAGCTTGAACCCAGATCTGGAGAGATCCACCCCAGCCACTCAAGCCCTTCCCTCTCCTGAACCAACTCTCAAAAGGGCACCCATGAGGCTTCTTAAAGAGTGAAATGTGCTAAGATGTGAGAAAGTCAGAACCAAAATAACGGGAAAAGCAACTGTGAATAGAGCCTGGTGTCTAACAAGCCTGGGGGTGTGGACGTATGGGAAGCCGGGGCCGAGCAGCCCAGCAGGGGCTCCTTGGGCCTTCATTAGAGGAGAAAGCGGACAGCTGACCTCTTGTCCATGGAAGGTGTTTTGATTAACTACCAGAAATGGCAGGGTGCTTCAGCGGAGGGTAATTGGGCATAATCCCCCTCATGTCTTAGGAGCAACAGGCAGTCCCTACAGCTACCCCTTATTTGGTCCCATCGATGGCAAATGCTATTTTCATAGTCAATTTATTAAAGACGCCATGTATTTGAGGGGATGTCACGAACACAAAAAGGGGTATATTTATTGATATGTTTAAAATATAGGTTTTTAACTTGATTCCTTAGTCCTTAAAAACAAAGTAAAGAGATAGACAGATACAATTATGTTCTGACTAGTTTCCGCCAACCTGCCCAATGGGAGCGTTTGTATATAGTTCTCAGTGGCGCTGAAATCTGCTTAGGAAAGCAACAAGTCCTTTGTTCTGTTGACAACAGTTATTACAATTAATTCATTTTGTGATTGGTACTTGCGCTGAGTGACAAGGTGTTATTTTACCTCAGTAAAAGTTAAAGTGGTAATACCTACATGCACAGTCCTCTACAGACCTGCCTTCACTCACCGGGAGAAGAAAGGCTGGCTTCCGGCTGTCTGCTCAGCCGCGCCCTCCCCACGCCCCACTGCCAGCTTGAGTTGGAGGGTGTGCTGGGTTACTCTGCTGGAAGTTTCTGCCTCCCAACCCACTGGGTTTCTTGCAAGGTTTTTCATAAAAGCATGAAGATCTAAAGGTAATAGCTTTCTTGGGAAGGTGTCCAGGGAAGTGAGTGTGTTGGATGGTGAATCTTGCCACCTGTCTAGAGCCAGCAATGCACAGGGCTGGTTCACTATGGATTCGGGCAGATGGATAAAGGAGAGTCCTGGAGCCCTCAGTGGATTTTTCAGGCTTTAATGCTCTCTCAGGGAACCAGGCACACACGACACCAGAAAGGGAGGCTGGCATTCAAGGAGGCAGGCATGTAAGAAAAGGGCTGGGAGACAGGCAGGCAACCAAGCATCCCAGCCCCCCATGAATCTTTACTCTTGCTCTGGGCTCTCTTTGGAGTTCTCTCATGGTCTCACCTCTTCTGTGATCACTCGCCCTCTTGTAGCCATGCTCCCATAGCCATCTTCTGAGTGATGTCACCCTTATGTCCCTGGCCTCTACTCTCAAATGTGCACTCTTAAGCATGCCCACACCCATGCTTCAGGTGTCCATAATCAGGCACATGTGCCCCACGCCCACACACACAAGCACCATCTGCATTAACACAATCAAGGCCTCAGTGATAACCACAGAGGCCAGTGGCCCACACAGCCTGGTTAACTCATTGACCCTACACCTGACTTGGTATTCCACTTGGAGGTCTGGTCCTCCTACCTGGATTTCACAACTCTGGCACTCTGGATGGAATAATTCTATGCGACCTGTCCTGTGCATGGTAGAATGATCAGCAGCATCTGGGGCTTCTGCCCACTGGATGGTGAGAGCACCAATGTCTGCAGACATTACAGTGTCCCTGGGGAAGAAAATCCTGTGGGGTTGCACACGACTGCCATCCATGGCACCCACAAGTGTGGCGTGGTAGTGGGGGGCTCAGAGGCCCTCTTCTGACTGACCCTATCTCACAGCCTCCAAGAGGCCAGCCAGCCCACCTGGCCCAGGGGCAAAGCACACGTCCAGGTTTCAGCCCCCGGTAGGAAAGGGCACAGGCAGACAATGGACCTTTTGTACCACGCAGAGGGTGTGGGCGAAAGAGAAAAGTGGAATAGAGAAACTCAAGGCCAGCGCTGGAATGTGGCCACAGAGACCATTTCAAAGGACATTTCTCTTAAGGAGCCCAGACTTCAGCCAGGATGATCAAGAAGGGGCATTTTCTGGCTATCAGGCCTTCTGCCCTCATCAGGGTCTTCAAAAATTTACAATATAATCAAACTTTAGCAGCCCCCCCCCCCTTATCTGTAAGGGGTGTGTTCCAAGACCACAGTGGATGCTTTAAGTACCCAGCCCAATGTACACACACTTATGACAGGCTTTAATTTATAAATTAGCACTGTAAGAGATAACAACTTTCATTAATAATAAAACAATTTTAATAATACACTGTAGGGGTCTCCCTGGTGGCAGAGGGGTTAAGATGCAGCACTATGAAGCTAGCACCAGCCACTGCAGCATGAGTTCAATGGAGACCTCTCCTGTCTCGCCCACTGCTCCCCTCAGCAGTGTATTTCAGTCAGTCTGCCTGTTCTGCTCCCCACTCTGTCTCTGGTGAATCCTCTCACCCCCCGCACCTCTGGCCTGTACGCCAGTTCTTGAATGCATAAGCAAATCTTTAAAAAAAATACACTGTAATGAAATTTATGTGAATCCTTTCTCTCTCTCTCTCTCTCTTTCTCTCTCTCTCACACACACACACACACAGAGTCTTGTAAGGTAATATTTTCCAGCCACAGTTGACCACATGTATTGAAACTAAGGAAACACAGGCAGGATGAGGGCAGGACTACCTACCCCAACAGAGAAATAAGCTTAACACACCTTGTCTCTACTCATCACTATGCATTTCAGTCATTACACAGCAAGCAGGTGTTGGAAAATTCTGGTAATCTGAGAGCCCCGGCTTCTGGAGAAATTGGACATCCCCTCTGCTCACTTATTCCTACTGACTAGTAGTCTGGCTCCCTGTTTAACACTGAGTCACGTGGAGGAAGGGGTGCAGGTCTGGGAGGAGGCTGTCCTGGATTTGGCCAGGATTGTTTCAGGGAGGACCTGAAGAAGTCTGAAGGAGCAGAGCTGGCAGGCCATGCTCCTGATATCTGTTGCTGTCACCTCCTACCTTAGAACAGTGAGGCAGGGTTTCTGTAGCAGAGACACAATGGCCAAGCCTGGGTCCCAACGCATCAGCCCAAAGGCCTGTGGTCTCAGCCGCCCCCGGCATAGCTGAGGGCGGCCAAGGGGCCCTTCAGTCCAGCATCCTTTCCAGAAGGAGTAGCTCACAGCACTGGACTCACCCTGTGTGTCTGCCCTGGAAAGCCATTGACGGGAGTCATGGAAATTCTTCCGAATTTTTTTTTTTTTATTAGCAGTATTTATCACCTTCTCAAAATCAATTGCATATTTTAAATGAAAACAAATGACTTTTTCTAGACTAATCAATACTTGCATCTTTGCCTTTTAAGAAGTAGAAAGTTTAAAGAAATCCTTATCTTTGCTCCCATCAATCCAATTTTCATATAATTCAATATTTAATAAATATAATCCTCTTTGTCTGTGCAGAACAACGTCATAAAAAATGCAGACGATTTCATGGCATCCTAGACCTCTCAGAAAATGTCGCCTCTTCCCCAGAACCCCGAGCTCTATGCCTCCCCCTCCCAATATTAAGGGCTGTTTATTCCTATTAAGTCTAAAGAAAAGGGTTTATATATTTAATGATTCTAAAACCAAAATGCTACCTACTATCTGCACAATTGCCATTTTATCTCTTTAAACTTCTCTGGCTTGACGTTTTTAAAAGGGCAAAAGCAGAAAACCCTTATATAATACCTAATTTGTACATCTGCGGTTTCCCTCTGACTGGCACAGGCTCCATATGTTTTTAATTATCATAATAGCCCTAAAGAACCTGTTCGGTGGGAAACACATATGATCCTTTTATTACTGGTTTGTAATTTAAACAGTTCTAACAGAAAAGGTCTGCCTAGAGGGGAGTGACAGGCTCGGAGGCCCGAGATCCGGTCACCCACCTCTGCAAGCTCAAGTTCAGATCCCACCCACCGAGGCAGAACCTCTTCCCCCTGCTTGACAGAGGTAATTGGTCACATGTGACGCGGCTCTGTGGGACCTTAAAAGACTTCATCTGTGATCTCCAGTGACGCCGGGTTTGGGTCAGCGTCTGACACGGTGAGAATAAGGTTGATAAATATTATCCCAGTCTGACCTCTGCTGCCTTCCCAGCTGGGGCTGGGCCTGTGGCTGCACTGACTGGAAGGCCCGCTGGGGCCTGGGGCCACCCACTCGCCCCTCTCCTCCACCCGGACCCCAGGGAACAACTGCAAGGTGAGGGGTCAGGTTTCCTTGAGACCTCTCACTTGGGGAGGGGGTGAAGAGATGATAGTGATGATAGTGTTCCCCCCCCCCACCCCGAGGCTGGGAGGTGCCTGGATGAATCTAGTTTCTGAAACAATGGATTCTACCCTGGGAGAGGAAGGGGCCCAGTGCCCCAGTGGCTCTGTCACTTACAAAGACGTGAAGACACCGAGGGGACACAGAGAGAGACCCTCTCAGGATCACACGACAAGTGGGGAGCCAGCCGGGTCCCACAGAGCACCCCTGGGCTGCACCCACACCCTGGTTTCCTGGACCCACATACCGAGCCCCAGTTTCTGTGACCAGAACCTCCTTTCCTGGGACCCAGAGCTACAACTTGGCAAGAACTGGCCATTTTCATGTATTTGTTGTTTGGTTTGTTTATTTTTGAAGCACTGCAAGGATTGAAGTTGTGGGGTGCACAAGTAAGGGAGACAGAGTGACCAATTGAGGGCTCAGACATCTCCAGGGCCCGGGTCCAAACCTCAGAACCTCAACCACCTCCTGAGCTGAGCCACCCTGGGGGAGGTAACGTGCCACCCTGGGGGAGGTAAGTCATGTCTCTGTGCCTCCATTTCCTCCTCTGTAAAATGGGAAGAAGAATCACGTCCAACTCAAGGGGTTTTTTATAAGAATCAAATGAAAGGATCTCATTTGCATTATCATCTATGAAGTACTTAGAAGGGAGTTGGCCCTGGCACTTAGCAAGTATTTATTATCTAAAAATATACTTGGCAGATGCAGGGACAGCTCCGAGCACCAGATCCTGATGCTGGAGCTCAGGGGTCATTCCAGGGCCATGGGGAGATGAGGGGGAAACAGTCATGTCCCTTAAACAAGGAGCCAACGCGCTGGGTTATGAATGAAATGAACCCTCTGGGTCAGAACTGATTTCAGGGTAGCCTCACAGCACTGGGAGTGTCTGTGGGGCCAGCCTGAGGTGCCACACAACCCGAGCTTTCCTCCAGCTGAGCCCACTTGGTTTTCCTGAATGTGTCTCTCTTCCCCTACTGGTTGGATTTAGCATTCAAAGTAACTATGATGTTTTTATTCCTTTGATTTTTTTTGGGGGGGGTGGGGATCACAGCCTGACATTGCATTATTGTATTATATATTTTGTATTATAAGCACAGCATCACGTAGCTGTCAGTACCAGTGGCTGCGTACAGTGAACTCGTGGGTGCTCAGCCCCAGATAGAAACTTCTCATGACTTCTCCCCCCACCACCCTAATGCTACAGGATAGTTGTCCTCTGCCCCAACCCAGAAGGCTAAGTTGGGGTTCAGAGAGCCCCTTATCACAAGATGGTCATTAACTTAAGGAGTTGAAAGGCTTTCCCAATGGGTAGAAAAATTACCTGGGGCAGGTCACCTAATGTCCTCTGGCCTCCTTATTAAGATGGGTTTGATGAGGGGCCAAAGAAGGATCAGCTGGCTTTGGGAGCTCCCCCAAAAGGGAGGGGGACCCTGGAGTGGCCTGCCTAGAGGGGTGGGACAAGGCTGGGGGCAAGTCTTGACTCTTCCCACGCTGCCTGTCATGCCTACTTCAAGATAAGCTCTCTGTCAGGGTCGATGAGAGACCTTAGCGAGCCCCACCCTTGCAGAAGGCTGGAGGGAATCTGCCATGCAGACCTGGTCCCCTTAGTGACCCCAGAGGACCAAGAGGAAGCTCTCTGGTAAGTTAAAAAAGGGGGGCCTACAAAACCCCCATCCAGAGGGGCTGTTCCTTCCCTTGGCAAGAAGAGGGCCAGATGGCCACCCTCATTTGAGATGTCAATGGTGACCTCTGGACTCAAGAAATAGCAAGTGCATCTTAATCAGAGCGCGTCCTTCCTGTTCACCAGACAAGGCGATTGCACCGGCCCGCCCCTCAAGGAAACGAGACCTTCTTAATCACAGGCTGCTCCCAAGGGCCAGAGGAGGCCCAAGGCCTGCCCGGCCCACAGCCCACAGTGACCACCCTCCCCCCACCACCCCAGCTTGGTTGCCTGGCCAAGCCCAGGCTGGGATGAGTTTCCAATCCTGGGAATAATAACTCACATTACTTGGATCCCATCTGCACCCAGCGAAGGCAGAGCAGGGAAAAGAGCATAAAACACAAAGTTCCCACAGACAACATCTGTCTTAGTGCAAACAATGGACCATTATCTTGTAAATAATTCTGATTAAGCTGCAGCATTTCCTCCTGAAACTGGTGGTGGGGAGCACGGGGGAGGAGGCTGCGCTAGAGTGCCAGGCCTGGGGGACCAGGTGCTGCACCCAGTATCTCCCCAGCCCAGCCCACAGCCCCTTCAGCCTTCTCATAAGAGCTGTGAGACCCCCTCACCCCTGCGGGCCACCATCTGCAGGGCACTGGCTCAGTTCATCACCTCCAAGCCCTGCCGTTCAGGAGCCTCCCCTCTCACTGCTGCTGGGGCCTGCCTCCCTCCAACTTCCTCCCTTGCTTTCCTCAGCTCTTCCCTCTCCCCAGATGCTGTCTCTATGTCTCTATCATTTTTCTTTTTCTTTTTTTTCTTTTACCTAGACCTGGGGTGTAGACCAAAGTTGTGAAGATTCACCCGAGACAGAGTGGGGAGCAGAACAGGCAAATCTACTGAAACACACTGCTGAGGGAGCAGCGGGGAGACAGGAGAGGTCTGCTGCGCCATGCAGGTAAGCTGCTCCCTAGCCAGGATGGAACTCAGGCTGTAGTGCTGAGACTTAACCCCGAGGTCACCAGAGAGGCCCTCGCTATCATTTTTCATTTATTCTATCCCTACTTGTTTTCCTTCCTCTTACCTTTTCCCTATCTTCAATTTTATCACCCAGGTCTCCAATATTTCTTTTTCATGCTTTTTTGCTGTTTTGTTCTCTCCCTTTCTCTCTCTCCCACTATTTATCCACTTCTGGACTTTGGGCTTTTTGTCCCATTCTTTTTTTTTTTTTTTTAAAGTCAGAGGTGTGGGAGGGTGAGAGGATTCACCAGAGACAGAGTGGGGAGCAGAACAGGCAGACTGACTGAAAGCACTGCTGAGGGGAGCAGCCGGCAAGGTCTGCTGCACCATGTGGGTAGCTGCCTGGCTGGTCAGGAATCATGCACTGCAGAGGCTGTGGACAACTTCACAGCACAGCGCTCAACCTGCTGCGCCACCAGGGAGGCCCTCTTTGTCCCATTCTTATTCTCCAGTCTCTTTCTCTCTCATCCCCCTGCAGCTGTCTCTTTCTCTCCTTCCAATAATGCCCTGGGGCTGTACCCCTTCCTGCCTGTCCCAGGACACCCCAAGCTGGAGGAAACAGTGACCAGTCTGGGGCAGCTAAGGCCTCACGCTGTGCCCTGACCCTCCTGGGCTTGTCAGGAGACAGGGGTGTCAACTGGAAATACTGGACCCACAGGAATCCTTTCCCCACCACTGAGAGGGTCCTTCGTGTCTGGCCCAAAGACCCTCCTCCTCTTGCCATGTTCAGAGACCCAGGTCAGTGGCCTTCTTCATGCCTACCTCTTCACCTGCCTCATGCATCTCTGGTTGAAAAGCCTAGGGGTTAAGTCTCAGCGCTATCACCGCTGTGGCCTGAGTTCAATCCTGGGCCAGAGAGTTAACCCACACGCAGCAGCAGACCTCTCCTATCTCACCTGCTGCTCCCCTCAGCAGTGTGTTTCAGTAGATCTGCCTGTTCTGTTCCCCACTCTGTCTCTGGTGAATCCTCTCATCCCCCACACCTCAGGTCTATACCCCAGTTCTTCTACAAAAAATAAATAAATAATAAATAAATACAAAATAAAGTTTAAAAAGTAAAATGAAAACCCCACTGTCATGAAAATGGCCTGAGATTCACAAAACCCACTAACACTAGGGAAGTCAGCATATTCCACTGTGAAAGTAGGGGTGATCTTTCACTTTGAGAGGGTGCTTAATCCCAAGGCCTTGAGAAAATGCCCCTTGTGATTCAAATCAATTGTCCTGAGTATGACTTAGAGAAGACACTGAAAGCTCCCTGGTAAAGGTAAAGCCTTTGCCATGAGGATCCTGTTCCCTTTGGAAAAAAAAGAAAACTTGTTTGGATCTCCTGATCTCTGCTGCTACAAATTCCTTTCTAGAAAATGGGAAGTCAGCTTGACTGGAGTCAATGGGTGTTTTCTGCACATCCCAGAAAAGCTCCCCTCAGAGGTCTTCTCCCAGAGACAGGGGAACCCCCAGCTGGGCTGTGTAGACAGAGGCCTTCAAGGACACACTGGCAAGGATGGGGGCCCCAGATCTGACACATTCTACCCAGAATCTCAGCCCACTCTGCCTGGTCTTCGTCGGTTCTCAGTTCTCATGGGGGCCCTGCTTGGGGCCTGCATGGCAGCAGAAATCCCAAAATAACTGAACTGTGGGTGATCTGGCAACCTCCGGTTACCTGTTCACGTGTATGTCGTTCTCTGGAGAGGGCGTGTGACTACACCATTCGATGGCTAACAATATAGAGGCAATCAAGCCACACTCGATGAAAAGCAAAAAGTCAAGCACTTGAAGGGTTCACTTTTGAAAACAGCACATACTGTCCTGAAGTAGGGGGGCTTACTAGCCAACAGTGGGCCTGAGTGACCAAGGGGACCCCAAGGATGAAAGAGTGGGAAGGTCACACTTTCCACTGTTCCTGCACCCACACTTGATGAAGGAATTTGAGGTGAGGCCTGTCTCAGGGCCCCATTTCACTCCCTGTAAGTATTACAGGGTGAGAGTGTTGGATGAGGGGGGTATATACCTCCAAGGGAGGCACCTGGGTAAGAGATGGGTATTTGGACTTGAAGAAACCTCAACCATCGTAAAAAGCACTTATCTTCTTCAGCTCAGCTGTGAATGTAACCAGTTGAAAAATGAACTTAAAACAATAAGGGATTTTATTTGCACTTCTATGAACCCCCAAATCCAGTTGTTTTTTAAAGATTTATTTATTTATTTATTTATACAAGCACTGGGTACAGACAGAAGCGCGGGAGGGTGACAGAATTCACCAGAGCCAGAGCGGGGAGCAGAAGAGGCAGACGGACGAAATACACTGCTGAGGGGAGCAGCGGGCAGCAGGAGAGGTCTGCGTGCCATGTGGGACCCGCCTCCAGTGGCTGGGGAGCAGCCAGGGATCGAACCGGCGCTGCAGAGGCTGCGGGCAGCTTCTCAACCCAGCGCTCAACCGCTGCACCACCAGGCAGGCCACCCAGATCCAGCTTTATTGACTTTTTGCTTTAAAAATATACAGATGGACCAACTTCCAGAATTAAAAGAGAAATTCCTCAGTGTCCTTCTTATGACTTAATAAAGATGTCCTTCTTTGAGGCAATATCCCTAGGTCCAGTCACCATAAGGGCCTCACACATACCCAAATCCCACAGGTCATACATTTGTGGAAATGCAGCTTGGCTCCCACATCTGGGCCCTGCTGGACTGAGTGTTCAGGAGGATTCAAGGACCGACCAGATCCTGAAAGAGGACCTGGAAAGTCCAGGCTTAAAGGCCCCATAAGTAGAGCCTCTGAGCCCCTGAGGAGACTACAAGGGTCCCCCAGCCCTTCTCTGTGAGGAGGTGGTATCCACACAAAAGAGGCATCAAGCTCCCTGGAGCACCACTGCTGGCAGAGCCATGGCTCCCCAATTTTCTTCCACCCCATCAAACCTCCAGTAACCCAGATGAGGGACTGCATTTCTCAATTTCTAATATTGCAGCTCAGGGGCCTCTCTGGTGGTGCAGGGGTTAAAGACACAGCACTATCAAGCATTGCCAGCCACTGCAGCACTAGTTCAATCCCCAGCCAGGGAGCTACCCACATAGCGCAGCAGACCTCTCCTGTCTCGCCTGCTGCTCCCCTCAGTGTGTTTCTGTAGATATGACTGTTCTGCTCCCCATTCTGTGTCTGGTGAGTCCTTTCACCTTCCCACACCTCTGGCCTGTACCCAGTTCTTGTATGCATAAATAAATAAATCTTTTAAAAAAATAAAATTGCAGTTCACTTCCCACAGAGAACCTTCCACCAAGGATGTAAAACATGCTCAACAAGGGCCCACTTATATAGAATGCCTCACCCCCACCCTTCTGGTTCCTGCTGTGCCAAGGTCCCTGGTTCCCGGGCCATGTGAAGATTGTTTGGCCATGGAGGGGAGTGGAAGAGGAGCTGGAGTGACCTCAACTAATGAAAACTGCCAGCTGGCAGATAAACACCCCACTTCTGCAGTCCTGGAGGGATGGCTGATTCTGAGGTGAACCCCGGCAGTAGCTTAGAACTCCCCAGAGTGGAGCCCCAAAGTAGACTCCTATTAACACACCTGTGTCAGGTCCCCCGCCTTCTCTGTCTCCCTGCCTTGTGCTCCCAGAGAGGGCCCCCCACATAAGCTGCCTGGACCCAGGCCCTTATCTCAGGGTTTGCTTTTGGGAGACCCAGAACTAGGTGTGCAATAGCATCTCAGACTGAGGAGATTAATGAACATTCTCCACAAGAGAAAGAACTCAACACACTGTGAACCTCTACGTAACCACCAAGGCCATGGCATCAGGCTGAAACATCTACCTCTGGCCCTGCCCCAGATTCGGGGGCATTTCCCGGGGGACCTGTCCTCATGGTCTGCCCCAGCCCTCTCCCACGACATGCAAAACACTCAAGTCAAAAGAGAAAAGCCACTTGTCCATCATATAAAAAGAACAATAATTTAGCAAATTAATTGCAAATTTGCTTTCCCTGCTTGGTTGCCTTTCTCCTTTTATGCGGATAATTGAGAGCATATTATATTAATTTGACAACAAGAGAAGTTCAAAAAGAAAACTTAACCTCATGAGCAGTGGGCTGCCATTAGATGGGTGTGTCTGGACCAGGCCACGGAGAGCATGAAAGGCAGATTCCTTGAGAAACTGCCAGTGTTGGGGTACGCGCACTGGCATTTCTGCTGATGAAATAGCTGTGCTGAGTTCCCCAATTTTAACCTTGAAAATGTACAGTTTGCTCAAGAGCAGAGTCTGCACATGCAGAGACAGCAGTGCCAGGCCAGGGCTGCACACTTAGTGCATAACTGAGTCACTGTCACGGTTCTTTGGGGGAAAGTGGCCACACACAAGCAATAGTCACCCCCCAAAGTTTAGATTCTTTTGCTCCCTACCAGGATCTCTAAATCTCTTCCAAGCAAGCATATTTCCTGCGAAGTGGTGTGACGCCTCTGTCTCGCCACTGGTGGCAGGGCCCCATTCCCTCCCCTGGCCTAGCCCCCTGAGGTCACAGCCACCTCCTAGAAGCTGATCCCACCTCCCAAGGGGCCTCTTCTGCACCTCACATCAGTGGGTCCTCCTGGCTTGGGAAGGACCTAGGCTGTGGGGCTAAGGTGATTCTTGGGGTTGCCCAAGTCTGAGTCCGGGTGGGCTTTGCTATAGCCCCGTGCAGGGGTGCAGGAGGGGCTGCAGGAAAGTGGACCACCAGCCCCTTGCAGAGCAGAGTGGTGAAGTGAAGTCAGCTTGTTGCAGAGGCCCAAGTCCCTCAAAGCAGCAGACAGGATGTTCCCACAAACACTCAACTGGTGAGAAGGGAGTTCTTCCCCAGAGGCGGAATGAGGAGGAGGGAAGGGGGGTGGGGGCGGGCACTGTGCAGTGGGTGCCGCTGCGAGCCAGGAGGAGGCTGGGATGAGGTTCAGAAAGCAGGATTTTGAGAATCCACAAAGGTGTCTTCTAAGTCTTCTAAGGGACCACTGGGAGCGACTCAGGAAATACCCCCTGCTTTAGAAACGGAAATGCGCGGAGACCCCATTAGGGTTTTCTGGCCCTCCTGAAGGGAAGAGAGAACAGCAGACTCCTGGATACATGGCCCCGGGGACGCTTCCCACCACATCAGCACAAGGAGGCTGGATAATCTGTCCCCGCAGCAACAGTCCCTCTGTGCCAGGCCCCCATTTGCGCAACACTGGACCCCAAGCCTGTCCCCTGCAGTACTGCAGCTGCCAGCAAGAGTTCCCGGAGTGTGCGGAGTGAGGAGGTGATGACCTGACAGCCAAGGACTGACCCAGAGCCAAGCCACCAAGGCTTCTAGCAGCCTCTGATAAGCCCTCTCCATCTCTCCACACCTCCAGGCTAGAGGCACCGGTGCAAAAGGCACCCTGGGGTGCTCCTTGCCTGCAGAGAGTAGGTAGTGATGAGCCCTCATTGAGGAGCTTCTTGACCCCAATGGTGCTGAGCAGAGGGAACACGCAGCACCTGCATGGAGATGCTTGCAGACGGGATGTGGCCTCGGGAGCCACAGTAGGCTAGAACCCAGGAAAGGGCAGACATGAATTCTCCGGACACCCCTCTCCCTCGGGACAGCCACCCAGATACAGGCACACAGGAAATAAAGATGAAACTTTGGAGTCTTCCTTGTGAAGGCTCAGCCAAAGCACTGGGGTGGGAGGCAGCCAGCTGGCCGTGGCCCTGTGCCCAGGGACAGGTGGCATGGGGCACTCTGCTTTACCTTGGCTAGGCATTTTGGGGTCTGTTGTGTTTCCCACTGGAACCCACAGTGTGTGGCCTCAGCTTCACATGAACAAATTGGGCAGCAGGCAGCAGGAAGCAGTCATGGAAACAAAAGCTAGTGACTTCGAGGTCTATACTTTTCACTGGCGGCTTTGACCATGTATTCTCAGATTCAGAATCTCTCAGTTCACACTTTTTCCTCCAACTTAGATACAATAATATTGGTCTTTGGGGGTCAAGATCACTTGAATAGTTTTTATGAGAAAGAGGGGGTATGTTTCAAGCTGTCACGGTCATGTTTGTTGTATTACTGAGATCAGGGTTGTCCAGGGTTTCTGGGCCCCCAACCCTCCTTGTCCACAGGTCACTTTATTTGGGAGTGGGGGCATGGGCTGGGACTCTGGATTCTCTCCAAGGATGACAGTGCCCTTCCCCACAGGACCTGTCAGACCAGAAGCAAGGGAGCATTTAGAAATGGACAAAACAGGGCTTCCCCTGGTGATGCAGTGGTTGAGCACTGGACTGCGAAGCTGCCCACAGCCTCTGCAGCACCGGTTCAATCCCCGGCCGCTGGCGAGGGTCCCACATGGCACAGCAGACCTCTCCTGCCTCCCGCTGCTCCCCGCGGCAGTGTATTTCGTCAGTCTGCCTGTTCTGTTCCCCACTCTGTCTCTGGTGAATTCTCTCATCCCCCCACACTTCTGACTACCCAGTGCTTGTATAAATAAATAAATAAATATTAAAAAAAGAAAGAAAGAAAGAAATGGACAAACAGACTCAAGCAAAGAAACCTGGAAACTCTGTTGAAGTGGCAGGACCCTGAAGTCCAGCTCATGGACTAAAAAAACTAAGCAACACAAATGAAAAGCAAGATTGTCCCTTCCTGTAGACCTTCCACCATCATCTGGGGTGGGGGGCAGGGCAGGCAAAAGCTTGTTACACCAAACACAGGCAACAACCAAAAAAAAAAAAAAAAAAAAAAACCTGTGGTGGACAAAACATCCCACACTCCAACAGTTCCAAGTAGCTCCCGTTGAAGACTGCCCTCCACGGGGTGAAAGGAAAATGTTAAGGTTTGCTACGGAAGGCTGGGCGCATGCACCCCACTCTGTGCTCTGGTTCTCCCGCATCCACCATGGGCCACCATGGGGTCTACAGCCCGAGAGTCACTTGGACAGAGATATCTGCGTGTGTTGCCTGCCAGTCACCCCCTGCGTGGTCACCCCACCCACACCGGGGAGACCCTTGCCATGGGCATATTTATGAATTGTTACCTCCTAGAGAAGAGGGTAAAAGTGCAAAGAGTTGTCAGGCAAAGGGCCCGGGGAGCACCATGAATCGTGCCCCCTGAATGCCCTGTCAAAGCTTCCAACAGATAGAAGAATGTCAAAGGGTGAGGGGGGTGTTGTGGATTGAATTAACATAATGACTCCAAACTGCACTAATGTTTCACAGCTTTTTTTATTAGCAATACCAAGATAAGTTATTGAAGCATTTTTAGTATTGTTTTACATTCCATTCATAAATCACCTAACTTGTAACTCAGCATACAGCACACTTAAAGATATAGTTTGACACTTATTCAGAAAGCTACAATTATTATAACTTACATGCCTTCATTACCAGGAACACCTTAATATATCTCCTAATTACTTCAACAATACTCCATTCCAAAGCACACGATAACCCAGCACGCGGTTACACATTTTGCTTCCGTCACCGTTTGTCACCGTTTGGAGTTGTGGATGTCACGGTGCTGTTCACTGGAATCTTACTGTCATCTGTTCCCGGCTAATAGGACAACCTGACACAATATTCAACTAGCAATAGTACTGCTTAAATACTATGGAGAAAGATAATTACTGCACTTTTCTGTATTCTTCTAAAGTGTTACAAAATACAGGACAATCGGAAAAAAGCAGTAATGCCAACGAGACCAGCGCAGGACCCTCTTCTAGAAGGTGTGGTGAGCTGGCGCGGCGGGACCCCAGGCAGGGTTTCACAGGCGAAGGGGCCTCCGATCCACCAGCTTTTGTCACTCAGGATTCATGAGTTTGAGGGAATTTTCGCTCCCGTTCAAGTTACTAAGCCTTCGCAATCCATGACTAATAGTGGAACATATGGGGCAATATTTTTAGCCTCCCTGATTCTTTGCTCTATCTACTGTAGGTTGGTGTGCCGTGTGTATACACATACCTATGCCAATAGTAATTATTTATTCAACACACATATGTGTATACATTCTTCTCTTGACTTTACACGATTAACAAGCTGCAGAGAGCCACCGAGGAGCACGAACAGACAAGGGCAAGTCCAGCTAGACCCACTAGGACAGGGGGTGTCACTTACCTGCAAGAAAATGTGCAGATTCATTAAACAATCCAGAAACCATTTGGGCTAGAGGCATTTGAAAGCAAGGGCAGGGCCACATTCCCTAATTGTTTAATGAAATAATGACAATAAAGCAATATTTATAAAATTTGGTCCTTCCGTCTCTGGCTCAAGCAAGAATAGTCGATGTGATTAGAGCAGGTTGGCAATTAGACAGAGAGGTGCTGTTGATCAGCACTAAGTAATAGGAGATAATTACTACTTATTCGAAACCTGGGCTTTGCACACAACATCTGAAAACAAAAAAGAAAGAACCTGATTCCGTCGGCAGCTAAGAGGCGGCTCGTACCTAGACGCTAGTCCCTCCCAACCATCGCTTTGATGCAGCAGCCTAAAAAGGCCGAGTGTAAGCCCAGGGCACCTGCACCCAGCTGTGGGCAGTGGTGGGTCACACCATCCCCATTTTACACCATGCCGCCTGGGCCTGCTGGATGTGGATGTCTGTTCTGACATCACTCTTTTCTCAGCCTTCTCTTTCTCCCTCCCAATTGTGTCATTACTAGGAAGAAAAAAAATACATGTGTGCACCTCTGTGTGTGTGTGTGTGGTTGATATGTATATCTACATGGCTGGGTGTGTACAGATCTACACACACACGGTTATAACCAAAGAGCGCAGCTGCTCTTCTTCCACGCCTCGGGCTTGGTCCTCAGTGGCAGGCACCACACAATCCAAAGAGAACATGGACACGGCAACCCAAAGGAAAGCTACCACCAGACTTTGCTCCTGCTTGGGAGGCACTGTTGATTCAGACAGTAGCTTTTGGAGCCAAAAATATGCAGCAAAAGGAAAGGAACATAAACAAGGCTAAATGTCACCAGTGTTTGCCGACTTACAGACACCATCCATTTGTTTGTTCTGAAATGACGAGTGGACCATTTGGCAAATACAATGGTATTCACACAACAGTTCTGTCATCCTGCAGTGCAAACGACATCACGTCAGTGGCATTCCGTTTAATTTAAAAAGAGGGAAGGGAAGGAAGGAGAGAATGCCAGGAGAGTTTGGAGAGGGGCTGCCACCCGAAGAGGCTGCCTCTCATCCACACAAGTGCACGGTTTTGGACACCAGCAGGGAGACTTTCCGGGGGCAGCATGATGCTGTTCTTGCAGGGGCCCAGGGGAGGCTGCGCAGCCACCTGGAGGCAGCTGGCAGGGGCAGAGCAGGTGGGAAGCCGATGTGTGTTAACTTCACGGTTCTGCCTGCTGCGCTAGGACAAGCCAAATGGTCATCTCTACTGGGGTCTAAGCCTAGGCCTGGACACACACCCCTCCTGGGAACAGGTTGGTCAATTTGTAAATGATAGTCAGGCAAGTAAAGTGAGTGTAAAGTTGTGCTTTGTCTGAATGCTTTGCACAGAAGTCCACGTGGGAATCCACTCACAAAGAGAAGTAGGAAGGTGGCTCGTTTGGCTTTAAAGACAGCAAGGCCCATCCAGAGGCAAGACCCTACAGCGGAAGCCGCCTGGGTCTCCCAGCTGATTGACTCCCTAGCGCTGGCTGAGCCTGGACCCCATACATTTGACAGATTGGGATTCTATGGTTCCTTTTTCCTAATTTAATCTTTTTTCTTCATTAGAGACTCCTGGCTTTGGGGCCACGCCCTGCAATTGGGACCTTCCACAAGCCCCAGCTCCTCCTGACTGTGTGCACAGTAGCCCGGACTTGGGTGACTCACACATGCAGCCCTCACTGTGTTCTCGGCCCAGCCTCAGCTCCCTTGGAAACCTCTTGATAACACAGACCCCAGCCATTCCTCGGTCAAAGACTGAGGAGGGAGGATGGACTTCCTACTCTCCTTCTGCCAAGAACAAAATCAGTAGAAACTGAAACAGTGTGGCCTGCGTGTTGGGATGTCATCACGAAACTGCCAGAATCGCCTTCAGAACTAACTTTGGTACATACCAAGCAGCAGCTGTCAATGGCCTGGCTTGGTGGAAACGAGGGAATAGAATGTGTCTCTAGAACCCTGGTGGAAAGTAAAGGTTGTCCTTGCTGTCTGCTCCAGGGGCTCCTGTGATGTGTGGACAACCCCACCATTTCCTCGCCACATCCCTGTCTGGACACTACACGGCACCAACTCAGCAAGCATCACCTTTGGTTTCCTCCTCCCACTCTGTCCACCAGTGAGCAAGCTGAGGCCGTTCCAGAGTGAGCGTGTCTCTTGCACCTCTCCTTCCTGCACTGCAACTACCAGGAGGCCTGGAGCAGGGGTGTGGGGGCAGGGATGCCTGCAAGTCCTCACAGGCAGAAATCAGGCTTTCTGAAACGTGCACCCTAGCCTCTGTGTCTGCAGGTTCCCTCTGGGAAGATTCCCACGGCCTGCTCTGGCACTCCATGGCAACTGATGGGCCTGCAGCTGCTGACTTGGGTTCTCCCTGCAGCATCTCAATGGCCAGTGGTGTGAAAGGGGAACAGGTGCGTGCAAGTCTTCCCCAGGCCTGAGCACAGCAGTGCACCCCTCTTTACAGTAAACAAGGAGTTTGGCAAACAATGACCAGCAGGCCAATTCCAGCCACCACCTCTCTTAGTAAATGAGGGTCTGTGGGCACATAGCCACACCCGTTGGCCTGTTGTTTATTGCTGCCTTGGCCACACTGGCAGAGCTGAGCCACTGCGGCAGAGCGTGCCTGGCCTACATGCAAAGGGATTCACTCTCCGGCCTGTTAAGAAAATAGCTTTAGACTGTGTAGCTGGTAATGTGGTGGGTATTTTCAGACTGTCTATGCTGAGAAATCAATGAGGTTTCTGGAGGACACAAGTCACATGGAAGAGATTCCAGTTATCCTGGTTCCTTTCCTCCCACAGTTTAGACTGCATGAGATGAAGAGGTGTCAATGCAGCCCATGTTCTTTTAGGAGGGGAGTTCCAATTATCTCACTACTGTAGAAGCCCAGGAAGCCTGTACCCCAGGCACAATGGGGACAATATATTGGAGGTATGGAAGCTATTGCTATTAACAGCCCTGCCTACTTAACCGCTTCCTGCAAGGCCTGGATGTCTCTGTATGGGCCTCACTGCAAAAGGGCCTCCCTGCCCATGACAGACATGCTGTGGATTCTCCTTGCTAGCCTGGCTTCTCGAGGGGTGGTGACTCCAGAGAAGAGCTTCAAAGTGTAATGTGGGTCATGATCTTCTCACTGCTTGTCCCTTCATCTGACTTTAATTCTTCCCCAATCAACCCCACTCCTGGGCTCGCCAAAGGACACACAGCAAACTCAGCTTATAAGACTCAGCACATGGTGACCCCCAGACTTCTGTCTCCACTTCAAAATGCAGGGAGCAAGGGTGATCTGGTTGCTCTCCAAGTCCGCTGACTCTGGAGTGAAACAGTGTGTAAATTCTGAAACCGGGCCACGCAGCCAGCCCCATGGGTGCTGTGCAGATCGACCTTCATGAGCTCGTGCACTCTGAAACCCGTGCCTTCCACGCTCAGATCTCCAAGCTGCCAGCTGACCCCACAATTGGCCAAATTTTCTCCTATTGGACAAGGGTATCATCTGCCTTGTCTTGCCAATGGATGGGAACACCACTGTGGTCTGCCCTGGACCCCTAGTTAAATACTCACATGAATTCTATCCCATTGCTAAATCAAGGTCAAACCCATTCCAACAAAAGTGAGAGCAGAGCGAGTGTTCTGATAGTTCTGGTGTGCCATGCTCCCCAGCAGAGGAAAGATGTGTGGGTCGTGCCTGGAATCTGAGTCACTTCAAGAAATGGAAGCTTTGACTAGATGCTGTTTCATGGGATCAGGCCCACAAGTGGGTTCTGACCCATTCCAGAAGCTATAGTCATGTCCTCCCACTTAGTCCAAGATGGCGCCATGTCCTCCTTGGTATCACTGGAACATGCCCCCCGCAGGCTAATGTGCTGTTCTCCCTGGAGGGATCTTTTGGAAATTCATGCTCAAGCTCTAGGCCTCTCCTATTCAGCTGGCTGCTTGACCCATCCCCTCATGATGTCTCTCCCTTGGAAAGTCAGAAATGCACTGGCTAAGTGAGCAAGCTCCATGCAGCAAGGATATAAGACCAGACATGTAGAAGTTAGGAAGCAGGCATGCCTAGTTAAGGAAGCACCTAGACGAAGAGCTGACAGCCTGACACGACCACAGACTTAGGGGCAGAGGTCACCTCCTCCAGCTCTGGGTGGGGAGGAGCTGATGAGCACTGTGCAGCCCACGTGACCTGAACAAGTTTTTACTGATTCTCCTTCAAACACTTTCACACCAATGAGAACAGAGTCCAAAGGACAGAGCCTGCTTCTAGGAGCAGTGAAGTGGGGATTTGGTCCAGCTAACCGCACAAAATCAGAACCCAACCTCTTCTGAGATGAGGAATGTAGGAATAATTCTTTGGTTTGCTAAAACCCAGCTTCTTGGAAATCCATAGCTACTTTGAGTGGGGCAGAGAAGGTGGAGAAACATTAGGAATATTTTAGTCCTTATGCCAACTTCCTTTCCGCCCGCCACAGTGAAGCCAACGTGGGTTTGCAAGTTTTGGCTATCACTTGTGCTTCTGGCAAAGCTAGAGAAAGTAAACTAGAGGGAGAAAAAGGCCCCATGGATTTAAGCATCCCCTCTCACACAGCAACTCTTAGAAAGGAAGAATATGTCTGAAAAGTGGGATACATAGCAGAAAATAAGGAGAGGATTTTGATTATGATGGGCCAGACACAGGGGAGGAGGGATGAGAACTGGATGGGGGTCCTCCCCAAGGCGGGAGGGCAGCACCACCACCTCCCCCGAAGCAAACACAGGCTTTCCTTGCCTGCTTCCAAACTAAAGCAAGAGGATGCAGAAGAAACGAGGCCAAGTGAAATGCAGCACTTGTGCTCTCTAAAAACAGGCAATTTATGGCCAGAGCCAGTGTTCACACTTTACCATGCGTTGGAGGCACAGCAGTGGCACCGGGACCCCCGGCAGGGGAAGCAGCCGGACACCTTATAGCTGTTGTCCAAAGGTTGAAATGTTGACCAATCAAAGATTTGTGCATGGACTTTGGGTAGGGATCTGTCGTAAGCTGTGTTTTGGGGAGCAGGTAAGAAGTGCAGGCGCTTATGTGGCTGGCTGGGACAGGGCTCACAAGACAGAGCCCCGATGCCACCTTCTCCTCCATGCTCCCTGTTGCAAAAGCACATCATTGGGCAAGCTTCCCTGAGGCAGGCAGCCTTCCTTCAGAATGATAGGAAGATGGGAAAATTAATAGGGGTAATATGAGCTCATTTCAATAATAATGAGCTTATGAACATGCCAGGTTTTGATCTTTTCTGATGCATGG
Source organism: Talpa occidentalis (assembly GCF_014898055.3). Lineage (NCBI taxonomy): Eukaryota > Metazoa > Chordata > Mammalia > Eulipotyphla > Talpidae > Talpa > Talpa occidentalis. The sequence goes on along the minus strand of NW_023601754.1, from coordinate 25,947,122 downwards.
ATTCCTGGCAGGATCTACAGTCCTACGTAGGTAGTTAAAAGAACTGAAAATAGACTTTAAAAAAAAAATCCCCAAACAATAAAAAAAAAAAGAAGCCACCCCAATCACAAACTTAAAACAAGAGGAAAAAAAAGAAAAAGACTCAAATGTCGCTCCCCGAGAAGAAAAGGGGAAAAAACCGGACTGACATAAAACCCTTTTCTTCTTCCTTTAAATTTTGTTTTCAACAGCTTCAAAAGTAATGAATTGTATGTGGCTAAAAATAGATGTGGGGGTTCTGGTTAAGGGGGCCTGTGAATCATTCAGCATAAGGAACTGTCAATATTTTTTTGAGCTGTCAGAAATCCATTTAGTGATTTTTGACAATTCAAAAAATATTTCTGACTGCTTGATCCAGTTCTTAGTGAATTAGGGAAGGAGAGGGAAAAAGAAATATATCGATGTAAATCACGAACCGAGTCCCGCTTCCTGAACCTGCTCTGTGCTAAAAGGGATGTCAGGATGCAGGGGTTATGAAATACTCCTTTCCATTTTTCCTTCCTCTCTCCCTCCCTGCCTTCCCTCCTTCAACAGGTGAGGGAAAGCCACAGCAATCCATCCACAGACTAAAGATGGAAAGGTGCGTGGCCATTTGTTCCTAGCGAGGATATTAAGGACTAGGCATAATATACTGAGCTTCTATTCAGAGAAAGCCTTTCAAATATGAATACCTGGGCGCCAGGAGAGCACTTTGATCCTCCCTGCCCACCCCCAGCCTTCATTTGATCCGATGCTAGGCTGCAAGTTTATTAATACTTTTTAAGATCGGGAATTACGTGGCTAACCATATTCTTTAAGGAGGTAAAGATGTGCCAATTTGCTAGCAAGATCAGGCAGGCATAAATCCAAGACGCACAGAAGCACAACACTGCTAATCAGGGACGTCACGATGTACATTTCTTGTTAGAACAACAGACAGACAGGTTGAGGACAGACAGACAGAAGGCAATAATAGAAGGCCAAAGTCACAGCAACTGCCATTTGGTATGAATCACAAACACCCCAAAACCATCTCCCTATTCAGAGAGAGGCTCACTTTATTTCTACAGTGTGGTTAGTGTGATATGATTTTAGTATCCTCTAAGTTGATACAAAGAAAAGTCTAAGAAAGCAGATTTGGCTTAGCAAAGCAGGGAGGAATTTTCTCTAGGCATATTATGCACAAGTTGAAAATACTGAAAAGTTTGCAAGTTACCAAGTCTCTTTTTGCATTTGTTTTTGTTTTTTTAAGATTTTTTTTTTTCTTTTCCCCCTTCAGGTTATGGTTTAAAAACAGGAGTAGTTCACACCGTGAGACACCACCCTCCTTTTCCATGCCTTCCAGACAGGCGGTTCAGATCACTCTAATGCAAATTGGAGCACAAAAGTATGAGCTCTAAAACTTGTGAATGAAATCGGCTTCCGTGATTGTCTACATTGCAAATACAGCACTGTTGGCTCTTTTTATGTTGAGTTCAAAATTTGATAATGGCTAAGTCTACCCCGTGTTTTGTTCTTTTTGTTTTTGTTTTTGTTTTAAATGCACAATTCAGCACTGATGTTTTGGGAAATGAACTAAAGGAAGAGGATTCTAAAACTTACCACACAAGTCTGGCCTCTTGATACATCCAGAATTTGCTGTGCTACTTGCAAGTCCGTTAAAGGCTGCTAAGCCATCAGAACTGTAGGCCCTGAGGACCGAAAGCATGTTCATCGGCTTCTCTAGGCCCTGCGGCCCCCGCTCCGGCTTGGGCAGGCCCGCCGAGGGGTCCTGGGCTGAAAGAAGGCCCTGGCTGTGCCACTGCTTCTCTGACGCCGGGGGTAAGGGTGAGACGAGTCCCTGCAGGGGCTGAGGGCCGCCCGCGGGCAGCAGGCTGTCCCCACCGTCGCCGGTGCCACCGTCCTTGCTGAGAGCAGGCTGCGGTTTGCTCATCATCTCCGGCTCCGTTTCAATATCCTCGTCGTCGTTGTGCTCCCCCTTGGAGGAGTCCATGTCCTCGGAGGAGGCGATGTCGGAGAGGTCATCAGTAGTGTTCTTGAGTGTGGTTTCGGGGATCAGGATTGGGGCGTCGTCTTCCGAGAGGGCCTTGCTGTCCGGCTCCTTGCTGGGACAGGAGCTGGACATCCCCGCGCCCACCACGCCTGGGTAAGCACCAAACTGCTTGTAGAAATCTGAGGGGAAGTTACAAAAGGCAGGGTCCATGTGGCCAGGCCACGGGCCGCCCTTCTGCTCCCCCAGAGTCTCTTTGACCTGTCCCTGGACTATCTTCTCAGAAGCGGGGTCCAGTGGCCCGATCACATTGGGGAGACCCAGCTCTTTATTTGATTGTGCTGAGGGCAGCAGGGCCATTTTGCTGGCCTCCCGGACTTGGTCTTTGCAGTTGACGGTCGCCCCGACGGCACTGTCTTTGCGCTTGGCTTTGCCCAGGTGGTTAGCCTGCAGGTGAAGGGCCATCAGCTCCATGGATGACGTGGTGAAAGCACAGAAGAGGCAGCCGTGCCAGGCGATGCTGTCCCGCACTGTCACCGATGAACCGGGCAGGGAGGCGGCGTCGGGCCGCACCGACAAGTCCAGAGGCTCGTACTGGGCCTTGTCCGACTTCCGCGGGGCCACTTTGGGGCCCGCCTTCTCCTCGCCACCGTCCACCCCGTGGGCCTTCGCAGAGGGCGCATCAGACAGGGCTTTATCCTTGCCGTCCTTCTCCTTCTTCAAGGAACTGAGAACAAAGCTGTCCATGAAAGCCTGCAAGGACCCTTGAAAATTTACGCCGTTGCTCACGATGCTTTGATAAGCGCGGCCGATTTCCGAGAAGTGGGTACTTTTGGATGGAAGGTCGGTGCCTTTCAGAGCGTCCGAAGGCGCCTCGGAAGACATGGCTGCGGCCTGTCCCGAGGGGTCTGCAGACGAGAGCACGCCTGACGTCCACTGCTGGGAGGCAGGGCCACCTCTGAAGTCAATTCCGGGGAGCCCCTTAAAGGCCCCCCTCAGGATGTCAGGCCTGATGAACAAGGCAGCCTTGCTGGGCATTTCTTCTCTGTGGTCTGGGGCTGGGGGCTGTCCCGACAGCGGCCCGGCCCCGTTCTGCCGCTCCCGGTGGTGCCGTTCTAGGTGGTACTTTAAGGATGCCGACTGCGTTCCCGCGTAATCACAGTGGGGGCATTTGTAGGGTTTCTCACCTGCAAGATTTTGGTATAAGGAGAGAGAGAAAAAAAAAAGTGTTTATCTCATTTTGGTGTGCTGAACGAGGCTGGAAGGATCAACATTTGTTCTTGGAAACAAAGCAGCTCAAACTAATAATTAGTTGGAGAACAACTGTTTTTTAATAGAAGAATAATTCGTACTCTTAAGCTTTTTTAATGATTTTGTACCATTTGGGACTATTCAGGAATGACATACTATCTACACACAATTAGCTATCTTTTTCTTTATCTAACATGTGAAAACGGCTGTAGATTTAAAAGCTATGATTATGAAAATTAAGCATAATAATTTCAACCACAGTGATCATTAAAAGTAGAAGTTTAAAAAGACAAAGTATGTAACAAATGGGTGGTTGCAATATTTTGTGTATACAATAGCTCTAAAATTTGTTTAAATTATACACATGGAAACCATTTTTAAACCTAAAAATTTTATGGCACTGTTACGCAAGACTGAAATGAATGATTTAAGTCTTGCTCTGCAGTAAATCATGGATATAATTAGCAAATGGCATACTGCACAAGTAATTTATCATTATTTGGAGGGCACCATTCCAGACGGGCTCAGATATCTGCAGACCTACTGCATTGTTTCTAAATAAAGAACTATAAATACCGATTCTATAAAATATTAATACCATTACAGTGCATCTTGATAGCGGCATGTAAAGACATATAGTTAAGATAAAAAGCAGTCAATAAAACTTAAAAGAAAATGAGTAATAAAAAGGCACAAAATATATTTAGTTTCTGTATTTGAAATTAACATTATCTACTGGTCTTTGTAGTGCCTTAAATTTGTACTAATGGCAAACCGAATGCTCCGGTAGTAAAATGTGTAATTTACCTATAATAAGCGCTTTCTAGAGAATAAAAATAGCTTTAAGGAGTGTTTTAAAACATATAAGATCATTTTCATGAATTAAATATTTATTTAAATTCAACACCCAACTTCTATTGTTCTTTCCACCACGGAAAAGATGCCGTAACCTACTGCTTGGACCTGCCTTCGATGAGGAAGAGGAAAAGAGAAAGTAGGTAAACTAACGGGGATTTAAATATATTCCAAGAATGTGTGAGCAAACCAGGGTCTTTTCTAGACTTTGGAATTGAAAAGCTCTCGGGAAGGGACTGCGACAGTGTCTGTTCACTTACTCACAATAGCACCCTGTCAATAGCCACAATTATTTCCCCAAGGAGACTCAAGGATCCCCCACCCCTTCCTCTATTCTATTCTAATACAGACTGATCTAAAAAGCAACAGCAAATCATCGGTGAATGGCGTATTCTGAAGACATTATACTGTGTCTAGCCTCCCCTTCTCCAGGCATAGGGCATTTGGGGGTAAGACACTTGATTAGGGAGGGGGACACCGGGACTTGGCCTGCAAGAGGACCACCAGCCCAGGATCTGGGCAGGGACCCCTCATCATCACCAGTGTGCGGGCCTGCCTTTTCCAAACGGGTGCTAATTCTCCTTGCTCACCCCTACAGGCAGCGAGAGGTCTTCCCTGAACATTTGAGAGATGGCCTTTCTGTCTGGAAAGGGGTCCAGACTAGAAATCTCTCACTTAGAATGTAAAGGTCACAGGTGTCGCTGGCCAGCACACTGACGTGGGTCTAGAGGAAGTCAATCCCCATCAAGGTAAAGATACACTAGCTTCAGGCACCATTTCCCACATCTTGGAGTCGATTCCTGGATTCTATTCAGACTCTTCTTTAGCCACTGCTATTTGACCAGCTCACCAGAGACTGGGGAACCCTCGGTGGCACAGATGCTGTGGACAGGGCACTTCTGGGCTACCTGGAAGTCTGGTGCCAATGGAGCCCCTGATGCTGGACGGGGGCCGGTGAGGCGGGGGTTGTAGCAAGAAAGCCAGACTAAAAACACAGACTCCTGCCCCAACGGTGAGTCAGTGCAAACCTGGGAGAGGACCCAAAGAATGAGAGCAAGTAGAGAAGAGGCCTGTAGGTACTGGGTGAGACTCAGGTTGCTTTTCAGAAATGCACCTGGAGATGATTAAGTGCATCTGGCAAAGGGTTTGTAGAGGAGGCCTGGGTGTTCATTAGCAGAGGCTGAAGAAGAGAATGTGGACTTTTCCCTCCAGGCCCAGGGGTAGGGAGACTGCAGGGATGCCGAGAGGTCATGTGTGCACATTTCTGATGACACACATTTGAAATGCACATTGGAGCAGGTTTTGCAAAGTGTTTCATGCATAGTGTCATAGAGCACATAGTGCACACAAAGCAAACAGTGTGCACAGAGCACATGTTCCAGGGAGTTTTAGACACCAGTTCTGGGACCCAAGGCACAGCAGTTCTGATTCCGAGGTTCGGGTTTGAGGTCAGAAGTGGGTATTTAAGAAATGCCCTTAGTGCTTCTGATGCAGATAATGTAAAGATTCTACTTTTAAAAAAATTTAAGTGGAATTGCCTGGGAAGCTTTAAATACTGCAAATACCTGGTCCCACCTCCACTATTTCTGAGTTAATTGGCCTGAGCGGAAGCCTGAGCCTTGGGGTCTTTTGATGCCCCTGTGTGCCCCACTGTGGAGCCTGCATGGAGCACTGCTGGAGAGAGGCTCTCTGGGGAGTGCCCTTTTGCAGTCACCATGGGATGGCTTACAAGGGAGGTGGTCTGTACCACTGGGCAGTGTTTGGAGAGTCCAAACTGGGGACCAGAGACCCTGTGCAGAACGTTCTCCTGGGATCAGGATTCCTGTCTTAGGACCTTTTTCCTCCTCAACCTGTGCTGGGAAGTTGGAGCACATGGTCCTAAGGCCTTATCTCAACTCTAAAACTCCAGTCAAGAGTGAAACCAAGCCTCTCCAGTGGGGTCTGTGACCCATGTCCCTCCATGCTTGTACCCACACACCCAGAAACAGGCAGGTTCCCTCACCTTTTTTTTTTTTTTTGGTACTGGGCCCTGAGTGAAGGACCAGAGACAAAGCCACTGTTTTCACTCTCTCAGAGGAGACTATCACATGGCGCAGTCACACACACACACACACATGCACACACATGCACACACACGCACTCCAGGACACAACCCTCCCACAAGAGACACACATACACACCCCAAGACACACACACATACATACCCCAGGACACACACACACATACCCCAGGACACACACACATACACACACATACCCCAGGACACACACACACACCCCAGGACACACACACACCTCACGTGAGACACACACCCCCCCACTGGAGACACCCCCCACACACAGGTGAATATCATTCAACACCATTCCCACACACACTCACATACCATACTCGCCCCTCACATACACCATCAACACACATATCACATACACAGACAAACACACCACACACATCACTCTACACCACGGACACACCCATCCTCACACACGCCACATGCACACCTCTCTCTCTCCCACTCTAGCTCTCACTCTAACACACACCCCACACCCCACAGGAGATGATCTCTTGGCACAACCCACTGCTCTGTTAAAGTTCAGAACAGACCTTGGCCTCACTGCTCCGGGGAAAAGGAAGCCACAGCCGAGAAACAAGCATGTTAGTATTTGCGGCTCTGCAGGCCGGGGCCCGGGGGAGCGAGGGGCTGCCTAGTGAATCTTCAAGGGCTGTTGGACCGCCCACGAAAGAGGCTCTAGAAGGCTCCCCCCTTCTCAGCCTTGTGCACACAGGCCCCGCACCATCTCTCCACATGGTTCCACCTCCTGCATTCTTCCTAAAAGGCTTTGTTTGGGTGACTGCTCCCCATCAGCCCAATTCCCCAGATAAATGCTCCAGAGTGAATTCCATGGATAAACACACCACCTTTGGATTTGTGTTTAAAAACAAACAAAAAAAGTGATTCTATAATTTATAATTATAAATTATAATTTCTTTATAATCCCTAAACGTTGAATATCCATGATTGCCCTCGGCCTTGAAACCTTTCCTCACCTTTCCTGGGCTTCGTCTTGGGGTGGGACAGTGGGGAGGTGTCAGGAAAAGGCTTGGGGGTTACATTCAGAACCCAGAGTGTGTGTCTTGTCAGGCAAGCCCAGGGGACAGAGCCGTGGGTGTGAACATGCTCTGGAAGGGCACGGGGTGGCCAAGGGCCTCCTTACCCTGGAAACATGCAGCTGCTTCCCAGGCCTGCTCCCGCAGGGCTCATCTCACCACAGGCCAGCCTAGCGGGGTGGGGAGCCTGGAGGCATGTCTAGCAGGCTCTGAGGGGCGGTCAGGTCAGCTCTCTCTGGCAACCCACAAATGCCAAGTCCTTGCTGAGAGCAGCTTCACCGCTTCTGGTCACAGCCTCCACCAAGCACTGGGCTGGCCTATGAAAGCCAGACCTCCACCCAGCCCTCTCCTACCTGTCCCCACGCTTCCTGCAGCTGGTGCCACAGGCACCCCAGACCCTGTCAGTCTAGCTGAATCATTGGCCACTTATGCCCCAAGTTAGTCCACATTTACTGGGGAATCACTCACACTGACCTGAGCTTCCCAGGGGTTCCAGCTATCTCCCTCATGCTTGGGGTTCTCTGTCTTTGCTGTTGTAGGACCCTCACATGCAGAAGGGTCCCAAGTCAGGCAGGTGGCAGGAGTGTGGCAACAGCGGGGTGGGGGCCAAATGCCTCGAGAGCTGGGAGTTGGCACTCAGCTGTCCACTGTGGGCACAAAGACCTCTGACTTTCTAAGAAATGCCTCACATTCAGATTTCTTTTTTTATTGCATAGAAGAACTGGGTGCAGGCCACAGGTGCGGGGGATGAAAGGATCTACCAGAGACAGAGTGGGGAGCAGAACAGGAGGATTGACTAAAATGCACTGCTGAGGGGAGCAGTGGGCAAGACAGGAGAGGTCTGCTGCTCCAAAATCCATATCTCTACACGCAATGTCCTGGCTTTTAATTATCAGCATCTACTTGCACACTTCTTCAAACACCAAAGGGGCCACAGCCCCCTAATCAGCAGACCGAAGGTGAACAGGGCAGCCAGTTTGAGACTAGTGTCTGCAAAAGGATCCACTACAGAGTCATCTGCCCACACTGAAGGCTGCACACTGGACACTGGCGGCCTGCTGGGGGAAACCTCTCAAAAGGGTCCCAAACAATGCATTTCTAGAAAAGAGAATTTTGCTAGAAAAGGCATCATAAAATCTACAAAGCATAGTTCATTTTCAGTGGACCAGCAAGATGAGCAGAGCCACACTACATTAAACCAGCTAATCCACTGACTTTTGGTATAAGATGTATAGCCAAGTTTGGAATAGCATTGATCATTTCTCTGCTGTCACCAGCACGAGTGTTTAGAAATATGTGACCGAGTGATTCAATTCATTGATTGCACCTATTTTTACATGGGCAGGTCTTTTCTCATTCTGAACCTCCGCTGGCATGTGAGATGCCAAAGAAGGCCTCTCTGTTCCAGGCAGGTATTTTGGGGTGCTTCAGCGGAGGCTCCAGCAGCTCCCTCTAAAATACCAGGTGGATTCACACTATTCAGAAATCCCTTCATCAAGCTTTGAGGGAGTGTTTCATGCTTCTAACGTTTTTTCCTACTAAATCTCCAAAAGCGTTTTCACTTTTGAGTAACTGAATATTGTCCTGTATTTGCATCCTCTATTTGATATTTATTTAGTCTTTCTACATGTCTTTACTTAGTTAATACCAGGAGAGATAAATATGGTGGTGCCTTTGCAGTGAAGCTTCAGTACATTAATATAAATTGTACACTAATTCCCCCAAAGCATATATATGTTGTAAACCTGAAGACTTTTCACACAGCTGCTTATTGCTAAACAGTGCCTTGTCCAGAAGGGGACAATCTGTGTCTCTAATTGCTGTCACTGAAGCCGAGATTCATTATGTGACTTTCCCATTAAAATGTGAGCATTAATTTGTATAATGAAATATCACCCACTGCAGTGTTCATTAGCCATGCCCTACTGTATACGGCACATTGTTAGCTACCTAGAAACTGTAGTTAATTTCACTAATGGATATTTCCCTACTTAGTGTTTGGTAGGAAATTTATACTGTAACATTACCTCTTAAACTTTTAAGGAAATTTAAATTCAATCAATTATTTTCAACAAAAGTTTGGGATGTCATTAAGGCAGGAAGAGTAAGTTTGGGGGGCTGCGGAGAAGGAAAATGGGCTTTTCGCTCATTTTAGAAATGGAAAAATGATAGAATTTTAATCCAAAAACAAAAAGTTAAAAAAAAAAAAAGAATTCTCCCTTTGGATAAGAGGATTTTGTTTTTCAGCGTTACTGGGGTGTCTCTTTCCGCTAAGGACCATGCATAACATCAGTTTAAGGACAAAAACAGGAATAGCGCCCATCTGGACCAAACGTTCCTGAAAATGTCCTCAGTGTGCTGTGATAAATGATCACCCAGCCTGGCTGCCTTACCTGAGAGAGGAACTACAGAAGCACCCAAGGGAAGGTGTGTATACACATGTGCATGGCACCTGGGCTAGATGCTGACCTGCCCCCCTCCCACGCCTGCATCCCAGGCTTCTCAGGAAGCTCCTGGAGGCTGCAGAGCACTTTCCAAAATGGCACAAGGACTTTGCCATCTCTGTGAGGCTGGCGGATCAGGGCCCCTCCACATGCCACAGTGACGGATTCTCTGCCTCACCACCTCCCTAACCTCACCGTGCTGGTGCAGAAACTGAGGCACGCGGGGTGAAGGGGGCCTGGCCTCAGGCCAGCGTGAGGTGGGGGGAAGGAAGAGCCAGGGTGCACAGTACTTCCCTGTGAAATCGCCGGGAGGCTGCGTCAACACACCTTGTGGGCACAAGTCACTTCCTTTCCTCCCGCTGGTTATGGTGTGGACACACACTGTCAAAGAAATGGTGCATTAATTGCCTAAAACAAGCCAAAAATTGACTCAGAAAAGTCAAATTATCAATACAACGCGGTGGTTAAGAAAATGGGATTCCAGACAAAGCAGATGTGGGTTAGAACCCGCAATCCAACGCTGGGCAAGCTGGCATCTCTGACCTCAGTGTCCCCCCTGCAAGGTGGCGGGGTGGGACCTGGCGGCAAGGACCGCAAGTGGATTCGTTGTGCTCAGCACAGGCCAGGACACATGTGCAGACAAAAGTGCTACTATGGTTACTCTTATTTTAGTGGTTGCTCTATCCCTGTTGGCTGGACTTTACGGAGGTCATTTGGTTGCTACCATGCTGTGTAGACATGACCAGTCATAAGGCAAGTTAACTCCAGCCCCCTACCCCTGCGGCCCCCTGTCAGATACACACGGCCCTTTGGGGACACTGCAGAAGAGAAATCCTCTCACTTCACGATTCTCCTGGTCTTGTCGGGACAGGGAAACCTGGTACCTGGAGACAGAATGTAGATGATTGCCGAAGAGGGCACTCGCGTCCCACTTGGGGGACCCAGTTGCTGCATCGTGGTAGCACCCAGAAAGGGTGAGTGGTTTGGGCACGCCCCCCCAGCCCACCCTGACCACGGTGGAAACTCCGGAAAACCACTGCTGGCCTCTTTATGCCAATTCATTCCCATAAAGAGGTTCCCAACCCAGGGCCAGACCAGCACACGCAGCACATCAAAGCCAGATTAATAAACCACGCGCATAATTTGAGAGGGGAAAAAAGTAATGAGATTTATTTTTAATTAGTCCATGAACTTCCGTGCCTCCAAGTTTTCACAAGTGAGGTTTTTTATTACATTCCTCTATCCTGGTCATTTGTGAGACAACAGGCACCTCCTGGGAATCCTGGCACACAGGTAAGCTGATGGAGGGAAACCTGATTTGGGAGCTCAGGCAGTGCCCAGGGTGTTTCACGTGTATGGGGCTCGGGTGGCAAACACACACCTCCAGCCTTTCCAGGACTCATCAGCACCTGCCTACCTCCTGCACACGAAGCACCCCCTGGACTCCTGCAGGTGTCCCTCGGGTGAGGTGAAGGAGGGAGCACTGGGGCAAAGGATGACAGCTGATAAAGAAGTCACTGGCTAAGCTTAGGGGCAACTGGGGGACAGCCTGCCTCCCATCACATGCTATGATTAAATGTTTGCTGGTGCACGTCCGAGATGGTTAACAGCACGTGTCAACTGGACTGGGCCACAGGTGCTCAGATATGTACTTAAAGATTATACTGGATGTGTCTGTGAGGGTGCTTCTGGATGTAATTCACATTTGAATGGGGGGCTGAGGAAAGCAGATTGCTCTCCCCAATGAGGGTGAGCCCCAGCCAATCAGTTGAAGGCTGAGTAGAAAGCTCCCTCTGCCTGTCTTTGAACTAGGACTCAGGTCTGGCTGGGATTTACACCATCAGCCCTCCTGCTTCTTAAGCCTTTGGACTTGGAATGGAGTTTATGCTGTTCTGCCCTCTGGTCTCCTGCAGGGGCAGCTGCAGATCTTGGAGCTTCTCAGCCTCCGTAATCATCAAGTGAGTCCATTCCTTATAATAACTCTCCCTCTCTATCTATATCTACCTATAGCTATAGCTATCTATATCTAATCTATCTCTATCTACACACACTACAAACACACACACACACACACACACACTTATCTCAGGCAGCCTCCCCTGGGTGGGCTACAATGCACATCTTCCCTGCAGGAGCCATGGAAGGGCTACCTCTAGAATCTGAGGGTCATGGGGAACATTGTCACCTGGGATCCTCAGCCGCCAATCCCTCTGGGTCCAGCTGGTGCTCAGGGACAGCAGAAACGTGCTAGCTACCTGCAGCCTCCCCTAGCCCCAGGTGTTCAGAGCAAGCTGACTGGTGCAACTTCTCAGCACTGCTCCAATGAACAGGTGCTGGGAGAAGAGGAGCAGTAATTGAGTTAATGTCATGGGGTTTAAAAGGGAAAGTGGCTTTTATCAGTGGATGTTATATGATCATGGCTTCCTATAAAAATAGAGTTGGATGGAAGAATCTAGAGAATGTACCATCTCATATCAGAACCAATTAAAATATATTTATTACACATTGGTTTTTTAATGTGCTCATACGGGTCCATTACAGAAAAACTTCAGAAGGTGGCATTCTGGGAAACATGTACTGTCTCCTGGGCTGCTGTCCTCTGGCCACATCACCGGGAAACACAAACACACAAAGAGAAAAGGAAAGGCAGACCAGGCCAGCCCCATGCCTGGGCGGCACTAACCTGACTCCTCACCAAATAACTAGGCTTTGATTTGTAATTACTCATGTAATCGACACTTTTGCATCATCAGAATAGATGTTTACTTTGGTGATTTTGAACATGTAATACTTTCTGTTCTACTCAAAGGCACAAGGGTAAGCATTTTCCGACTTCTTTGTTCTATGATAAGAAGGAAATTGATCTTTATCTGGTTACCATTCTGCCTTTTACACTGCAAATATTGATGGGGGCGGTGCAGGGGGGTGCTTGTGTGCCTGATACATGATGTCCCCAAGACTTTTTTCATTTTCTTCCTTATTCTGGGAAGTTTCCACAATGTCTGTGTCCATGGCCTTGCCTTGTGCCTGTCAGTGTCCACAAAGACCATCAGTCACACACCTTAGAAGTTTGTGAAGCAGGGGACTCCCTTGGTGGTGCAGCAGTTGAGTGCTGGGCTGCAAAGCTGCCTGCAGCCTCTGCAGCACCGGTTCAATCCCCAGACGCCAGCGAGGGTCCCACATGGCGGACAGACCTCTCCTGCTCCCCTCAGCAGTGTACTTTGTCAGTCTGCCTGTTCTGCTCCCTGCTCTGGCTCTGGTGAATTCTCTCACCCTTCCACACATCTGACTGTACCAGTGCTTGTATAAATAAATAAATAAATCTTTTTAAAAAAAAAGAAGAAGAAGAAGTTTGTGAAGCGGGAGATCAGGAAAAGAAATAATTCTCAACTTTTAAAACTTCTAAAAGCAGCACCTATTTAGATCTAGCCAGAAGCAATAGGACTTTTGCTATCTTCATTCCATTTATCTGGAATATTCTGTTGAGTGTCTACTCTTACCCAGGGGCCAGCAAGGACTCACAGGCCAGCAGAGCTCTGGTGGGGAGGCACAGCCCTACCTCTCTGACCCTTCCTCCCTGGCAGGCAGGGCTGGCCTCCCTCTGATTTACCAGCACCACCTCACAAGCCTGGCCCAGGTGCCAGCATCTGCAGCTAATGAAAGGGCAGCATCACAGGGCGTGCCTGGCCATGTCTCCTGCTCCTGCAGACAGGCCGATGGTGGATGCCCTGTTGAACTGCCCACCCCATCCTGGCGTCTGCGGGTGCCCCCTAGAACTGCCACCACAACCCAAAAGAATCTAGTTACAACTTGGGAAGGCAAGTGGAGATTGAAATGATCCAGGAAATCCTTGATCTGAGCTGGCCACCAGGAGGGTCTCCCTGGGAAGGGAGCACTGAAGCTGAACTGAAGCTGAGGGGGTGATCCAGTGCATCTGCCTGGCGGAGAAGTGCAAAGACTCTGAGGCAGAAACTCAAGGGCCCCTCAGGAGATGAGCTCCTGGGGTGAGGAGAGGGGTCTTTCCTCCATGGCCTGGATGTGACATGTGCAGTCGCTGCCTGCTGTGGCTGCCGAGGGGTTTCTGTGCACTGGCTGCCTTCCCGGAAGGCCCAAGGGTCCCCATGGAGGAGCCTTGTTTCTTCCGTGCCACCTGGAACAGTGCAGGGTTTACAGGAGGAAGGTCACTCCCTGCTCCTGGCATGTGTCCTGTCATTCAACCTTTCAAATGAGTTGAGCATGCCTCCTAAGTGTGGGTCCTCTTGCAGGCCCTGCAATTCTAGCAATTTAACAGACAGGCAACATTGCCACCTCACATTTTACTGCAAGACAAACAGTAAATATGGATATGAACAATGAAACGGAACAAGATAATTTTGGAAAGTGTTGAGTTTATGAAGAAAATAAGGCAGGGGCCTGAGGGCTATTTTAGACAGGCTCAGGGACAGTCTCTCTGAAGCTAAGAACATTTCGGTGGAGGAGAAGTTCCTGCAGCAGAGACAATGCTGTGCATGGGAGCAGGAGAGAGGCCAGGGTGGTTTGCGAGAGATGTTGAGGGAATATGAGTGAGAGCTGAGGCTGAGGGACTGGGGGGATTAGTACATGGCTGTAGAAGCCCCCTCTGTCCTATGAATCATCACACAAGGGACAACAGGGGAAGTACTGGGAGTGGAGGGGGTCACCAGCGTGGGCAGTGGCCACACCCCCTTCTGCCCCCCACTCTGCATGAAGACAGCAGCCCCCTGGCCACTGCCCCTGTCCTGAGGACCCCTCGGCACCAGGGCAATTTGCAGGCACCAGGTGAGATGCCAGATGAGGGCTCCTGGGCTTTAACCACACAATACATGAGACCTGTGTGCATGGAACCTCCCGGGTACCCTGAGCTTTATTGATTCCTTGGGAAATAGACCACAATTATTTTTGAAAATAGATGGCATATTTGTCTATCCTCTGAAGCAGCTCACACTCCAATAGATAAAGTGTCGGGAGAAAAATCAAAGAAAATGGAGGTGTCCATATCTCAGATAGATTTTTTTTTTTTTATTGGCAACATGCAAACAACTAGTAGAAAAGCAAAGAGGAACCATGACTCAGGGACGAGGCAGAGAGGCAGAGAAAAGCCTGGCTTTCAAGGGGCTAGGACTTCCCCCAAAGGGGGTAAGTGACTTAAGTGGTAATGCAGCCATTTCCCCACATTTGGTGAAGAGTGCCTCAATTTTTTTTTTTTGAGGAGACCTGGTGGTGAGTGTGGGGGGCTCATATCACCACGGCCGACCCCAGCGCTGCTGAGTTCCCTGAGATACAACTGGGAGTCTGAGCAGGTTCCCCCAGCCCCTTGGCTCATCTGTTCCTGAAAGACCTGAGGGTCTGGCCCACCTCAGGGTTGGGATGTGCCACTTCAATGCAGCAGGAAGAAGTCCCCCTCAAAAGGCCCTAGCACATCGGCCAAAGCAGCACCCTATCCGCAACCAGGGTCACAGGACAGCTACCTCACTTGGGAGAGGGTGAAGTCAAGACCAAGGACCTTCACGTCTGTCCGGATCCACACAGTGGAGAACAAGGCCCGGGAGAACTTGACAGTGTTAGTGACTAACACTGACAGTGACCATCAGACCTGGGACAGGGCTGTGGTGGGATCAGGTGGGACCTCCCTCCGGAGTGAGCACCTGTGTGTCCAGCTCTCTCACCTGTGTGTATCCTCAGGTGGACCTTTAGGTGATGGGATGTCCGGAAGGTCTTCCCACAGTAGGGGCAGTCCTTCATGGCCGAGCCCAGGCTCCTGTCGCGAAGCAGCGCGGGCTGCTGGACGCCGGCAGCTCTCCCAGCCTCCTCGCCAATGTCTGCATCGGAGGAGAAACGTTCTCACATCACTTCAGCACATGTCAGAAGTGGTTCGCACCAAAACTGCTAACACCACACAAAGTTAAACATGTCAATACTACACCTGTCTATTTCATTCTTTAAATCTGACAGAATGCTGACAATTCATGTATTTTCTTGTTATTCTCTTAAATTATTTCATCTTTCCTATCATCATTTTAAGCAGCATATGGTACCTTTATATTGAACTGAATTAAACAAGAAAAGAAACAGCTGTGTCAGCAGCTGGTTTGATTTCTTCTTTTGCTTAGCTCCTATTAAATATTTTTTTTCAAAAGTTTAAAAATGTTGGTGTTTGTTGAATCTGATTAATTTATAATATGGACGAGCTGGAGAGTTCACTATAGGATTGAAATCTCATTTGCATTATATCAAGCCACAAACGAAGACAAGGCGTCTCGACTCAGTCCCTAAGACTTGCAGACACACAGCTATTTTGGGACAGGGAAGAAAATTATCCCAAACTGATCATTTCTTCCTTGTAGAGCCTCATGCCCATCTCTGGCTGGTGTAATCTCATGAAAGGGAGAAGAAAAAGTATGGAAATGCACTTCCACAATTAGCCCATGATAAACATATAGTGACATATTCAAAGTCATGTGCAGAAACTCAGCTGCACAACTCCCATAAACTCAGAGCACTGCAGTTAAATCTTTGTGCAGTGACTTGAGAACTTCCTCTGTAAAGTATCAATACAAATTTTCCTTCCTGCTGTTATTTGTTATGTAACCCAAACCATTAGAAAATGGAATAAAATTTACATACGGCTGCCTTCTGCACAGAAATGATGGGACATAATAGTAAATAAAACTGTGAAAATATCTAGTGGTTGGAGGATATGTTACTGCAGCCCCCGAGGCCTGACATCACACTGCCAAGGAGGCGACATTGGAGAGCAGGGCAGGAGCTGGGGATCCGTGTCTCAGTGGAGGGGGGACGAGCCTTCTCTGGACTAGCGTTTTCTTCCCGCCTGGAAGGCCTCCCTCCCTGAAGCGCTGCAGGCTGACATGTGGGCACAGAACCCCAGCTCCTGAAGCTGGTGGGGCCCACCCTCCAGGCACACAGGAGATCCCCTGGGAGAATAAGGGGACCCTCTGGGATAACGAGTAGACCTTGAGTTCTGCGTAGAGCAGAATCAACAAGATTTGTACCTTCCAAGCAATGGAAATTGCAAATTGCTTTTATTCTGCCACACTCATTCCTGGTGTTCCCTGCTAAGAGCCAAAAGGGAGAGACTTACAGGCCATGAACAAGATAAAGGCAAACACACTTGAGTCTTATTTGGATGTTTGCTCCCAGCAACTGTGGGAACCCTTTGGCTGGAGTGTCCTCTCTGTTTGGCCTATGTCTGCAATACCGACACCCTGGAAAAGTTCTTGAAATTTCCTAGACTCACCTAAAATCCTTGGGAGAGCTGCTGAAAGGACCTAACTGCCCAGCAATTTTCCTTCATCACTTTGCCCAGGTAGAGGACTGAGCGCCTCCAAATAGAACCACATTTCATCCCACCTCCAGGCACACCGCAGCCTACTGGTCCGTGCCCCACACTTTGCATCGAATGATGACTCCTGGCAAACCAGCACGGGGCAGTGTGATCAAGTCACAGCAAACATGACCCTTGTGCTGCCCAGCAGGTATGCCCGGAGCACACGGAGTCCTCAGGGCTCATCCCAGACTCTGCATGAAGGGGCCAGACGGCTTACAGTTCAGGACAACAGCGGCCAGATGTCAGCCCCAAGGCATCTCCTTGTATTCACCTTCCTGCCCGGTCACCCCCGTCCCAGACACTGATTGCATTTGCTCTCCCAGCATCACTCGCTTGCCTTCTGTATGATCATGAGGGCAGCTTAAAATCACAATAACCCTGATTAAATATCCTCCCCAAGTGCTCGCTGTAATAGTTAAGAAACCGTATTTAAGTTAAGAGGCCGACAGCTGTCAATTTGAATTATAGGCAAAACTAAGTGCCCCAGATGGAGCAGGTGGGCAGGTGTGGACTCCGGATGTTGAATTCCCGCAGGTGCTCACACTCTGTGGCCTGCACGGGAGCACCTCCCCAGGAGCCTGCCCCTAAAAGCCCACTTGTGACAGAGCAGGACTGTCCAGGAGGCTGGGGTGGAGCATGGAGGATGTATTTCAACTGAAGCTTTTGCTGAGTCGCTGCTCAATTGAGGCGCCTTCTAGATGAACACACAGTGACTCCATCTCACCATCCTGGAAGGTTTTATAGAAGTTTCTGGTGAGCCAACCTTCCTATATGTCCCCCCAGTAACCGCCTGTTTGTGCATTCTTTTATCTTTCTATCTTGGATATGTGTGGCCCAATAAAAAGAATAAATTTGTAAGATAAACAGCTTCCTTTGCAGATTTAAGAGTCTAATTTTCACTTTACACAGAATGGTTTTTTTGGAGGACCAGAGGGCCTATAGCGTTTACTCTTGGACTAATCCAACTAGAAAAACAAACTTAGAGCGACCATGAAGGAGAATTGTGGGTGGTCCCAGGAAGTGTCCAGAGAGGCTGGAAGCCAAGTCCACCAGAGCTGAGGAAGTTCCGGCCCAGCCACACATGCACGGGACCTGCCTGGGGGTCCAGGCCTCATCCGGATGGGCGGTGGGGAACACAGGGCACACAGGTGGCCCAGTGATACTGAGAGCCCAAGAGGCTCACTCGAGGTTGAGCCATGGATGAAAGCACAGACAGCTATCTTGAGAGACGCCCCAGGATAGAGTCCTGAGGACTTGCCTGCCCCCTACTTTGCCAACAAGACAGACCAGCCCCTTCCCCAGCAACCCCAGAAACAGGTGGTACAAAGAAAGAAGCATTATAAGAGGTAACACTATGATCCTTTATCAGACCTTTTGTGAACTGGCTGAAGTTTAAAAAAAAAAATTCCTTTTCCTGCAACATGCAGTATCTCTTCCCTCTAATCAGATACTTTTGTGAAGTGGGCTGGGTAGAGACAGGAGGCAGACTTGTGGACAGAGGTCAAGCTCAAACTTATCTGCCACTCCCTGCTGGCATGTGAAGGAAGAGACAGCCCTGAGGCTCCTAGAGACAACCCGGGCTTGGGAGCAGCTGGCCACAGGCTCCTTGCCTAACACAGACGCCCAGGGGCCTCAAAGGCAGGATGTGAATGGGAATAAGATCTTGAGGTCCGGTCTCTTTTCCTGACCCTGCTAGATGATGTGAACTTTATTCTTCAGAAACAGATGTCTTACATGGGCACAGGAGTTTTCCAGAAGACACAGGCTGTATGTGCAGCCCCTCTGGACAAACAAGCTTTCTCCTGCTCCTACAAGCTGAGAGTAGTTTGCTGAAAAAGGAGAGGGGCTCGATATTTCAAGTTATGTTTCAAGAACGTGATATTGGCAGGGTCAGTTGTCAGAGAACTGGCCTTTCTAATTTGTCTCCTCAAGGTCAGAAACCATGCCTCTAATACTTCCATTTGCTTGTTCCAAGGTTGGCCTGGGTCTAGGTGACATGAAGGCCCACTGCCATCTCCAAGGGCAGATGAGGGAGGTCCTGCCCCTTGGACTAAAGGAGGAGTCAGAAATTAAAAATGGCCATGGATCACTTTAGAATCCTCACCATCAACCAAACAAAGGGTCGGAGGCTTAGAGACATATAAGTACTGAAGCCATCTCAGAGGTGACCTGTCTGGCTGTACCCAAATATAATTTGAATTTTTAGATGTCTCATTGTAGACTGAATCTCACTCATATATAATATGTTTGTACTTTAAAAACTTGGTTTATGAAATAATGTTGTGCTTTAAGGATAGAGTCTGACCCTGAACCCTGGTCCTGATGCCCTGGTAGCTTCCCTGATACATATTTAAAATAGGTGTGGGGCCTCCCTGGTGGCACAAGGGGTTAAGATGCAACCAATAAAGCTATCCACAGCCACTGCAGCATGAGTTTGATCCCTGGCCAGGAAGCTACCACATGGCGCAGCAGACCTTTCCTGTCTCGCCCGCTGCTCCCCTCAGCAGTGTATTTCAGTCAATCTGCCTGTTCTGCTCCCCGCTCTGTCTCTGGTGAATCCTCTCACCCCCCACACCCCTGGCCTATACCCCAGTTCTTGTATGCATAAATAAATAAGTATTTTAAAAAATTATAAAAATAAATAAAATGGCCTTGTTTGCCAAGATGGTTGACCCAGGAATCAGAACCTTCTCCTGAGTTCATAATGCCTGGCTGTCTTGAGGCCAACCCATCAGGCTTCCCTTGACCCTTGGTACCATCTCCCCCAGGGGGAATGCACCTCCCAGGTCTTTCAGCCCCAGCAATTAATTTCTTTGCTGGGATGGGTATCCCAGCCCAGTCTGTCTTCATCCACTGCCTCCATCCTGGCCTTTCTGTTTGTTTTTTTTTTTTTTTTTTTAAAGATTTATTTATTTATTTATACAAGCACTGGGTACAGTCAGAAGTGCAGGAGGGTGACAGAATTCACCAGAGCCAGAGTGGGGAACAGAACAGGCAGACCAATGAAATACACTGCTGAAGGGAGCAGCGGGCGTGGCAGGAGAGGTCTGTGGCGCCATGTGGGACCCTCACCAGCGGCCAGGGATCGAACTGGCGCTGCAGAGGCTGCGGGCAGCTTTGCGGCCCAGCGCTCAAACGCTGCGCCACCGGGGGAGGCCCCTTCCTGGCCTTTCATCCACCAAACCTAGCCTCACCCTACAGTCATATAAGAAACGAGAGGTGTCAGGAGGAAATCACTGTGAAGGTTCTGCTAAATAACCGGCATACCCTTGTATGTGCTGACTTCCCTTGCACTGAGTGGAAGCCACGTGACTGGTTTTGCCCAGTGTCTGGAGGCGACATGGAGGGGAGGTGCGGCTGCCTCCCTCACTTACCACAGCCTCACAACACAAGTGTTCAGAGGACAAAAGCACAGAGAGGAGGTTCCTAGGTGCCTGAGTCACCAGGTGGATGCAAGTTGCCCTGCCTCAGACATGGCATGAGTGAGAACTAAGTCTTGGTTCCGTTAAGTCAGAGATTTGAGAGGCTGGTTGTGGGAGGGAATCAGTAATTGATTAAGAAAAGTAAACCCACTGATGAGGTCTTCTGGGTTTATGGCCAATCTTCCAGGTAATCCTATTAATTCACAGGATGAAAGAGAGCAAGAGTCAGAGAGAGAACAAACGAGCAAAGTGAGACAGAAAAAGAGAAAGCAGAGAGGCTTCTTTTTAAATTACGTATTATCAGTTCTCACTTCATGCTAACTGCCAGGCAGCCTTAAAATTCACACCCCCAAAACTATGTTTTGGAAAGATTTCCATTAAAAAATTTATAGTGGATGATGATAATGATGATTCTATACAGGAAATGGAGAGTTATCCCAGCAGACTCACTTAAAACATAGCTGCCTGGGCATTTTCTACTTTGTGATAAAAAATGCTATGGGATTTTTTTTATATATTTTATTTATTTATACAAGAGCTGGGGTACAGGCCAGAGGCGTGGGAGGGTGACAGGACTCACCAGAGACAGAGTGGGGAGCAGAACAGGCAGACTGAGGAAATACACTGCTGAGGGGAGCAGCGGGCGAGTCAGGAGAGGTCTGCTGCGCCATGTGGGTATCTCCCCGGCCAGCCAGGAATCGAACCTGTGCTGCAGAGGCTGTGGACAGCTTCACAGCACTGTGCTCAACCCGCTGCACCACCAGGGAGGCCCTAAAATGCTGTGGGATTTTAACTTCTAGGGAACATCTCGTGTAACAGTAAATACATTTTCCCAGATAAACTGTGCTGTTAATTCTGAAAGTGTGACTTGTGCAAAGAACATCTCAAAAGCATGGCTCTTACTTCATTAATAAAGAAAAAAAAACTATTTGTAGAGTTTAGGGGTAAGAAGGATGCTAAAAAAAACCCCACATCTTTCTTCTTAATTTCTTTGCCTGCATATACCAATATTTCACAAATCTTTTTAGGGGAGCAGAAATAACTGACACCTTGGAGAAAGTCCAGAGAAACATATAGTTCCCTTAAAAGTCTAACGCTTTCCCTTATTTTAAAAACTGGAATTAACAAACTCTAATAAAACAGTGATTACTGTGGTAGAGATTCCTGGTTAAGTAATAAACGGCATTTATTTAAAAAACGATTTTTAATTAATGGTATGCACAAAAATTACAACATTACTGTAAACAATTCCACTTAACTCTTGGAAGACATAACTCGTGCCTTGGGTCAGTATTAATTTGGTGTCTCTGTTGTTTCATCAAAGTTCTCTGGTTTATGATGGCCATATATAGTCATGTGAAGCAGTTAAGCATTAATATGGATTGGCAAAATTATTTGTTTAAATAGAAAGCTATTTTAGAAAAGGATGTCCACTTTCAAGCAGGCAGCAGCGGCTTCCCTTTGGGTTACCAGGAGCAGGGCTGGGGCACCCTGGTGAGCTGACGCCCATGTAGGGATGGGAGGTGGGGGGTTCTCCATTGCTGTCTTTTCTCGCCGACCCAAGCCCAAATCTGTCCAGAGCTCCATTTGCTTTCGGCAAGACAGGATTTCTGGAACTGGGGAAATAGGTCATTAAAAGGCTAAAATTTGGAGGAAAAGAGTAAGATACTAGGATCTCAAATAGCTTCTCTAAAGCAACATTTTGATGAGTTAAGTGAAAATGAATCAGAAACACATGGATTAAATTTCCCTTAAAATACACAAGGGCTTCAAAATCAAGCACTGTGGGCCAAATGTGTTTCTGGTTTTACCAAGCCCAGAGCCCTTTCCTAATTGCCAGGGGAGTGTGTGGAACCCCCCTGCTGGTGACTGGGCCACCCATGGGGCCTTGGTCTCTGTGATGAAGCTGCTGTTGACAACATCCTCTGTGACCCTGGGGTCACCAGCTTTCTGAGGCCTCAGGGCCGGCTGTGGGCTGGTTATGGGGACTTTTAATCCCCAGTCTGGGGCCTGGGACTGTGGATGAGCAGGCAGATTTGGGGCTCATCTGGTAAGAGGCTCTGCATACCCCATCTCTTCTCTCTGGTCTGATCACCAGCGGTGAGCTGGGGCCCATCCTGGAGACTCTCAGGGTGCACCAGTGTACAGGACAGGATCAGCTATGAACTGGCCTGCGTGAGGGGAACCAGGCAGGAGACTCCTTCTGCAGAAGCCCGGCCCAAAAGACTGGTTTGTGCGGGGAGTCCTCCTGGCCAAAAGATTCATGTTTCCAGTTCCTCCTCTAACCCCTGCCTCAGCAGCCCTCACCCCTGCTCTGACCTCACCCTGCCTCCACCTGAATCCCTGCCAGGCTCTTAGACCTCAAGCCCTCCTCACTGGTTTCCCCCCCAGGGCTCTGCGTACCCTTCCACCTGGAGTTCTCTTCCCTCAGAATTCACTCAAATTCAGGCTTCAGTCTCAAAGTCACCTCTTGGGAGAAATGCATCTCCCGCTGTCAGGAGTCTCCTGACTCCTGCTCCCAGCACACTTTCCCTCCTCTTCCTTCCTTCACAGCAACTGTCACCCTCAGGAGACACTTAACTGGCCTATATATCTGTTTGCTTGCTGCCTTCCCTGCCCTGGACCAGGAGCACCACACCCACAGGAGCCATGTACTGCTGTTTGACATCTATCGGCACGTGGTAGATCATAGCTGCGCTCAATACAACTTTTTTCAACAAATGAAAGAATCAGCAAACTGGAGTTCAGAGGCTCATGACAGCAAGAACTGCTCTGAATACCCCGGGAGCACCTGACCCCAGAAAAATACCAGAATTGTCCCAAAGTGCCCAGTGCCTCCAAGGGCTAGAGTATGATGCCAGCAGCAGGGTGGACAGGTCATGATTGGTGACCAGGGAGGCTTCCTGGAGGAGGTGACCTCAGGTTTCTCCCAGTTCTCTTTCCATTCAGGTAAAGGAACTACAAACACACTTACAATCAGCAAGGCCTAAGTGAGCTTTACAGAAAATGGGGGTGTGTGGTTGAGGCATCTCCCACTTTCTCATTTACCCGCGTGTTGGCTAAAAAAGATCTCACTGTCACCAGAAGAAATAGCCTCCGTCAGCATGAAGATACAGCAAAACATGTATTTTTTAAAGTAGTCTATGCCCTACTGACTATTGTAATTATTGCAAAATATTTGTTTTTCCTTTCTCTTTTTCATAATTTAAATTATTCCTTTCTTAAAAAAAAAAAAACAGAAGCCTCTATTTACCATAAAGTATAAATTCCCAAAAGATGTCTACATAATTTATTTTCCTTAAAAAAGCCCTATAGCTTTTAAGATCCTCTTATGATAATTTACAGCCCCCTCATGGATGGGTGGCGTGGGGGCTGAGAGGAGGTTGAAGGTGATCTCTTTGACGGCTGGTGTGTTTCAAGGAATCCTTACCTAAATGACACAGAGAACGAGCTGGACTGATCGGTTTTAATATGCACTTGGTCAGTCGCCATAACTTGTGGGGCTGAGTTTTCTCCTGGGATTTGAGCACGTTGAGAGGAGAAGGAATGATTGGGAGATAACACCTCCCCTGGAGGCGTGTTTTGCCATACTCTTTTTTAAACAAAGAAGACATCTTAAGCACCTTGCAATATCTTTCATTTAATCGTTGGCAGAAGGCAGGTCCCTGATGAACGCTGGCCTGTGTCTTTCTCTTTAACCAGCTGAGTGATCCAAGCTTTTAATATAGCCGTTCCAATTATTGTAAAAGTCATCTAGTACCTTATAACCACAAATATTGACAGTTTATTGCACAACACATTCCTGACATTTGAAGGTCACACCATACATAATACATACTCTTTTATAAAAGTGTCTGGAACAAAGAGATACATGATAAGCAATTACCTCTCCCCGCCTGTGCCTACGTACAGTCCGGGCCGGCTGGAGGGTGCATGGAGGCACACGCACCATTTTAAATAATCTATTAAGGCAGCATGGAGACACTCTGGATGGACAATTATGAAGCGGCTGGTGGGCACGCTGCGGTGGGATTGGCTAGCCGGGGCCTGGGGTCCGGCAACCCTCCTCCTCCGAGTTCGGGTCATATTGCCACTTCACCGCAGAAAGCCCTGCCTCGCTCCACAATCGGATTTTCCCCCAAAGCCACTAAGCATAACAGCGCCACAATATGTTCTTGTTTTTCAGATTGGTCTGCATGTGGCTGGAAGGAATTTTAAAATCCACCCAGCCCAGATGAGAAGCGCCCCCAAGCCCAGCCCTCTGCGATGCCCCAGGGGGCACTGACCAGGACTACGGCCACACAGACTCACAGCCCTCTCCTGAATGGCATTCACAGGGACCCAGCACACAGGTGGAAACCAGGGGGTGGGGGGGCACAGGCGCTCCCCAATCTCTGCTGATACCAAAGCCCTGCAGATTCTCTGGAGAACATTCCAGAAGCAAGTGCACCCACCGCCCTTCCTCTAAAGGTGGCTCTGTCCAGTCCCCACTGGTCTTTTCAGGCCTGAAGAGAAAGGTTCAAGTGACATATTAAGGGGGAAGAGTTTGCAGCCCAAAGGCTTCAGGCCGAACTCGAGTCCCAGCAATTCTTGGAGTGTAACTCTGGGCAAGTGGCATAACCTCTCTGAGGTCTGTCTCCTTATCAGCAACAGGGGAGAGTCGGAATAATTCACTGAGCACAGTGCCTGGTGCAGGATAGGCTCCAATTAATAGTGGCTTTTAACATGAATATTGCCAAAGGGACACGTTGTTGCAAGCACTGGGTGGGGGGGGGGTGGACGAGAGAGCAGAGACCAGAGACTTCAGGGTCCCCTTGTCTTCCCCCCAGCTCCTACCTATGGACCCAGACACATGCACAAGGGCCAGGATGAGGGCTCATGTTCCCGTCGTGAGGAGTGCAGTTTCTCCAAAGCTCTGACAACCCAGGCAATTTCCCAAGTTAACAGTGAAAAACAATTCAGGCTGCAATTGAGCTTCGCATAGATGACAATCTTTAATCACAGATGAAGCGGCAGGTCATTAGAATCTACACCAAACTCTCTTCCAAACGATACTAATGGCTGTTGTTTGGGGAAATATATATATATATGTATGTATGTGTATATATGTGAGTATAAATGCAAATATATATTATATATATTGAGAACCGTATTAAAATAAATAATTGGCAAACTCTCAAGATAATCAAAAGCTCCTCCAACAGTAATTTTATTTTGATTTCCAGAATGAACATCCTAAAATTTAAGACATGGGACCAAAATGATTTCTGTAAGATGACATGTTTATTGGCATTAAATCCCAGGAAAGAGGGCTTTCTTATAAAGAACACATTTTTGCATCTGAAAAGCATACACATTAGGATGTGTGTGTTTCTTTAAGAAGCTATTCTGTTTTAGAGGGTAGCGGGTAAGACAGGGCACCACGTGATCAGGAGGTTGCTATGGTAAATATGCATTTTTTATTGAAGAGTAAACAGTGGCAGAAAACAAGTGTCAATTGCCAGCTCTGAAGTTACTGCCATTTTTGAGCTGCAGTGACTTACCTAGCCCTTTTAATTTGAGAACCTTTATCAGACGAAAACTGCCATAGGATCAACATTAAAAAATATATATTTAGTGCACACTGAAGCCTTCAATACCTTGCAATAATAAATACCTTAGCTGACATAAAAATTGGCCAAAAAAAAAAATTCATCTAGCTCTGCCCGTTACAACAGATAGATCTTTCTAGAGAAATGCTGCCAGGCTGGTGGCTCTCCAAAGGACAAAACCTTAGGTCTTGGCTGAGGCCACAGAGTGGAGGAGCCAAGGAGACAGTTGAGGCTACCCCCACTGTTCATTGTCTTGGTACCTGCAGCAAAACAAAGCCGGAGCCACGTCAGAGGGAACGGCCTCCTGCCTGAGTCATTGTCCTGGCCACCTGATGCCCAGGTTGCTGGAAAGGCATGGACTTCAGCCAACATGACAGTGACACTTTCAGCAAAGTTGTCGCTGGCTTCCCACCTTGTAGAGATCGGCAAAAGCCTGAATTTATTTTTGATATCTCTAAACTGGCAAGTTTATTTTCCTTTGATAGACCCATGAGCGAGCTTTTACTCCATCATACATCAGACCATGTTCTCAACCTCAGCGAGTCCCCAGTCACATCCTTAGGGGGCCCCCATCAGGTCCCCTGGCAGGGGGAGAGCCGGCTGTGCTCTTCTCTAAGGCTGGGCTTCCCGTTGCAACCTGCAGAGGACAAGGCTGGGGCTTCCCTCACACCCACGAAGGCACATAGTAGGTGGCCAACCACTACTCACCCAACACACAGGTGAATGAATAATGTGTGAATAAACTAACTGACCCTAGCTCCAGGCAGGACTAGCTTCCTGGAGAGCAGCTTCTCACAGGAAGGGCAAGTTTGCTAATTCTTCCTTTGCTCACAGATGAAAGTATTAAGTATTGATAAATTTCTCAAAGGGATCTTTCCAGACTTTGGGAATCCCACAGTTTAATCCAAAGGAATCTTGACCAGGGATAAGAGACTGACTAAACAAGATGAACACATCCTCCAAGGAGCCCTCAAAAGGAGGGGACAGGTTGGCAGCCCTGCTTTAGGGGAAGGGGCCTGTGGATCTGGAGCAAAGTGTCTGCAGGAGCCTCGGGAGTGTGCATAGACTGCCCGGGCTGAAGGGGGCCTTGGGCATTAGAACACCAACACACCAACCAAACAGGTTTGCTTGAGTCCAAGATCTGAGTTTGAATCTGAAGCTCCTTGAACTTTACTTTCCTTGTTAGTAAAACTGGATAATAATTGGATAACGGCACTTATCACAAAGGAATCCAAGGGTTCCATGAGACAGGGGCTTTGAAAGATCTTGAGTCCTGGGGAGGGGGGGACAGTCGCTGGCATCCAGGCAGCTGGCTCTGGGCTCCAGTATCACCCTGCCCCACAGAGCTGTGTGCGGGGGAAAAGACCCCTGGGCCACCCAGCCTCCAATACTTGGTGAGGTGGGAAAAATGGCACCCATGTTGCATCCGCTCATGAAGACCAAAGGAGGTGCCGTGAGGAAAGGGCAGCTGGTAGATTTGGGTCCAAAATACTCACAGAACCAGGATGAGCCAGCAGTGATGATGTGTGTACTGGATCACCACAGGGGTCCTTCTAGGGAGCCTCACTCCCCACAGTCCCAGGAGGATCCATGATCCAAAACTGGAGATGGAACCAGGTAAAACCACGGGGTACCCAGGGGCCCCAAACTGTTAGGGTACATGATCTAAAAGGGTCTGGCCATCTGTGCCCACAAAGGCAAAGAAAGCAGACTCTTATTAATTGGTGTACAGCGAGAAAAGACAGGATTTCAATGAACAGATTCCCAATATAACTCCCCAAATTACCCATCCCCTCATGGGTCAATGCCCAGTCAGGTAGGCTCAGCCCAGAGCAGGGTGACAGAGGCCTGAAAGCTCGCCAAGGCACCTTCTGGTAGGAACTACAGCAAAGGGGTTGGGTGGGTCCCCGAGAGCTGGGACCGAGGGAGAGACCCAACACTGAAATATACCATATAATCCACCACAAGTTCAAGATAACAGCTGCTGTTGTCTCTGCCAAAATGCTAAAGTCCCAGTGGCAGCCTCTCTGCGTGTCCTTAACCTGCAGCCTCTCTCACCCCATGTGTCTCATCCCTACTTCATCCCTCCTCCATGTATCCATCTACATAATCTCTCTAGCCCCCTCCCAGCTGACCCCCCACTCCAGCCCATTCAGCATGACATGCTGGAAACTGTAATCCAGGCGGCTGCATGTAAGGGGGGGCAGGGAAAATGTGCCTGTTCACTGCACTGCTGTGCTCCTCCCCCTCATGGAGAAGATCATTTCCCACGTGCAAAGCAACCCCGGCCCCAAGTGGCAGGAAGTCCATCAATACGACTCCACCTTTTTTTCATCCCAAACTGATGGCTTATTTGGCGCCTGTCCTCAGCACGTCCTAGACACAGCAGAATTACTGCCAACAGCCCTGAAGGTGTGTCATTGGGGTGGGGAGGAGGACCTGCGGGGGAGTGGAGCACTCATGTGACAGGGAGGGATCGGAGCACACAGCACTTTCTGCAGCTCAACCTTCCTCCCGCCCCGGACAGGGAGGCAGTGGGCAGACATCTTGAGAACCCTCATCCAGACCACAGACCAGCAGGCTCCTCTGCTCTGTGCCCCAGAGACTTTTGGACTCACTCCTGTCCAGTCCCAGGGAAGCACACTCAGTGCTGGGCAAGAGTTCTAGAACTTGAACTGTCCAGTGATGCGTCTGAGCTGGACCTTCCCTCTTCAACGCATAAGCAGGCCACAGAGATGCACTCCTGTCCCAGTCTGTCCCAAGTCAGGCCTCCAGGGCCTCCAGGAGGAGGAAGGTGAGAACTTTCTCACTGACTGACCCTGGTCCTCTACCAGAAACAAAACCTCAAACTCCAGCCCAGCCCTACCGCCTCCATCTTGCTCAGTTAACCCCACTCATTCTTAAGGGTTGGCTCCAATGTATCTTTCTTGGAAGATATTCTCTGACTCCAGGCTAAGTCAGGCCTACCCTGATCACTTCAAAATATAACCTCCAGGACAGAGTCTGTGCTCAGCATGCCTGCCGGGTTTCTGTCTCCTCCTGACCTACCTATTCTCTGAGGGCTGGGCTGGAGTCTGTTTTTCTCACTCTGTGTCCCTAAGACCTCCTGGCGCATGATGAGCGCTTGGTAAATACCGCGACTCACCTGCTGAACACGTGAATAAAGGACTGAATGAATGGCTTTGTGGGGTTGGGTAAGATAGTCCGTGACTGTGTCATCAAAGGAGGTCCCCTTTTTTCTTTAAGTTCTTAACTCGCCTCCTCTGACCTGCCCGTCCCCCTAACTTCAGTACAGGCGGCCTGAACTGAGTGGGCAGAGGCTGCTGCAAGCTCTCCTGGAAGGAAGGGGGGATGTGGACACAGGTAGCTCTGAGCTCTGTGTGGCTTCAGTCCCCACCACCTTGCCCTCTGTCAGCCCAGCTCACTGCTCCCGGGGTGCCTAACTGCTTCTCCTCCAGGCTCTCTTGAGACAGGGTTCTCCCCTGCCAGAGCCTGACTCCCCCAGGGGAGAATGTGGCTTCTCCCCTGAATCTCACCTGCCACACCAGCATCCATGTTTGTCCCCCCTCCCAGGGCAGGGTCTTCCCTGCCCAGCCAGAGTGACGTCCACACAGAGATGGGGTTCTGTTCTGCAGCCAGCAAGGAGCTCTCAGGACCCCCACCCCAGAAACTGGCAGGTGTGTATGACACCGACAAAGAGGCCCTGGACCACGCTGGGGAGAAAGCAGTGTCCAGGTCCCGGGCTGCACACCAGGCCATTTGTTCTGCCTGGTACTTTTGCTAAGTTTCTGGGCCTGAGGAAGAAGGCCGCCCCGACATATGTTCTTGGTGGTGTCCCACCTCACTGGCTTCCCATGTGCATGATGCTTGTTCTCTTCCCTCAGCCTGAAACCCCCGCCCTCCAGGCTTTCTCTTGGCCCCCAGCTAACCCTGAGTGGGTGCTGTTCATATATTTACTGCTGGAGCTCTGGTCCCCAGCAGACGAGTGGTCTGTCTGGTTTACCGTGGCACCCCCAGCTCCTAGCTAGGCATCAGGTACATAGTAGGCACTCACTATGTTTTGCATGACTAATAACCATTTGACAAGCTGACACCACTTTGCTCGAATAGATACTGGTGCATTTTTCTTTAATATGGAAAACTGCTTCCCCATCCCCTTTGTAAACCCTTCCACACTAATATTCAAAGCAGAGCCACATTCACACAGCACATCGTCCTGCAATGCTAATTTCTATCCCATAACCGAGAGAGACAACTAAATGTTGCAAGGTTATTCAAAACTCCTGCCCCTTATCCTCTCTCTTCTCCTTAGGGGAAAATTGCACAGGAATACATTTCCTCATCTGTATGTTAAAGCACGCTTATAATCCACCTATCATGATTGCAATTTTGGGAATCAAAACGGAGATCCAAAACAGCAGAGTGATCTACATTTTAGCCACATATATTATAATAAATTAAGTCAAAGAAAGAGTTCTGCATTAACTCTCACGCACTTCCTTTAATACCCTATAAGGACACGGGAGCCGAGCTCCGCGCGAGCCCAGGCCTCCCCCGCCTGTGCCAGGGCCACCCCGTGACCCTGCCCACGCCTAGAAAGGGAGGTTCCAGGTGCCACCTGTGCTGCCAGGTGATGGCAGAGCCCTATCCCATGTGTTCGAAGCATTGACAGAACCAGGCTTTGCAGCAGAGGCTCAAAGTCACAGAGAGGCTGCTGGCGCCTGGTCAAGGGCAAGCAGGAACTGGAAGAAGCAGGCAGTCGGGCCGGGCAGGAGGGTCCTCATATGACCTCTGTGGACAAGACACCTGGGGATGATCGGACCCAGAGACTGAAGGGCCATGAGTGTCCAGTACCGTAACTCAGCCCAGTTCCTCTTCCAAGCCTGGGCCTCTGTTTCCACTTCTGGAACATATGTGATGGGCATCCCCAACATTCAGCACACAGCGTTTTCATCTGCTAAATTGTTTTAACATTTCAAAATTCAGGACATTATATACATAACCCTAGTCTCCAGTTTCTCCTGAGAAACCGTCCTCTCAGAAGGATGGGTCCAGGGTGCTCAGGACAAGTGGCTGATGTATTGGGCAGGGTGTGCTTCCTCCCCAACTGCCC
Source organism: Talpa occidentalis (assembly GCF_014898055.3). NCBI lineage: Eukaryota > Metazoa > Chordata > Mammalia > Eulipotyphla > Talpidae > Talpa > Talpa occidentalis. The sequence continues at coordinate 25,915,970 of NW_023601754.1, read as the reverse complement.
CCCCATCCCTGCACCCACACTACCTGGCTGCCCCCGGCCTGCAGCCCCGTTCTGCATTTCCCTCTCAGCCAAGCTGATCCCGGACACCCTTTCCACCTTGAAAGACAGCCTGTTCAACCTCAGTTGAGCAAATAAGGCAGAAGTCTCCAGACTAATTCTCATAATTATGACGGGCCTATTATTTCAAAGTCGGCGATGATTGTGGGGTCAGGTGCTCAGAGGAAGAGGGAGAGAAATATACTTTAAAGTGATAGCAAGTATCCTTTGATTCTTTGCTATAATACCAAATTGCATCCAGAAACACTGAAACACGTGCTTCCAACCTTAGTCAAATTTCAAAGCGGCCTCAGCAGGAAGGGCGGTGACGAGAGAGACCAGGGACCTACACAACTGGATGCCCTACCATCCCAGGGCTTGGTGGCAAGGCCCAGCAAGGGGACCCCAATAACCTCCCTGAGATCAGCCTGCCCTGTGGCCCTCTCACCTTCCACACCTGACACTCACCTGTTTCCTCCAGGTGTGGAATGCCACCTCCTCCTTTTTCTCTTCTGCTAAGTCTTCCCACCCAACCTCCCTCTCAGTCTCTTTATGACACCCCCACCTCTGAATCTTTTCTGGACATTTCTACACAATGTCCTGCTGCTCTGGGAGGCTCACTAGCTTTTCCCATGTGTTTTGACTCCAGCCTGCTTACAGAGAGTGCCCTGTGGGCCTGCCTGTCTCATAATCACCTACAAAGCCGGGCGAAGGCCAGGCCCACGGAGTCACTCAATAAACACATGTTGCTTGACCTTTCCATTGTGAAAGACACCGCTATTATCTCCTCCGGGGCTTTCTTTGTAGGGCTTTTCTGAGGAGAAAGCTGCTCTGACCCAGTGACGGGAAACACAGTTGACTTTCTGGCCTCCATTTTCGCACGGTTGGTGCCCCCGGCATTTGCTTAGATGTGAGTTAAGTCACCAGCCAGCAGATGTGGCTGGTGTGTGCTCCGTTCCAGGCACAGGCTGGGGAGACCCGCATGGAGGGCACATAGGGGGCAGGCTGGCCTGTTGAGGCTGCCCATGAGCACATGGGCCCTAGAGCAGGCATCTGGGCTCTCCCACTGTTAGCACCACCGGCCCTAGTAAGGCACCCCACTCTCCCCACAGTCCTGATTTGTCTGCAAGAAGTTCGAACACAGAGAATGGGTTGACGGAACCCACTACTCCTTCCCACTCTGGTCTGCTCAGGGCACATCTCTGTGTCCTTCTCCGACTTCTAAGGCTCCCTTTAAGTAGCATGACAGAAGCCCTTTGGGGTCTGCTTCCACACCATGCACCAGGGACTCGTGCCATGCAGGTGAGCCTAAGGAAGCCAGGGTTCATCTGAAGCCTCAGAGGCTGCTGCTGCAGTGGGTGCTAGGGCATCCAACAGAGGCTGAAAAAGGCACACTGAAAGAGCCCAAAATGCACATGTGTAGGCCAAATAAACACACAGCAAGTATAAAATAATCATGATGATGAAATACAACCCAGCCAGTGTTACAATGGGTGAAGACTATGATTATGGTGACAGCAGCTACCTCTGATCAGGTAGAATGTGTTCTTATCCCCACTGTACAGATGGGAACACCACAGCATACAGAGGTAGAACCCCCAGTCTAGGCTCACATAGCTGCAGAGGGCCAAGCAGACTGGAGTCAAGGACTCTGAGCCCTGAGACAGGACCCTGGGGACTTCTCAGAGTGCCCATGACATGGCCTAGACAGATGGAGACAAAGGGACAGCAGGGGCTGCACTTGTGGGAGCCCAGCTCAGAGGAGCTGCAGGGTAGGAGTGAGGGGGCATTCTAGAAGTCAAGCAAAAGCTGGTGTTCGTGCAAGAGCAAAACCAAGTCCCAGGCCGAGTGGTGCTGGGCAGAGCAGCAGGCCAGGCCTTCCCACCTGCAGGCCACCTTCTCGTGCTCACTTTTTTCTGCTCCAACCAGAAACGATGACTTTCACGCTCATTCTGACCCAGAGCTCGTGGCCATCAGACTCTTAGAACCATTTCCAGAAAATACATCTCACAGGGCATGAGCCAGCCCACTGCCCAGCTACATCCACCGATTAAGGGGAGGGAGGGAGGCCCTTTGAGAGGTCTGAGAGCAGACCTTTTTATTTTTTTCTTGAGGGTGGGGGGTCAATTGAATAACCTCTCCCGAGCCACCCACTCCGATGATGACAAACTACTGCCATTGAGTAATCTAGGAAGGGAAGTCGGAGGGGTGTGTCTGAGGCCTCGGCTCTTCTCCTCCGGGAAATCGCTTTGAAAACATGTGCCATTTGGCACAATCTGCTCAGCTTCAAAGGCAACGCAGATCCTTGCAGGGGTCAAGGACCACTGCGAGGTAGGTATAAATAGTACTTGGCTCACCATGTCCCCTGGGCTGGGCTGGACTGGGCTGGGTGTGCTGCTCCCCCACATG